>NC_136067.1:1411441371-1411952585 GCF_964261635.1 Lissotriton helveticus | reverse complement strand
AGGCTCACTGCAAAATCTGCAAACCCAGCACCTTTCATCTTGGGCCTTCAACGGCCTAAGCAGCTGTCCTCTGATTGAAACTATGGCTAGAAATGATAAATTACCAGAATCCGGCCTGGGATTACCATTAGTCTGGTAGTTGCCCCTTTTCAGGGGAACCTCAGGGTTCCAATTGTAATTCTTTGTTAACTCTGTTCCCCAAAATTACTGGTATCCCCTAAAACAGTGATTTCTGGGGGCAGACATAACAGGGCCACCAATGTAACCTTGTAATGAATGATGCACATAATATTTAATGATTATGCATGCAATCTCTGCTGAAGTACGACTACAGTAAAGTGGGTACTAACCCTTACACAAAAAAGCTAAAGGACATTGACAATAATACCAAGGAATGTGGAAGCCAGTTGTTTATGTTGGGTTGAAAATGATTTTAAACAGTGTTACTTTTAGTGCCAGTGTAATTTAATTGTACTTTTGACATGATGATAAGAACGAATCAATCTAGTACACTCAGTTCATGGAACGAATTCTTCGCTTATGATCTACACTGATATTTGTTGTGAATATCCATGCAGTAAACAAGAGAACCTTTCCCATAAAACCCCACCCCACCCAGGCATGTCTCCTAGAAAGTAGTTGCTGTCAGCTTTAGTCATTAAAATTGCACCAAAAAAAGCCTCATGTTTACTATTATTACATAGCAGGTACATTATAGCCAGAGCTCGGCACGAAAAAGGGACCCCCATCACAAATTCAACTTGAAATAACAGGTGTCAGGACCAGAGGGAAAAAAAGACACAAAACTTGCAAAGAAAGGTCCTACTGCCCTGATTTATTTATACCACTGGAAAAATCACACCATGAACTAGTCCAGATGGAATGTACAATGTTATTCTCATACATTTCTGATTTTTACATTTTCTTACAGACATATTTATTTCATAATGTTATAGCATTAGTTCTACTGAAATATGATTTATTTTCTTATTATAATAGACAGAAACATTCCTTAATTTTAAAGCAGACACCTTGTCTGTACTAAGAATAAATGCATAACACCCTATAAGCTCTCCTGTATCACACTCCCATCTTGCACACCTTTCATTCTACATCACATACGTCCAACACACATTGGTCCAGAAAAAACTGTGTTCACTATACATCAGCCAAATCTTGATTTCTTTTCTCCTTTTGTTATGTAGGCCCAGAATGCACATCCCAAGAGTCAATACACGTTTCGGTGGATATGCTCAGATTTTCTACCACCTCCTTCAGGACAGTATTAGTCTAGACTGTATGTATATGTCATCAGGAGGACGTATGGGGAAATCTAAAACCAAGAACATTTGAATGATGTGTCATTATTTTCACAACAATCTTCCTATAAACCCCCTGGACTAGTTCACAGTTCTTTCCTTTACATGAAAATTATTTCTCACAAAAATACTTTATACATAAAAAGGATTCTGCAGCCTGATGGACTCCCCCTCACCCTTAGATGTTGTGTATTTCTCATGCACGATAGTTCCACCACCTTGCAGTCAAATGTACCTACTTACCTCTTGTCCCCTGAGTCTAACATCAATAGATAAGGCAGCACACGTTCCACATTTGTAATTAGCTTCACTAAGTGACCATTTGTGTTTCACCTAAGTGCAAACAAATATGCTGGAGATTTTCAATCTCTCAGTTTGTTCGTCTAACAGGCATACTTTGTGAACGAGAAGAATTGTTGAAAAGCTATTCCCAAAGATTACCTGTACAAGTTTGCTCTACCCCAAAATATCGGTCCATACTTACTATGAGAATGATATATGGAGCGAAATGAGACAAGAACAATGGCATATATATTGAAAAAGGAAAATAATAAACCTAAGTCCCCACAAATGAAGCATCATGAAACATAAAATGTTTAGGTAACTCAGTCACATCAATGTCCGATTTGAAAACACTGCTCCATAAATAAATACAAAGAGGAATGAAAAAAAGGTCTCACGCACTGCATGTCGGAGAAAAGGAAAAATAAATCAATTGTCGTGGACCAATTTCCCCTTCCAATTACTACCATTTTGCAAGACAAGAGTATGCTTCCATTGATGGAAACCCATCACCAAATAGATAGTGTCCTAGGGCTACGAACCTTTAGATGAAAAAACACGCACTCGTTTTTTCTCTCCTGAGGGCAATGTCCACCTCAGTTTCCAATATCATGTTCTTTATATGAAAATCCAAGATGTTTTTTGCTTCAGGTCAGTAGCTGTCTTCAGGTCTTCAAATATCCTATCTCTAGAAAGCAAGAAAAAATGAAGGCAAGACTATAAATATCTTATCCTTGACACGCCCTCCTATCGTGTCTGTTACGTATGCTCCAAAACAGAATCAGTAAAGTATTTTTGCTCCGGAGCATTTTACAATCCCAAATTTTACAGTTTTTCCGGTACACTCTAGCATTATCAATCACACACGTGCTCCTAAGGGATCCTTTGCTGACCAAATATTTTGAAGATATGACTTCTCTACAGTTACCTATATTAATATGCCTTCTCAGGTTAAAAGGCTAAAGTCTATTTCCAAGACATCAATATATCCGACCATAAGTCCTTACCTCAGATGTTGATTACAAATAGCCAATGTGTTTCCCCTTTTTAGGTCGAGCATTCAAGACCTCTTGTATATACTTTAGTATATACTTATATTTGTATGTACTTTGTGAGCTCCAGAGATCAGCCCTAGGACTTGTCTCCTTCTGCTTCAGAACCTTTTTCCTATTAAACTGCCTCCATTGAACTGTCTTGATAGAAAACGACCAGTAGAGGCCAGTAAAGTACCAGAATTGCTTTCTGCTTGTTCAACTGCCTCTATTTAACTGTCTTGATAGAAATCTACCTGTAGAGGTCAGTAAAATACCAGAATGACTTTCTGCTGAGGGACTTTCTTTTTGTTATTTTTCTGGCAACTGCCACTAATTAACTTTCTTGATAGAAAACGACCAGCAGAGGTCAGTAAAATACCAGTATCACTTTAGCAGTCTCTAGATTCCAGTTCATAGAAATTGTCTTCCATGAGCACCCATAGATACATTTTTTTCCAGATTCTGTATTTTCAGTGATATGACCTCCGAAGGCTCTGATTTTATATTAAAAACCAAGCTTTGGACTATACTATTTCCCTCTGAAAGGCAATATTTCTCTCCATGTGTTCCCATACCTGGCATGTCACACAGTTTTGAGCGTACTTTCCCTCCATGTTAAAGAACAGCAGATGTTTCAGCACCCAGGCTAATGTGTTGCATAGCTAAATATAAGGTCCCAAAGGCAAGACCGATTGCATTGCTAAGGCTTGTTTACTTTCTTGCACTCCACAGCTGCGGTCGTCAGAGTCTTTGTCCCGCTGTCGCTAGTTCTTTTCTCCCCTTGCGTTTCATCGTAATTTCAAATATTGACGCGCACATGTCACACTCCATGGCCTCTAGACCTCCAACCTTCAGGAGATGCACTTGCCGTGCGTTCCAAATGTAAGCTTGCGTAAGTCATGCTGATGCATACATGTCTAGCATGGCCTCTAGACCACCAACCTTCAGAAAGTGCCCATGCCATGCATTTTTAACATAAGTTTGTGTATGTCTTGAGCATCTACCCAGCTTCTCGACTGCTAGCCTCTGCCTCTTGACTTGTTTGGGCTCAACGTGAACCAGAGGAGTGATAGCAATAAGGAACTGTATTGATATTCGTCCCCCAATTCCATCATGGCAAAATTGAAATTATACACCAACGATATCATGCTTATTATTAAACCCGAGATAGAGGTTCAGGCTAAAGTCTTCCAGGTCTTTGAGGAGTTTGAGGTTTTAGGTGGGTACCGTATTAATAAAAAGAAAACTGAAATTTTAAAGTGTGGTGGAGTAGGTTTGGATTTGCACCCCGATATTCTTTCTTGTTTCAACACCAAACCTAAGAGATATCTGGGGGTATATTTTTCCGAAAGCGTCAGTGACCTATATCATCTGAATTTTGCACCGCTCCTTCGAAAAACTCTGGCCTTGTTTTTTACGCTGGAACTCTCTTCCTTTATCTATTGTGGGACGGGTGGCCTTGATTAAAATGTCTGTTCTTCCTTTATTTAATTTTCTGTTCTCGACCATCCCCTGTATTTTATCAGGTACCTTTTTTACCCAAGCAGAGCCAATGTTTGCAGCCTTTCTTTGGGCGAAAACTGTATTGCACTTAGCACTTTATATGAAGAATCAGAACAGGGAGGCTTAGCTCTCCCGAATCTAAGGGACTATTACTATGCTTATTTTGCACAATATCTATCTAGATTCAAACCTCAATTACATTTACATCTTTTTATTAATAGTTTTATGAATCTAATGTGTAAGGAAAGTCAGATCCACTGCCCCCTGTTAATTTTTAAATCCCCTAAACTGGTCCGTTATAAGTGTCTTCAATGGCTTTTTAAAACACGACAGGCTCTTTATAAAAGATATTTCATCCCTGCAATCAACTCAGCCCTTTTACTTTCTGGCATTCTACCTTTAGCAGGGATCACACAATCTTCAGAACTTACATTAAAGCGGGCCTCTGTAGGATTTCGTAAGGTCTCAGATTTTTTGAGGAATGGAAGATGGTTGACTATGACCGAAATGTCGCAACTGATTGTTAATAATTTTATTCCTTTGGGGTCGTACAACATCTCCCATAAATTCCTTGCTGAACTAGATGCTTCCCAAATTGGTCAACAACATCAGCTAGCTAATGAACTATTAGAAGATGCACTCAATAGAAAACCTGGGGCATGGAAAAAGCGTTTAGCTTCAGTTAGGGGTCTGGATCTTGGACAGAAGGCAATTAAAAAATGGAGGGATCATGAAGATTTAGAAATCTCTGTTAATATGTGGTCAGTTATTAATAAAATTAATTTCAGCACGCTAAGAGGTGTGAACTGGCAGAGGATGTTATTTTTTAGCAAATGGCAACTTTATCGCACTCCTCTTTCCCTTTCAAAAATGTATGCCAATCAACCAGCGCACTGTTTTCGCTGTATGAACCATCCTACGGCTAATTGGTCACATATTATGTTGCAATGTCCTAGGATTCAGAAGTTCTGGGAGGATATTTTTTGCTACTTGGAAACTGTATGCAGTATTCTATTAGTAGTGAATGATTTGTTAATTATTATTGGTTTTGATCCATACCTTCTTCTTCCAGACAAACTGTTCACATTTTTATACATTACAATGGCAGTTGCTAGATCACTTTTGCTGCAAAGGTGGCGTACCAACTTGATTCCTTCTGTCCTAGAGTGGGCCCATAAAATGAAAGCGGTTAAAAGAAGTGAACGTACCTATGCACTACGTGTGGGAGGTCTAAGGAAGTTCGGAAAAATCTGGGCTACATACTTTGATTACATTTAGGAGGGGTCACTGCCTTATGCATGTTGTCAAAAGAGCCTATAGTTTTGTAGTTTGTATTTTCGGATCTGCTTCTGACTGCTAAGTGCTCTGTGTTCTAAATTCTAATGATCAATTTTGGAATTTTAATAGTATGCCTAAAGGTAAACTCTTTTTTATGGATGTATTGGTTTTAATCTATTGTAATATTTGGGCTTCAATAAAAAAAAAAAAAAAATCACATAGGCGAAACCTGTTATATTTATCAATACTTGCTCTTTTTACTGTATACACTGTGCCATTCTTTAATGTGCCGCTGTATATGGTAATGGCAACGAAAATCTCTGTACTTCATGTTATCTATGAGATTTTTATATGTGCTATACCAGTGGTTCCCAAACTTTTGACTCCTGAGGACCCCCATTGAGTCACCACTGGAAGCCGGGGACCCCCAAGCAATTTGTATGAGTTAAATTTCAAATACTAAAAAGTAATTCGAAAAAAATACACACGTGTGCACACAAAACAAATACTTAGGGGCAGATTTACAATAAGTGATGCATCCATGCATATCAGCAGGGATGCGCCACTTATTGTGCGCCATGCCTCTGCCACCATTGATGCGCCGCATTTACAATGCTGCGCCTCATGGGGCAAAAAAGCACAGATGCAGGACGCATCTGCGCCGTAAAAGTGGCGCATTGCTGGAGTTGCGTCAGAAGCGCGACACATCTCCAGCAATGCTCTGGGGGGCCGAATCTTGTTAATGCTCCGTCAATCCTTACGCCTGCTTCATGCAGGTGCAGGGTTTTGACGCACCATGGGCCCCAAAGTGACTGAGTGAAATCTTGTAGCTTTCACTCAGCCACTTTTAGGAGGCGTTCCTGCGCTGAAACGCCTCCTTCTGGCGCAGGGCTTTACAACGTGGCGCATCTCCCAGATGCGTCACGTTGTAAATACCCTGCAGCTTGGCGCATCTTTTGCATCACAGCTGCATCACGAAAGTGATGCAACGGTGGCGTAAAAGAGGCGCAAGGGGCTTGTAAATCTGCCCCTAAGGATTTTGGGGCCAGATGTACGACCATTTCATTTAGCGCCTTGCAATTGGCGACACATTGCGAATGGCAAGTTGCGAGTCGCTAAATGAAATGTACAACAGTGTGTTTAACACTGTTTCGGATTCCCAATGGGGCCGCAAATTGCGAGGTTCATTAATATTAATGAGCCTCTCGCAATTTGCGAGCCTATTGGGAATGCCAGCCCTCCTAGGTATGGTGCCTGCTGGGCTCTGCAGGCCACCATGCTGGGACTGCTTTTAAATAAAGCAGTTTAAAAAAAATTGCAGCCCATTTACCATGCATTTAAAAAAAAAAGAAAATGAAAGGTTTTCGTTTCATTTTCTAAGGGCAGGCAGAGGTCCCTGGGACCACTGCCTGACCTTAAAAAATAATTTTGCATGCATTTGCAAAGGGGGAGGGGTCCCCTGTGGACCCCTTCCCATTTGCAAATGCATTACCATCTACTTGAAGTAGGTGGTAATTGCGAGTGTTTTGGGACCGCAAAACATTTGTACATGGTTTTAAGACTCGCTATTTGAAAGGGAATGCCCCTTCCAAATAGCAAATTGCAAAACCTATTTAGCGAGTCGCAAACAAATTGCGACTCGCGAAATAGGCATTGTACATGGCCCAATACGTTTTCGCATGTGAAAGCGGGTTCACGAACCCGTTCACGCATATAAAAACGGATCGTACATCTGGCCCTTAATATTTTATATTGAAGTAATAGCCCCTCTGTCACATGTATTTCATTTGTTTTATAGCATCTCTCATACCATTGTAGGATGTCAGAGCACTTTACATCACACACATATAGAGACATTGAATCGTACATGTAAATCAGTGTGTGTATAAAATGTTTAAAGACTGCTTGGTCTGGAAAAGCACAAACTCATGATTCAGAACATAACACAGTGGCTAGCACTGACTTCAACATTAAAAATGTATTTCCACCCAAATAAATCTTTTTAGCAGCATCAGGATAATGAATAACTGGGACAAAATATAAGTTACTAACTGGTACCATGCAGTTTGCAAGTAGCTCTTTGATGACAGTTTATAGGTCCCTCTGCTACATTACGATTGTCACTTATGATGTGCACAGTAACAAAAGAATCTGTGACAAAAGCAGTAACGACAAACCTATGCACATAAAATGATGCTTTTTAAAATGCATGTTACACGTTCTTTGCAGTAGGCACATTAACCCTCTGTGCTACATTAGTTAAGTCAAAGCTGCCACTAAACAAAACTCTCCTCACGCTCCAGCAGGTACATTGATCACTGGCTTTATCTTGACACTTTTATTGCTGCTGGAAAGCTGCTAATTATACAAGAAAATTTTCTGTGCTTTTAAAACTGTTGCCTGCGGACCCCCTGGGAATGTGTCACGGACCCCTGGGGGTCCGCGGACCACAGTTTGGGAAACACTGTGCTATACAGTTTGACTTCCGTTGAATAAAATAAAATGTTCAAAGCAAAAAAAAAATTCCCCCAAAAAATCTGGGTATATCTCATACTCTCAAGTATGAATAGATGCTTAACCATATGCACTTCGGGGATTTTTCTCCAAATTTTGCCTATAATGCTACGTTCTTCACCCCTGTGAGAGCCCGCAAAGAGGACAATTTTGTCACTTCCCAAAAGGTGTCTATATTCAGATGTAAGGCCAAAAAAGGGAATTATTTTTTTTAAAAAACCCTTAGGTTTCTATCCCTAACATTTCTTCATTTAGGCCCTTTTTGTTGGTTTTTAAAGTAAAAATCCAAAAAGTTTTTTCTAATATGAACCACCTCAGATCGTTCTCTTTGTGTTTCTTCTGGACATAATGCTTTACCATTGGAGATTGCAATTTTTTGTTTATAATGGTGGGCTTGTGCTCACCATAGCGTATCTTAAATTCTCTTTGGGTCTCCCCACATATCCTGAATTAAAGGGGCATGAGATATGATACACTACATTACTGCTCCTACAATTTGTCATATTCTTTTGACAGAATGAGCAGACATTATGTTCCCAATTCTCCATAGTTCCAGCAGTTGAGCAGGCGTGGTAAGTCCCACACTGGTGAATTCCCTTTCACAGACGTCACCCTAAAGATGGTGCTCAGTTGTGCTTCAAACCTTCATTTCCGTAAAAGACTAGTTTGTCCTTTAAATCCATTGTTAGACCTGCCACCTTGGTGTTGGTCTCCCTTCCAATTTTGCAGTTGCTTTGTTTATTTTTGCTGGTGTTAGATGCTTTGGGCACTGTGCCACTGCTGTCCAGTGCCACTGTGCATGTGCTCCCTACTGTAAATTGATGTATGGATTAGTGATTCCAGGATTGGCTGGTTTGGTTTACCTGTCAGACCCTAGTACAGTGCACCAGGAGTGCCCATGGCTTGTAAACCAAATGCTGCTGGTGGGCTTGCAGCACTGATTGTGCCACCCACAGAAGTAGCCTGTAAAAGTGTGTCTAAGACCTGCCATTGCAGAGCCTGTGTGCAATCTGGTACTGCCATGTTGACTGAGCATGTGCACCCACTTGCCAGTCCCTAAACCTTCCCTTTTCTTCATATCAGACACCGCTATGGTAGGTCCAAGGGCAGGGTGCATTGTAAGTATAAGGTAGGACAAGCCCTGATGTGTGTGGCATTGCCTAATAGTGAATTACAACCATTTTCGTTTTTTCACTATTGCAAGGGTGCCTATTCTCATAGGCCAGAATGGGCAGTTAGATTATTACATTTTATAATCCTAACTGACTCAGGGAACATGGTAGAAATTCGAGTTTAGTATGCCCGAACTCAGAATGATAAAATACATCTTTTAGTGAAGTTGGTTTTAACATTCTGTGTTTGAAAATACCACTTTTAGAAAGTAGGTATTTGTCTAACTATCTAAGCCTGCCTCTGCTAGGTTGTGTATTCCTTGTCTGGAGTGTGAGTGACAGGGGCGGGGGAATTCCAGCAGACAGGGTGAGTCAGCCCAGTGGTGAATAGAGAGATCTCCATTTAGATGGGAGGGATGAGTTGCACCTGGGACCTGAATAGGGCTGTGCCTTCTCTCCACAATGCTGGCTCCACCTCCTGTGGTGCGTCTGATGTCTCTGCCCTGCACTGTGAAAGGAAAGAAGGAGTCATGTAAACAAAGTGCTCCAGGACTGACCAGAACTGGTTTGGACAAGGCAAAGACCTCTCTGCCTTCAGAGAACAAAGAGAAACTGTATATAAAAGAGGGGTCCCAAACCCCAAAGAATTAGATCACTTTTGGTACAACAAGAAGAAACCTTTGCTGAGGAGTAGCACCAGAGAGACTGACGAGAGACTATCCCTAAGCTGAAGTGCTGCTTGGGGGATTGGCCTGCAGTGGTTGCCTGACTGCCAAAGAAAGGAGAGAGGAACTTTGTGGGTACTTTCATCAACTTGTGTAAGGATCTCCAAGGGCTTGGAACAGAGCTTGCCTCCTGCTGAAGTCTCAGGGACAACAGACTTCCCCCACCGGCTCCCAAGAGTTCTCCTGAAGTGCCTGCAGTTGTGCTGGACTTTTTGAGGAATTGCGTGTCACAAGGAGCGGGAAGCGCAACTCAAGATCAAGAAGCGTGTCGCCGAACTCCCGCTGCCACTTTACAACATGAAGCGCCTCGCATCGCCTGAGAAGAGGATTGACGTCGCAGCAGACGCCACCGCATCACTGGGAAGCGTGTCACAGGAGAAGAGGATCGACGTTGCATCAGACGCCGCTCCATCTCCGAGAAGCGTGTCGCAGAGCCTGTCATGGCTCATCACCGGAGAAGAGGATCGGCGTCGCAGCAGGCACTGCCGCATCACTGGGAATAGTGTCGCAGAGGCTATTGCGGCTCCCATCGTTGTGGAAGCAACTCGTATCGACTGGGGAGAGGATTGAGGTCGCACCAGACGTCGCCGCATCACTGGGAATAACTGGGAAGCATGTTGCAGGGCCTGTCGCGGCTCGCATCGTGTCAAGCTTTTCTCATCGCTGGAGAAGAGGATAGACGTCGCAGCAGATGCCACCGCATCACCAGGAAGTGTGTTGCATCAAGGAGAAAGCGCCATCTTTGTTTCTTTGCACCAGATCTTAAGCACATCACCGTCCTTGCATGTAAAGGACTACTACATCACCTTTCCTGCATTACTTTCATTGTCCTGCGTGTCACATCTTAAGATACATTGACTCAAAATGTCACATTTTAAGATCTAAAAGAGAACTAAGCTAATTCTACCATTTTAAGTACAGTATTGTGGATTTTTGTCGTTTGTGGTCTTTTGTTAAATCTATATAAAGAATACTCATTTTTATTATACAACTGTGTGGTGTCCATCTGTAGTGTTGTCACTGGGTTACTGTATGTGTTCACAAATGCTTCACACAGTGCCTCTGAGATAAGCCTGTCTGCCCGTGCCAAGTTACCAAGGGGGTGAGCAGGGGTTATTTTAGGAGTGTATCCCACTTACCCTGACTAGAGGGAAGGGTCCCCATTTGTCACAAGTACCTACCTGTGCCAACTAGAGACCCCAAATCTAACATCAATGTTCCTCCTATATGCAGGTATAGGTCTCTGCCAGTGCTGTAAATAAATCAGGGTAGTAGGACCTTTCTTTGCAAGCATTCTAGCCAGGGTACAGAAATACTTTAGGTACATTCTTACCCTTACCTTTTTTTAGGAAATTAAAT
This sequence comes from Lissotriton helveticus, assembly GCF_964261635.1. Taxonomy (NCBI): domain Eukaryota; kingdom Metazoa; phylum Chordata; class Amphibia; order Caudata; family Salamandridae; genus Lissotriton; species Lissotriton helveticus. The sequence goes on along the minus strand of NC_136067.1, from coordinate 1,411,941,459 downwards.
GGTTTAGACTGCTGTTAAGCAATATATGATTTGTAGCTTTTGCTAAAATAACTAATTGGTTAGTTTTAGTTTTAGCAGTAGAAAGTATTTTTTTGTAGGAAAATGCACATGTTTTGTCTTTTATGTACACACACACACCTAAATACTTACGACCTGGTTTAAAGTATGGGGGTGATCTGCTGCCCATTTGGGTGGCAAACGTAATTTCCTCCTCACCCTGCTTAGACTACTGCCCACGTATTTACACAATCTCTGCCAGATCTGCAGCGATCTGTGTGCCTTCGGAGGAGCTTTTGTTGTGGCAGCCCCTCTGAAGGATGCAAAAGTTGTGTAAGCATCTACTATCTTTCAGGCAACTGCTCAGCAGTTTTTTGTTTTTAAAAAGATTCCCAAAGTGGGAGTTTGACTTTGAAAAACAAAAAATAAATGAACCTGACAACCTTAAAATTTTCACTTACAGTCTAGGAGTCATTTTTAGCTAGCATAGGCACCACTGTCAAAAAATGAAGATCTGACGACTCTCTATAGAGTGGGCGGAGCTTGGCTTTGGTGAATGGGGTACTCCACCATGTTTGTCCACCCAACTCTAAATAAGAGTGCTCTTTTGTATGATGTTAAATGCCAGGAAGGGGCTTATCTGGTTGTCGCACCATCAATGACTCAGGGAACCAGGTAACATTTGCTGGTTGATGACTTATATCAGCGACACAGGCCCCTATCAGGACAGCATGATGCAGACCAGTCTTCTTCACTATTTACTATGGAAGTACTGGGGAACAGGATGGATATGATTGACCATAAATGAGAATGATTGCTAAGTGAGAGTGAAATCTCCTGTTTCAGGGATGAAGGGGATCACCATTGATATAAACTAGAAGTGCTAATTGAGCACAGGGAGAGAAGAAGTGAAGTTGTGGTCTCCTTTGATGCTTTTGCTGTTAGTTTGAGGCTTAGATACAGTTGTTTTTGTTCATGTACAAACTTAATTAAATGTATCACACTTGGGCAACAGCAAATTTTAGACTGACATGTTCTCCCTTTTTGGGATATACCAATTTACCCGACTGATCATTTGAATTCCAATATACAGTAACATGTTCAGATCAGAGCAGTCTAAAACCTGAAGTGACTTTAATCAGCCAAAATGTAGTATGAACTGCAAATGCCCAATATGTGTTTCACAAAACTAATTGCAATTTCAGAGCCATCTTTTTAGGAAGAGGTCATCAGGAACATCAGACCTGAAGTGACAGGGGTGCATTGTTTATCCTTTTTCCAGAGAGCGGCCCTGTAATCTCTCAAACTTGCTGTAAGACCTTCACTTTTGAAAGAAAGCACCCCAGGGGATTAATGTACTAAAGGATCAATCAGGAGTTAGTTTATTTGAGAATTTCTGGTACAAAAAGATATACATTTCATTACTTCCATAACACATTATCATTAGAAAAAAACAAGAGCATGAAATATAAAACCCGGATCAAGTGGTAAACAAATAAATAGCATAGAATCAATTTTTCACGGGGGCCAAAAAAAGAGATAAAACACCTGACAAATATATACAGAATATATAAAAGGTTTTGGCACAACCACAGCTATAAAAGTCTACTCAATTCTTAGATTAATACATGAGCAACAACACAATTAGCATTTTATAATCTGGAATCCCTCCAGCTTTTAAGTGGTGCCCAGATACTCATACCCATTTCCCGAGTTTTTTTGCCCTTATAATTATACAAACAGGATTCTATATTGTGCATTCCCAACAATCTGGCGAGCCACATTTGGAAGGACGGAGCTGTAGTGTCCTTCCAGCCAGCGGAAATAAGAATCCGGAGCACAGCAACCAAAATTAATAACAGAGCTTCTGCTTCTTTTGCCAGCCCCAACTCACAATCAGTGCCTAGTATCATCAGGGTAGGGGATAGATTGATCTTAACATCTAGCAGCCCCTCCCAGAATTTCATGATTTACCTGCGGATTGGGTTTAGTTTCTCACAGTGATAAAACATGTGCAGTAAATCCACTGGACCATCATTACACCTAGGGCATCTATCATCTTCTCTTACACCCCAAGCAAACAACTTTGCTGGGGTGTAGTATAGATTAAATAATGTTTTAAAATGCTGTGCCTGCAAAGTAGAGGAACGAAATAGTTTCCTATTTTAAAGTAGGGCTTTATCAAGGTCGACATTTGGGTCCCCTAATTTCGCTGCCAAAGACTCGGTTTTTTCCAGATCGTCCTGGGTGCCTAACAGCAGACTATTATATACTATTTTAATCTTTTTACCCCCTCTTAGTGGGTATTCCATCAATGTATTTCTTGTTCCCAAAGATATCCGGGGACTAATGGCCGATAATGTTTGAAAAATGTGAACATATTTAAACCATTAATTGGAGGGAATACCATACTTCTGCTGAATAGTTTCGAACTCCAGGATGGAATCCCCTTCCATAATGTCCCCTAAAGTCTTAACACCCAGCTCCTCCCAAATCCGACAATTCCTATCAATCCCAAACTGAGGGAAAAGGCTAGAATTCCATAAATGGAGGTAGGCATTAACTTTTGGGATATCCAGAATCTTTTGCACCTTTTTCCAAACCCCCAAGCCCCTTCCAGAACCTTATACAGTATTTTCCTATAGTAGTGGCGCTCGACTTCAAGCAGCAGTAAACCCGTAGCCTTCCTCCCAAATAACAGCTCATATATGGAGGGTGGGCACTGATTACCCCTAGGTAAGATAACCGTGTTAGCAGCTGGTTGAAAAAGTATGGTGATTTGAGTCAGCAGGCATGTCCAATGATAAAGCCTAAGATTCGACATTGCCAGCCCTCCCCTTTCCCAGGGAAGTGACATATAATTTATTGTGAGCCTGACCTTGCCATACTGGCATATAAACCTGATGAATATTGATTCTAAATTCTTAAATACTCGCTCATCTAAAAGAAGTGGTATTGCACGAAAAAGGTACAAAACCTTGGGGAACATCGTCATTTTCAAAACATACACCCTGCCTATCAAAGATAGATGTAATACATCAATTCTTTTCAATTCTGCCTCTATTGTTTTCATAAGTGGCAAATAATTATCGGCAATGATCCTATCAACTGAGGCATTCACTCTCACCCCGAGATACACTGCAGAGTCCACATATCTTATATCTGCCTTAATGATATTTTTAGTGCAGATTATTTGGGTTTTTCCCTCATTTAATAGATACCCTGACCGGCTGCCGTACTCCTTCGCTATTTCGGCCAGAATTGGCATCGCCTGCTCGGGGGTCAGAAGTTATTATCGCTAGATCATCGGCGTATGCCAACAGTTTATTTTCAAAGCCGATGAGCACAACTGGGCTCATCTGCGCGCAGCCAAGAATCCTCTGAATCAGGGGATCGATATACAGTGAGAAAAGAATCGGCGAGCAGGGGCACCCTTGATGAGTCCCCCTCTTAATTAAGATCTTATCGGAGCTTTCCCCATTACTTGGACTCAAGCTACGGGGTCCTGATACATTGCCATAAGAGCTCTCATAGCTTTGGGGCCGAAGCCTCTGCCCACCAGTATGCCCCATAGATATTTCCATACCACGCGGTCAAAGGCTTTTTCCGCGTCGAGGAGGATCATGGCCATCCCCCCCCGCGGCAGCATGGGCGTCAAACAGCGAGATGGTACGCCTAGTGTGGTCGGTCGTGCCACGCCCCAGAACAAACCCATGCTGCCACGGAGAGACCAGACCGCCAATGACCCCCACCCAATCTCTTAGCCCAAACCTTTGAATACAGCTTTGTATCCGCATTAATAAGTGAAATCGGGCGGTACGACCCGGGGTTCTCCTTTTGTTTCCCTTTCTTATGAAACACGATTATGCTGGTTTCTTTCCACGAATCTGGTATTATACCTGAAGACAATATCCCATTGAAGAGATCCAAAAATAGTAGGGCGATCTCATTTTCAATACATTTGTATACCTCTAGAGGAATACCGTCAGGGCCTGCGGCTTTACCCGCGGCTAGCTCCTGTAATGCAGCACTGATCTCTCTCATTGTCAGGTCCTTATCTAACTCTTCTCTAACCTGTTCATCCAGCTGGGGGCCTCCATCCCCGAACTCACCACTGGCTATGCTAGAAACTCCCTCCTCATTATATAAAGACTGATAGAAATTTTTGAACACCAGCAGTATATCTTTTGGTTCAGTATACCCCTTACCACCCTCCTTTATACTAACAATCGCATTCTTAACCTTGTCTTGTCTTATTTGTAGCGCCAATGCTCTGCCTGCCTGCTCCCCAGTTTCATAAAATTTCGCCCTAGAAACTTGATAATTACTAATTGCTTTCTGGGTTACCAATTTCTGAAGCTCTTCTTTTATAGTCATCAGCTTTTGCTGGCTTTCCACACCTTCCTTTCCTTGCCCAATAGCTCTAGCATGCTGTTCTTCTGCTTCAGCTAGTTGCCCTGTAAGTCTCTCTCCCTCAGCTCTATCTCTCTCCTAATCCTTGCAGAAAGGCTAATTGTCTCACCTCTCAGAGCAGCTTTAAATGCATCCCATACACCATTCCTCGATGCACTATAACGGTTTACATTGAAATACTCCACCGTCCATTTCCTATGATGTTCCACATATTTATTATCAGCTAACAGCCTTCTTTCAAATGTCCATCTAGATTTTTTCCTAACTGCAGTATCCAGCTCATAGCACAGTATCAATGGATTATGATCCGATATTACTTTCGTGAGTTTCCTAATGCTGACCTTTTTTTATTTCTGAAGAGGATATTAAAAAATAATCTAATTTAGTATATCTTTGAAAGGGGTTTGAAAAATACGTAAAACCTGGGTTATTGGGCTCCTTATCCCCCTAGACATCAATGAACCCATGTGAGCTTATAAGGGAATTAAGTGCCCGTAATACTCCAGGCTTTCGCCCTACATATGGGGACTTTCTGTGCCAATCAACAGAAATGTTTAAATCACCACACACTATAATTGGGGTGGGCCAGCTGGCTAGATCTCCTTCCAGGGCATCAAACACCTCGGGGTCATCCTGATTAGACCCATAGATCACACACAATGTGTATCCCATATATAGCTCGGCTATCGCCCACCTCCCTAAACAATCGGCTTTACACCGCTTAACCCCCCCCCCCCCCAAGGATGATCTTGCTGGAATTGCAACACCTCTAACTGAAGAGGTTTGAGAAGAGCAAGCCAACAACTAAAAACCTCTTATATTCATCAAATGCCTCTTTGCCCAAGGTAAATGAGTCTCCTGGAGGCACAGCACATCAATACCATTAAAATTGGCAACATTAGCTAGCCTTTTCCACTTCCTCCAATCATTTAACCCCCCCAATATTAATTGTGCAGATTTTAATGTTCACCATTCTGTCGACTTAAATTGCCACCATCAATCCTTTGAATCAGTTGTATCTGATACTCAACTGTACCTTGACCGGGCCCTACCCAAAAACATACCAAAGCTGCACAGCACCAGACAATCTCATTTTTTGATTTTTCTCCCGTTCCTCCCTTCCCCCCTCTCCCAACCCACACCCAACCCCTCACCCTTCTCCGGAGCCCACCCCCCTCCCTTTAGCCTGAACCCCTGTGAAGCGTTCAGACCTAGGTCTGTGCAAGTGATGGATAAAGCATGAACGGGTTAAACACTCTCATGAACTTAACAAAATACAAACTATAGTGAATTTTAGGAACGCAACGGACCCCACACCTTACTGCAAAAAACGCCAGTACACCCATACAAACAACCTTTTGACAACAAAATAATTCCCAAGTATTATACAGATGCAAAATCAATTATAAATCAGGGGAATGCCTGCAGAAAGTGATAGAAACTTAACAATAGCCAATACAAGTCCAACAAAATTACTCTTTATAGCTTCCCACAGTATCCAGATAATCTTTGACTTTGATTTCGGTTGCAAAATACTTTGTCTGGCCATTGTCAATCACTTTGAGCTGTGCTGGATTAATCAAATATGCCTGGGCTTTTTTCTCCTGAAATGGCTTAATTAAAAGTCTCAGCCTCCAACGCCGCTCAACTGTCGCATGACAATAGTCCCGCAACGGACCCCCAAACAAAAATCCGTATGCCTTTACACGGCGGAAATGCCGCCGTGTAAATGCATGTTCCTCCAGTCATCCTAATATGGCTGGCGGTGTCTGATAGACACCGCCAGCCATGTAAGTGCTTTTCCGCCGCGGATGGGAGGCGACCGCGGCGGAAAAGCTGCGGACTGAAAAACGATCCCCCAGCCATCCTAATCTGGCGGGGGGTCTTTTTCAGTCCGCTGCGGTTTTCCCGCATCCTCCGGGCCGGCGGTGGCTTCCGCCGGCCCGGAGGATGCGGGAAAACCGCAATCATAATCAGGCCCCAAGTGTGGTTTATCACCTGTCTTTGAAGCACTGGTTTTAAATGGGGTACGGTGGGCCCTTTGAATTTCCGCAGACCAATTCCAATCTGACAACTCGGGGAAGGCAGATTTAAATAGATCAATAATATAACGCCTGATATCAGACCCTTCTGCCCCCTCTGGAATCCCCAGGACCCTTAAATTATTTTTCCTCGGCCTGTTTTCGAAGTCTTCCAGTTTCCACTGGATGACCTTTATTTGTGCATTTTGGGATTCCACCTGGGCAGGTGCAGCGGTTGCTTCAGATTCGGTTGCATCTATCCTCTCCTCAAGGTTAGAAACTCTGTCCCCCACAGTAGCACAGGCTGTAGATAGTTTTCTCACGACCCCCTGCATCTTCCTCATTGCTGCCTGAGCCTTTTTACTATCTTGCCGTGTCTCCTCCCTATGTGAAAGGATAGCCTGATGAATTTTTTCTAACATAGCAGTAGAGGAAGCCCCAGTTTCCATAGAAGGAGCCCCAGTAGGAGAGATAAGTAAGGTGGTGGAAGAGTAGTCCCATTTTAGATCATTTCTTCTGCCTCTGCCTTGAACAACTGGCTGGCTCTTTGAGCGCAAAGTAGTCGCTGGAGCATCAAGCCCACTTCCCTCGGAATCAGTATTGATATTACTGTCCCCTAGTGATGAACCCCTCTCATCTTCGGACCATTCGGCCCCCTCTGATACGGAGAATAAACAATCACTCGGACCATTATCCGCTTCTGCACCATCCTTATCTTGATCAACAAACGTTTCCACCGCCTCAGTCAATAACTCCTCTTCCCCCAAAATATTCAGGGGCCTACGATCGTCAGTCGGCAGTTCTAGTACAGCCTGAGGTGCTGGACCATTCTCTCCTCCTTTATCTTTATCTTGCACCCCCAAGGTAACTGATTTTCTTATACCTTCAGTGCCTTCAGAGTTCAAATCTATAACCCCATCTACAGGCTCCTGCACTTCCTTCCGACTTGGCGAATTACCCTGGTTATTTACACCTTTTGCCAAAATTAAAGGGGGAGTCAGGAGGACCAAGGGATTGGCCACGCTCACCTCTCTGTTTTGTGACTTGGTTACTTCCTTCTGTGGGGGGGCATCCAAAATCGTTTCTCCTTCTGCCACCTCCGAACCAGCCTGTGCTGTCTTGCTGTGAATCAGTAAATCCACTATTGTTGGACCGGCCGGCCGGATCTTGCTTGCTGCCCCGCCCCTGCCTCTCCTCAGCGTTGTTGGGGACGGCTGAGCCTCGTTTGGCGTTTTGCCTGCAGCCACATCTGCGGCCGCTGGTGCCGTTCCAGTCTTCATGGGACTGGGAGCTGTTTCTACACGCTTCCGCACCACCACCGCCTTTGAGGCTGCGTTCACCGTTTTGGGGGCCATTCCGCTTCCTCGGTCTGTGGCCTGCAACCTGCACAGGTGGAGCAGGTATCTCCCGACAACAAGCTCCAAGTAGCACCTCCCGGGACCAACCACCGCCACCCACAATGAAATATGGCTCCTCCGGTGTCTAAGCATGCAGACAGCCGGGTAAGTTTTTTATCTCCGTTATCTATTTCTTACAGATAGCCCGGCCGTCTTTCCAGTGTCGGAAAAAAAAAGAAATACCCTATTGCAAACAGCTCATTACAGCAGGAACACTCATTGCTAGGGTCTCCGCATTCCTTCTACTAGCGAGCAACCCGTTTGTGCTGTCTGCGGACCTCTACTCGGTCGCCATCTTGCTTCATCCTTGACATTCTCACCCATGAGGGTCTCAAAGTGCTGAGGGTATCTAGGTGATACATTTTAATCTATCATTCTTTACTAATTGTCTAGAAGGCAGTGTCATTAAGCAACTACAAGGGAACCTAGAAGTTTACAGTCTCCAGATGTCAAATTAACACAATTCAAATGTATATAGAGATATATATTTATATGCAAGCAATAATAGCACACATTTGGCAAATACAACAGTTAAATGCATGGATAATAATATTAAATAAAACACAGGAATACAAGCAAGCTATATTGGGTGTCCTGCAAGAAATCAGAAATATATATGCACTAAATACATCAAATAATTACTTTGGATGTGCACTTGGACTCACTCACACATCACAAAGAAAGCACCTCAATAGATCATATCCACTGGCCACAAATCACAATGGCTCTAATCAAAAATCAAAGACTTCACCTGATGCAATCTTCATCCCGACCCACTCCAGACTGAGGGATTTACAGCCGAAGCCAGGAGACTAAGCAACCGGATGCCTTTACTGAAGATGCATCCATCGTTCAGGCTCAAATAATCCCGGTTTCCAAGTCAGCAACCCTCAGTTTAATAGTCTCAAAACACACTAGAAGGTTTGCCAAGGAAACTTACTGGAATTGGCCACCTTCCATTCAAGCATTCCAAAGGTGAAAGGAGTTCCCACGTTCCCTCTACATTTTCACATGTTCCAGCCTTTATCTTAATGAAGCATAGAAAAGCCTTCAAGGGTAAATTCAACAATCTCCTCTCCAAAAACAAAGCAACCTTGAACGTGATTAACCCAAACAACGTGAGCACTCTGGGGGCCTGTCTGTGAGGGCAAAAAGCTCAAACAAAACAGAGTCCGGATTCAAGATGACATGACTGCATGTCAAAGCCAATAGTAAGAACTTCATAATTCTTCCCTTTGTAAAACACAATGCACATTAGTGAACCACTGCCTATAGCATCACACACTTTATCTGCCAATGTACAACACAATGCACATTTGAGCACCACTGCTCATAACACTGCACTTTGAGACCAAGAAGTACATTCCACACCTCTCTCGCTCTCATGCTTTCAAATGCACATCCCACACCTTCTGTTCTTGGCAAGCGGTTCTACTCTGTGACAACTCCCACTTTAAAACTACAAGAAGAAATCGTCAAGAGAAACAAAGCATAAGCAGGACGTACATTCAGGCTAGAATAAAAGAACAAACCAAAAGTCAATTAAAATGATGGTAGTCAAAGGTCATCAAGTGGTGCCAAACCTTAACAGTGGCTCTAATACTTCTGTGAAGACTCTCCCCTCCAAATCTAAACATTTTACAAAAGATTTTAACTCTCTTTTGCCAGATGAGAAGTAAAAGTGTCAGTGTCCATACCAAACACATGTTTGAGGATGCATACAAACTATACAATGTTAGTGTCAAACAGAGAAAATACTTTTCTTCAGTAGTGTGATGCTTGAATAAAAAACGAACATGGAACATCTCTGAGAACATAAACAAATTATTAATGGTTATGTAATCCATTTGTTTTACATAAAAATAATATTTTGAGTGCATATTATAATTATTTTCGGATGTATTTTAGATAAACTGTGTGGAGATTGTGATATGGTGCTTAATGTTTTATATCCAGAATTGCAAAGTAGTGTTGCTGCTGCTGGAATTGTTAGGAGTCTGTTTTGTTGTTTTGAGTTGTCCCTGAGCTAGATGACAGGGGTTTGAGATATATAAATGCTGTAATACTATGTGGGGCAAGAGTATTTTATAAATGACTGCAGGTGGACAGTTGTGTGTACGATGCACGAGAGGCTCTGTTGTTATGAGATGAGCAAATGGTACCGTGTTGCAAAAGGCAGAAGAGCAGTACCCCAGTTTTGGTGTTGCAAGGTTGGGGAAGAGGAGTGCCCACCCTGCCACAAGAGACAAACAAATAATACACTTGTTTATGTTGATGCAGAAACAAGGGCAGAGTAGTGCTCTGAATCACGAGGGAGTTCCCAGGAATATGTGCAGTTGAGGAAGAGCAGTTTCCTATTGCATGAGGATGTATGAATGAGTGCCCCTTGGTGCACCAAACTGGGGAAGAGTAGTACCCTGTTATGTGAGGATATGTGGGGAAGTGTAGTGCCCTCTGTGTTGTGGCCTGACAACGCGTAGGGTACAGAAACACGAATCCTGAACTTGATCCATTAGGTTCTTACTCATCACAAAAGTGAAACAAAATATTGCATCCTGTGTAAGCTGTGTATAGCATACAAGGTGAAGTTGGTTTTGCCCAGTGCTTGATTTGCTAAAGAAACAAACACATACACGCAAGTGCCCAAACTTTACCTTGGGAGCCCACCGTCTGTGCTGCCAAATGCTGGAGTTGCTCAACTTTTTTCCTTTTGTCATTGCTTTCCTGTCTTTCTCTTCCTCCGGCTATCTCTCTTTTCTCCCTTTCTTTCTTTTACTCTGGTCCCAATTTTGATATGGAAAAAAGTCCTGGTGGCCAAAAATAACTGCAACTGTTCACCACTTGCGATCACCGGCACCAGCAACTTTCCTACAACCCACTTAATGTCTTGGTGCATAGCTTTTTCATATGAAAGAGAGAGCATGTTTGCAAACCTGCAGAATTAAAATAGAATCTCTAGTGCAAAATTAAATACATCCAAAAAGCAGTTTGAAGTGTGTTTAAAAATATTAGACTACGGGCTTGATTCCAAGTTTGGCAAGGGGATACTCCATCACAAATATGACGGATATCCAATTCGCTGTATTACACATTCCACTGGAAGTTATGGAATTGTAATTTGGCGGACAGAATATCTGTTATGTTTGTGATAGTCTAACCCTGTCTGCCAAACTTGTAATCAGGACCCTAGTTAAATACAAGTCAGTATTTGATTTTTAAATAGTTGCAGTTGCTCAGAATGTGTAGAAACATGCAGAAAGATTCTAACCTTTTATAATTACCTAAGGAGTTCAAAAAAGAAACATGTTGCCATAAATATCTCCTTTCCACTTGTCAATGTACAGCTAAAAAACAAAGCAGAAGAAAAGGGACATTTTCATTCTTCAAACAGTGCTTTAAATATGCACCATGACCTCACCTGCCTGTCCATTTGGCCAGTGGTTCTTACAGCAGGCATTGTGATGTCAGAACTCAACAGAAATAAGTTTACTGTTGAGTTTTGTTGTCATTTCTTTATGATAAATGACTAGGTTAATCACTAGTCGCCTATTATAAAGAAATTAGAAAAAGGTTTTTATACAGGAATTGCAGAATCCAGTGTATTATAGCCGACTACCTAGGATTATAAAGGTTTTCAAAGACCCTCCTCCTGAGTCAAAGTGGCAGTGGCAGTCTTCTGTCCACCATATTAGGACCAGGACGGTCAGGCCCCCCAAGGACCACCGCAACCTGGTGGTGGCAGAGTAGTCTTGAGGCCGTAATGTGCTTGGCCTGGCCTCTGCAACCCCTCCAAGCATATTACAAGTTTCTTCATCGCCATACCTTTCATGGTGGTGCGACCGCCATGAAAAGTGTGGCTGTGAGGGAACAAAGGGGTCCTACAGGGCCCCTTGGTGCCGCACTCCATGTGGATGCACACAGGGGGGCACAACATGTACCTCCCTGTGCGCATGCACACCAGTACTTGCACAGAATGGAGTGCAGCAGTCCCTGCCATGCAGGTACTGCCTTTGACGTTCCCATTACGGGCCTATTTTATAGGCATTGCCCTGGGAACACCAAAGAACCTCCCGCCAGACAGGAGAAAATTCCTGATCTGGCAGGTGGTTCCTACACGAGTTTGGCAGTGCGGTAGCAGGACTGTCTCACTCCCGCACTGCCGAACACATAGTAAGGCCCATAGACTCAACCCGCAGCTATTAGCACTATAGAAATATATAATTAGAGCATTCTACTCACTGAGGGTAGAATGTTGTAAAGGAGCAGTGAGAATCAGAAAAAGAAGCACTGGAATGTTGGAGGAGAAGTTTTATACTAGGAATCCAACCATCTGTCTTTCCGGAAATTACTTAAAACATGGATTTTTACAGTCACTGTTTAGTAAAGATGTCCTCTTGGTCCGCGTCTGCAAACAGCGCTGGGATGCCTTTGGGTAGCTATGCGCTCTATAAATGTTTCTTTCATTTCATTTCATTGTACCAGCCTTAATTTGCCCAGAGCAACTTCATTAGGTTGACTGAAACTAAAATATTGTGTCAAAAAGATTGGCTACAAAAATATTGTGGCCCCATACTTATAAAAGTAAGTACAAAACTATTTTGTCAAAAAAATTATTTCACACTAATATGGTTAAAAATATCTACAAATTTTTATTTTTGAATATATAGTTTAAAATTGTAAATCTTAAATATTTTAATATATAACATTGATATAATGTAAATTAAATACATTCAAAACTATAGATAAATATAAACTTATAAACACATATGTGTGTGTATATATGTGCGTGTGTATAGATATATATATATGAACTAAACAATTCCGACCACTTCCGTGTCACGGCGAAGCAGGAACTCAGACCACCACAGCAACTCAGGCAAGGTATGTTTTTATTCCACAGCCTGCAACGACGCGTTTCGGGCTTCACGAGCCCTTGATGACATTCAGCTTTATACACGTCTTTATCACTTTTTATACATCTTTATCACCGTGCACGCCCCCTCTCAAATAGATCCCTGGTCACGTGATCATAGATAGAAACGACAGACTTATGTGTGTGTTGTACTATGTAGCCGGTATATATGCATGAATGCAACTGTGTATTTCACGATAAATTGCCATTGTTACTTTCAAACAAATGTCATACAAATCACATATTAAAGTATAAATACTCTATTTCATATGTATAAAGTGGATAAATCCCAATATGATATGCTGCTTTGATATGCAATTATATTGTCCTATGTGGCTATTTGATACACATATATACACAGTTTTTGCTATTTGTCAATAATGATCATCCCCCTATTACTTTATCTAACAAAGTGCTCGAGTGCCTATTTTCTTAAACTAGTGCAAATACTATAATAAAGTGCCATACTATATGTGCAACAGCCTATAGATAATAAAAATAAAGTGTATTGTGTGCATTTACAAACAAAGATGATAAAATTACATTTCATAGCAAATCTATTCCATACATTCTCAATAGTAAAAGGTTTCCTCCAGCTGGATTAAAACCACTAATAAAAGTATATACAAGATGCATAAAATGCTAAAAAATACAATATCAACAATGATTGTTAAAAAATATATTCTTGTCATTAGAGAGAGTGTGTAGTTCATGTGTTTCGTTCTTATGGGCAACATGATATAGCATAGTTGAACTTCACTCATGCTGTCTAATACATATGTTTTTTTGCTCATCCCAGATATATATAGAATCACTATATTTACAAGTAGGTATGCATATCCTCCGCATTATTCAGACCTCGTGGCCATTTGCTGTCCAATTCAAGGATAAATTTGGTCTCTAATTGCCTCAGTTTTCTCTCTCTGTTCCCACCTCTTTTGCTTTTGGGGACAGCACTGATGACAAAGTAAGAAAGACAATTTATATCCTTGTTATGACACTTGTAAAAATGGCGTGCCACGGGATAGGCTGCATCATTGTGGAGGATAGCTCTCAAATGTTGTAATATCCTGACGTGTACCTGTAGTTTTGTGCTTCCCACATAATTCAAACCACAGGTACACGTCAGGACATACACGGCGAAATCTGTTTTACAGCTATAGCTGCCTTTGATGGAAACAGGGGATACATCAAATGGTGTCTGATATGATGTTTTATTGCAACCAAATTTGCAAGCACGACAAACCGTGCATCTTTTAAATCCACTGGACAGCTGTAGCCATGGTGTTGCCTTTCTCGTTTCTGGGGAGTTCTTGTCTAAATCATTGCCCATGGATCTACCTTTTCTAAAAGTTACAACAGGGGAAGAAGTTAAACGGTCACGTAGAATACTGTTTGTTAGGACAATGGGCCAATGTTTCTGGACAATAGATCTAATTTTTCTCTCTTGCCGAGAATAAGTAGTAATTAATCTGAGGTTGTCTGTTTTATTCTTCTCATCTTGTAATTTAGTTGCTTCTTTTTTGAAAAGACTAGCTCTTGGCCGTTCACTTGATTTGCTGATGGCATCATTGATGAGTTTATCATTATAACCCCCCATATTTAATATTATTCGCATTTATTTTAGGCAATTGTTGAAGTCATTTTCATTACTGCAAATGCGCTTAAGTCTGAGGACTTCTCCATAAGGGATATTTGCGATTAGATGCCTAGGATGGGAGCTGTTGGCGTGAAGTGTAATATTCCCCGCCGTAGGCTTTCTAAACATAGTACTCTCTAGTCTGTCATTTTCAACGCAGAGTCTAACATCTAAAAACTCTATTTGCGTTTTATGGATGTGTGAAGTAAAAGTCAGGTTCAAGGAGTTATCGTTAATCTCCTCAACAAACTTATGTGCAATCAAACTATCGCCACGCCATATTAGAAAAACATCATCGATGTATCTAAGATACGTGGCCACATGTTGCTCAAATAGCGTCTTATGTTTGCGCCTGAGGACCTGTTCCTCCCACCAGCCAACGTGTAAACACGCGTAGCTGGGGGGAAAACAGGCCCCCATGGCAACTCCTCTTAATTGCTTGAACAATACAATGTTGAAAAGGAAAAAATTATTATTAAGACACCAATTGATCAGTTCAACAATAACTTTGTTGTGAGCATAGAATTCAATAGGTCTACTAGCCAGAAAATATTTGATCACCTGCAGGCCCTGTGTGTGGTCTATACTTGTGTATAATGATTCTATGTCCAATGTTATTAGACATAGATCATCTGACCACACTATATCTTCTATTTTCACCCAAAAATCGCCCGTGTCCTTAACAAAGCTGGGGAGTGATGTCACTAGATCTTGTAAAAAGTGGTCGATATATCGGCCAATATTCTCACTGGCACTATCGATGGCAGAAATAATTGGTCTGCCCGGTTCCGGTGTTACTTCCTTGTGTATCTTCGGAATAAGATACAAAATGGGCAACACCGGATGGTCTTTATATAGGAATTTGCTTTCATCATTAGATATCAGGCCCTCTCTTCTCCACTGTGCCAACATTTTCTGCAGAGTTATTCTAGCATTTTCATATTCTTTAGATGATGTTTTTTATAGCATATTTCATTACCCAATTGTTTATTGGCTTCTGCTATATGCTGTTTTTTGGGCCATAATACTAGATTTCCACCTTTGTCAGATTTTTTTATGACAATGTCACAATTTTCACCCAGTTTTTTGATTAATTTGTCATAGGCTATTTCCTTTAAAAAAGTGCTACGTTGTTGTTTGTTTTTCTTAACATATTGGTTCAGTTTTTTCAAGTCATTTACAATCATATCATGGTAGGTATCGATTGAATCTTTTGGCATGAGGGGAACAAAGCAAGATTTGTTTTTAAATGGACTGATTACAGCCCCCTTCTGAACAAAATCAATCTTACGTAATCTTTCTTGTGTGGATAGATCAGTAGAATCCATAGGGTCACTATTAGCTAACCTTTCTTCTTCTTCAAGTAAGTCATGCATAGTGACTACACCAGGAACATCAGAAGCCAATAGGGACGTAACATCATCATACCCCTGCATATTACTCTCTGAGACATTTACTGAAGCAGGCGGTTCCTACTTGAGTTTGGCAGTGCGGTAGCAGGACTGTCTCACTCCCGCACTGCCGAACTCATAGTAAGGCCCATAGACTCAACCCGCAGCTATTAGCACTATAGAAATATATAATTTGAGCATTCTACTCACTGAGGGTAGAATGTTGTAAAGGAGCAGTGAAAATCAGAAAAAGAAGCACTGGAATGTTGGAGGAGAAGCTTTATACTATGAATCCAACCATCTGTCTTTCCGGAAATTACTTAAAACATGGATTTTTACAGTCACTGTTTAGAAAAGATGTCCTCTTGGTCAGCGGCTGCAAACAGCGCTGGGATGCCTTTGGGTAGTTATGCGCTCTATAAATGTTTCTTTCATTTCATTTCATTGTACCAGCCTTTATTTGCCCAGAGCAACTTCATTAGGTTGACTGAAACTAAAATATTGTGTCAAAAAGATTGGCTACAAAAATATTGTGTCCCCATACTTCTAAAAGTAAGTACAAAACTATTTTGTCAAAAAATTATTGCACACTAATATGGTTAAAAAAATCTAAAAAAATTAATTTTTGAATATATAGTTTAAAATTGTATATCTTAAATATTTTAATATATAACATTGATATAATGTAAATTAAATACATTCAAAACTATATATAAATATACACTTATAAACACATATGTGTGTGTATGTATGTGCGTGTGTATAAATATATATTTATATATATATATATAGTAACAAATACATATTTTGCATTGTATTACATTTATTGTGTTTTTTATTTAAATTTACTACTATAGAAAGCATGCAGATATTACCTACTGGCAGTCGCCAGTAGGTAGTTATTGTTAGGGCCAAGTTTCCATGGGCAAAGCGTCTTTTTGTTTTACTAACAACTTTATCGCCGATTGATGAATCTTCCCAGAATTATTATGAATAGTTTGTCACTCACTTTGGCTGCTGTTTGGAAAGTTTCGGGGTGATTCGTCAAGGGGGGCTAAGAGAAAGGTAGATCTTGGTCCAGAAGGATCTCTTGTTTTAGTTTGGTGTAAATCCGTTTGGTAGTTTTAGGGTTAGTAAAGAAAATATCTATGTATATCTAGGGACTCAGAGCCTCCGCAGATCCGACAGATCTCAGAATGAGATCTCATTGACTACCATAGCTTCAACCAGGAAGTGGTGGCAGCCATATTGGGACTCGAAAGTCAGCCCAAGTCTACAAAAATACGGTAGAAATACCAGAATAGGACAGGATATGAATACCCTGACCCTTTGGCCTGGTGGTGGGGTCCCATCAAACCCTGCAAGGTGGCAAAAAAAATTATTTGAAATTTTACAGCGAAATCAAGGATGATCTGTGAATCTGTGATAAAATGTAAACAAATAAGTGCTGGCTCCCGCACTTGTTTCCTCAGGAGGGTGGATTCATAAATACAATTGGGAAACGGGGCGCTTGGACCCCCTCCTGACCAATTCTGGCCCTAGGACCCCATACCACATCGTCTGACCTTACAAATTAGGTGAGAAAGGGGCACATGGCCCTGTCCCAGGCTGATCCTGGCCTCAGGGACCTATCCCAAGGCCAGACCTTACAAATCAAGTGGGAGAGGGGCACGCGGCCCACCTCCCCAGATTTTGGGCCTGGGGCCTCATCCTATGGGGCCCAGACTTAAAATAAAGTGGGAGGGGGCACGCAACCCCATCCCAGGCCCATTTCGGCCCTGGGGCCCCCATTCCTGGGGCCTTGCTGCAAAAGTAAAGGGGGGCCACACAGTCCACCTTCCTGGGCTGTATTCAGCCCCTGGGGCCCAGCTGTGTATTCAATACTGAGAGGGGCCACGTGGCCCCCTCTTGGAGGCATTAATAGTTCTGGAGGCCGCATCCCACAGGGCCGGCTCCTGCTATATCCTGGGGTGCCTAAACCCACGACATATCGGGTTCCTTGCCCGCACTGGTATGGGCAGGGAAACTTGTTTTTGATCTCACTTGGTGGGAGCGATTTCAAAGCTCCCGCTAAGAGCAAACACTAAGTCCACTCCCAGCTGGCGGGTGCTTTAAAAATGCTCCCACCAGCTGGGAGCGGATTTCAGATCTGTTTCCCTGCCCGCAGTAAGGCATGCTGGGAAACAGATCAACGGCATTTTTAGCTGCACGCTCCCAGTTCAGCGACTCCATTGCTGACTTCATCAGCACGCACCCCCTGACCTCCACCGACTACATCCTCCTCGGAGACCTGAACCTTCACCTTGAGCACAACAACGACAACAACTCCACAACCCTGATCGATAACCTCGCCAACCTCAGACTGAGACAACTCGTCACAACGCCAACCCACTCCGCAGACCACACGCTCGACCCCGTCTTCTCCTCAAGCCCGCACGTCTCCGTCAGCCACATCACCGAACTCCTCTGGACCGACCACCGCTGCATTCACTTCACCTTCCAGAAACCCACCACACACCACCGCACCCAACTGATCCCCCACCACTGCTGGAGCAAAATCACCGAAGACCAACTACATGCAAACCTCGCTCTCAGCCCACCCACCGAACCCTCCAACACCGACATCACTGCCCACAGCCTCAGATGCTGGATCGAGGACTGCACCCTCGCCCCGCTGAAGAAACCCCCCACTGAGACACCAGAAAGAGGGCCAGCTGGTTCACCGCAGAACTCCGAGATTCCAAGCAAGCCTGCCGGAAACTAGAGAAGAAATGGCACAGTGAACAAACTCTGGACAGCCACGCAGCACACAAGGACGCCGCCCGCAACCACCACCACCTCATCAGGGCTGCCAAGAAGACCTCCTTCAAAGACCGTCTCGACAACAACACACACGACAGCAAGGAGCTCTTCAACATCGTGAAGGAACTCTCTAACCCCAGCTCCAACGACATCCCGCCGTCGTAAGCCCTGTGCGACTCCCTCGCCACCTTCTTCCACCGTAAAATAGCAGACATCCACGACAGCTTCAACGCCCAGATGGCCCCAACCGAAAGCAACACAACAGACCCTCCGCACACCATCGACCACGTCCCCTTACTAGCCTGGACCAGCGTGAGCGTCGATGACACCATCTTGACCATGAGCACAATCCACTCAGGCTCTCCGTCAGACCCATTCCCACACCACGTTTTCAACATAGCGAGCAGCTCCATCGAACCCCACCTACGCAATGTCATCAATCTCTCCCTTGAGACCGCGATCTTCCCAGAGAGCTGGAAACACGCCGAGATCAACGCCCTACTCAAAAAACCCAAGGCAGACCCAAGAGACCTCAAGAACTTCCGACCCATCTCTCTGCTCCCCTTCCCGGCCAAGGTCATCGAGAAAATCATTACCAGGCAGCTAACCTGATACCTCGAAGAGAACAGAATCCTGGACCCTTCCCAGTCAGGGTTCCGCAGCATCACAGCCTTGAGACCGCCCTCATCGCCTCCATCTACGACATCAGGACCCTGCTAGACCAAGGGGAGACTGTGGCACTCATGCTCCTAGACCTCTCCACCGCCTTCGACACCGTCTGCCACCGCACACTACGCGCACGCCTCCATGCCGCAGGGATCCGAGACAAGGCTCTGGAATGGACCACCTCCTTCCTCTCCGGCAGAACCCAGAGCGTCCGCCTCCCCCGTTCCATTCCCAAGCCTCCGAGATCATCTGCGGCGTACCCCAAGGATCCTCCCTCAGCCCGACACTGTTCAACATTTACATGGCCCCGCTTGCACACGTCGCCCTACAGCACAACCTCAACATAATCTCCTACGCCGACGACACTCAACTGATCCTCTCCCTCACCAAGGACCCCATCACTGCCAGAGTCAACCTCCATGAAGGAATGAAGGCCGCCGCCGACTGGATGAAGATTAGCCGTCTGAAGCTGAACTCGGACAAGATGGAGGTCCTCATCCTCGGCTCCAACCCATCAACCTGGGACGAATCCTGGTGGCCAACAGCACTGGGGGCAGCCCTGACCCCCACTGACCACGCACGCAACCTGGGAATCATCCTTGACTCAACGCTCTCAATGACCAAGCAAGTCAACGCCGT
The DNA here is from genome assembly GCF_964261635.1 of Lissotriton helveticus. NCBI lineage: Eukaryota > Metazoa > Chordata > Amphibia > Caudata > Salamandridae > Lissotriton > Lissotriton helveticus. Next base: position 1,411,921,582 of record NC_136067.1, on the reverse strand, counting down.
CTCCTCCTCCTGCTTCAACACCCTTCGCATGCTCCGCAAGATCTACAGATGGGACCCGACAGATACAAGAAAGACAGTCACCCAGGCCCTCGTCAGCAGCAGACTCGACTACGAAAACACCCTCTATGCGGGAGCCCCGACCAAGCTCATCAATCGACTACAACGCATCCAAAACGCCTCAGCACGACTGATCCTCGATGTACCACGGCACGGCCACATCACCCCCCACCTGAGAAACCTGCACTGGCTCCCGGTCAACAAGAGGATATCCTTCAAGCTCCTCATCCACGCACACAAGGCACTCCATAAGACCTGCCCAGCCTACCTCAACAGACGGCTCTCCTTCTACACCCCCAACTGCCAGCTCCGCTCCGCCGACTTCTCGCTTGCCACCGTCCCGCGCATCCGAAGAACAACCACCGGTTGGAGATCCTTCTCCCACCTCGCCGCCAAGACATGGAACACCCTCCCACTGAGCCCACGACAGACCCAAGACCTGCTGACCTTCAGGAGGACACTAAAGACCTGGATGTGCGATCAGTAGCCCCCCCCACCCCCCAGCGCCTTGAGACCCTCACGGGTATGTAGTGCGCCTAACAAATGACTGATTGATTGATTGATTGTAGTTTATTGTTTTCAAGCTCCTGGTAAAATAAGTGGGGGGGCGCCTTCCACCCACGTTTTACCCCGACGCGAGCCCTGCTCCTCCCCCAGAAAAAGTGCCGGGCGCCAGTGGATGGGATCCCAGGGCCGAAATTGGCACAAGGATGGAGGCTGCATGCTCTCCTTCAGGGTTGGCTGCCTTTGTGGGAGCCGCGGCCAGGTCTGTGGCCAACACCCCGCTGCGTACGGCCAAAGGCCAGGATGAAGCTTGCCTTCCTGTCAACCTCAAGCCCTGGAAAGTATTACTAGCTCATTCCTCACTCACATCCCGGGCTATTTCTATGTGAAGACCTTCATCTCCTGCCAAGCTATTTTGTTCCAAATATTCTTTCTTAAGTATTACTGTGATATTGGGTTGCTTTGCTGCAACTACACTATCTATATTTGATTACCATGATGTTGAAAGTTGGCCTGCTTTTATATTCTAGCCAGTTCAGTGGTGGTTAAATGCAGGCTTCTGCCTTTCAGAGATGTTTAGCTAAATATACATCAACTACCTATTCTCTGCATTGATTAAAAAACAGCATTACGGTGGAACATTTTACTTTGTTTTGAGCAGATGTCTTTGCAAAGGGATCACTTAGCAAAAGGTTTACTGCATAAGATCTTTACAAAAAGCCAATTACAAACAAATTGAAACATGGCTTATTTTATTTTTGTTAATTTAGTTGTGGGCTCTTATAAAGTGCAAAGACAGCTCTGAAAGACAGCAGAGCACAGCAGATCACAACTGAAGTTGCAGACATGCAAGTATGTCCTTAATATGAATTGTGGGGAAAAAAGTGTGTGCAATTTCAGAAGCAATCAGAAACAAAGCATGACATTGTGGTGTGAACCGAGTAAGGAAACGGATACAGTTTAGGATGATAGGAGGATGACTGTGAAGATGTGGACTTTGAGATCTTTTCTAAATAGCACCCTTGGAGGAGAAAGTCTGAGTGGCAAAGAGCTACCAAATTCATTTTCTGGTTATTCTCGAAGGAGGACCTTCCTGGTAGTTACACCTAAACCACATCCAATTTGAATCTATAGACTCTAAGATTACTTGAACATTTGGAAACTGCATCACACTGTAGGTTGCAGAAAACATACAAGATGACATTAAGAATGCAGTGAAGACATAGCTGTTCCCAAACTGATAGGGAAGTTTATGCAAACGTCAGGCAGACCCACTTTCTTCATTAAGAGGGCATCAAATCAAATCAAATCAAATCAGGGATATTTGTACAGCACGCATATCACTCGAAAGTCTCATGGCGCTTGCAGACAGCTCTGACAGATTGCTTGATTAGTTGTCAAATAGCCATGTTTTTAGCTTCTTGTGGAAGCCGTTGTGATCAGTGATTGTGCGCAGATTTCTAGAAAGTTTGTTCCTAAAAGTGGGGGCAAGAAAGGAGAAAGATCTTCCTCCGCTTCTGACGGCGCTAATTCTGAGAGGTGTGAGTAATGATTCGTTTAGTAAATCTAAGTGTCCTACCGGGCTGGTACCAGCATTGTTTTTTTGGACCAATAAGCCGGGCCGATACCGTACATGTTTTTATGTACTAAACAGAGCATTTTAAATTGAATCCGCTTTCTGATGGGAAGCCAATGTAGATATCTTAGGCTGGGGGCCGAAGGAGATCTGGGCGGAAGAATGAGGGCACCCAGCACTCTGGATTATAGATGCCTAAAAATTGAGAAATCACCACAAGCATGTCTCACTCACCTTCACTGCACACAACATAAGAGCAGCTTCATGTTTGCAGTGACTCAATATGAGCAACTTCAGCATAAATGCACTAGTACTAAACACTAAAACACTTCCCTTGTAGGTCACCCTATTTGCATTACCCCTCCATAAGCTAGTGCCTTGTGAAATATTCCTCGCATTCTCCCTTCTTTTACACCACTGTTTGCCAATGCACAGTTTCAAAAATACCATGCATTTATGAGTAAACCCCCCAAGGAATAAGAAATTACTGGATGGAACCAATTTTTTGTCATAAAACTATATGGAATTTCTTATTCCAGGTGCTCAGACCAGGCAGTACATGTATGCGGTGACTTGTGAGTGGTGGATGAGAGAGGGCCAGATGGCATATGAGAGGGAAGGGGAAAGTTTTTCTGTCAAAAGACTAAACAGGGAATGAGGTTTGGGTGCTCCTCCAGCAAAAGACTCCTGTGATTTTTCCAGAATTACCAACCAGAAACATTTGATTTGATTGGAAAAACCAGGAGTGGAGAAACCTATCCAATATAAATCAGACGTAGCAAAATTCCATGCAGTAAGTTCATTCTGTCTGACTTGGAATCAGGACCATCAGAAACTATTCTGGTCATCACACAAGACATCAAAATGCATTCTCTGTAGTCTACACTGGGAAACCCACACTCTTCCATCCAAAGCACACCTACTGAGTAGCGTGTCACCCATTCTCAAAAGTAATGCTCCACTTCATCAGGGGAATGAATGCAAATAAAGAATAGAACATTGTTCGAGCGTTTCTTAAGTAGAGAAAGCCAGTTGGAATTGGTTGGAATTCTTTGTGAGTATCTGATCTGGTGTCTGCCAGGGATGTGCTTCTAATTGTAAGTATGCCACTGCACATGTTGTGGCTGATTTACAAGACTTTTTGTCTGTGGAGTTACACCTCTGCTTCTGGCTTAGATGTAACTCACTTATTTAAATCCAATGGTCTGACATGCTAACTTATGTTGAAAACATTTTTTACATCATGAGCTTGTGTTGCCTGTAGGCGAGAGCAGACTGCTTTCTAATTGGGAAATAGGTAAGAAGGTAAAAACAGACAAAGAGCAAGGCTGAGCTATGCTAGTCAGCATGAACACAAAAGAAGTCAAGAGAAGCCCCAGCTTTTACGTTATCCAGCACTTTATTGATTTTCATGTTGAGCTTACTTGTGAAGATCTGATTTTTTTCCCTAAGTCATAGGAAGTGGCCACATGAAACAAATGGTTGCAGACTGTTCCTTGATGACTGCATGGGTTGTCTTTGAAGCTGTATTATGTTATTGGGAAGATGCTGTCTTTCTCAAAGACTGTCTCTTTTACCTACGTTTAAGATGAAGCTTCATTAGTTTGACGTCAACTAGCCTCTTGTGTACATAAGGATATTGTAAGTCATTGAGGAGTTCTGTGGAGGAGACTATATAAAGTTACAAGACCACAGGCCAAGTGCCTTTGTTCACCACAGCTGATAACAGATTGTAAGAGACTGAATTATTAATTGGGATGGAAGATAGTCCACCACAAGTGATAAGGTCACTGTTTTGTTGGGTTAAGCTAAAGGTTTCAGTAATTTAAACATGACTTAACTCTTGATGGCTATGGCAGAGAGCATACAGTCTTAACTTCAAAAACTGTGGAAAATATTTAGAAATAGGAAACCAGTCAAAAAGTAAAAAAACAACACAATAAAAATCTCACTCCAATATACAAAAATGGAAAATAATTTAAATCCAAAAGACCCAGCATTTGCATCAGCAGTTTTAGAAAAGAGAATCCAACAAAGAGGTTTAATTATACAGACTCTAAGGAGAAAATGGAATGGAATTTAAAGCCCAGATACCGCTCAGAGGAAGAATGTGGAAGGGAAATAGGAGGGAAAAAACAAAGGGAGGATAGTATTTCATAACCGAGCAGGGAAAAAAGTACTTCACTGTTAGAAAGATTCATTTAAGTAAAAGAGTAGCCATCTAGGCTTGAATAGCAAGAAAAAAGATTAGCCATGCTCTTGAAGTGGTGTGGGAAAGGATGCCAACCAAAAGAATAGTTGGGTTTCATCTACTTATTGTAATTGTATTTGTAAGCAGAACTTGTACAGCGCACCGTAACCCAACAGGCATCCTGGCGCTAAAAGAGGGAGGTAGTGAAGAGCCACTGGGAACTGAACAGCTAAAGATTAGCTTGTAGGAAAGAGCCAGGCTTTTATTTGTTTACGGAATGGTAAAAGATCATTCAGCTGTCGCAGCTCTGGGGGAAACTTATTCCAGAGTCTGGCAGCCGCAACACTGAAGGCCTGACCCCCCAGCTTGACTCTTCTGAACCGGGGAATTTTCACCAAGAAGGCTGAAGAGGATCGAAGACAGCGGGGAGGAACATACCAACTAAATTTACTCTGTAGTGGTATAGGGCCCAATCCATGATGCGCTTTGAACACAACACAAAGGGATTTAAATTGAATTCCCTGCACTATGGGGAGCCAATGAAGCTCCACAAGGGCCTGGGAAGGAGAGGAGTGTCAAGGACGCAACAAGGCCAGCTTAGCTGCCATATTCTGGATTCTCTGTAGTCTACCAGTCAAGAACTTAGGGGATTTTATTAAAAGGGAGTTACAGTAGTCTAATCTACTCAAAATCACGCTCCTGACTACCAGAGGGCGTGTTTGAGCAGGGAGCAAAGGAAGAATCTTCCTCATAGCCCTAATAAGGGAAAAACAAGTCCCCAAGGGCTTGTTGACGTGTGTCTCCAGAGTCAACTTTTCATTAAATAGGACCCCCAAATTACAAACAGACTTGGACGGTAACAGTGGGGGGGTCCGCATGAATAGGCCAGAAATCAGCCGAAAGATGCAGTGGCACTCTCCCATTCTTAATGCATAGGATTTCAGTTTTGTCTGCATTTAAATTGCAGAAAATTATCTCTTAGCCACTGAGCCACGTTCCGCATACAGTTGTGAAAGTTCTCCAAGGAGGTTGACTGTTCACCTTCCAGTGAAAGAATCAGCTGAGTATCATCTGCATAGTTAACTACCCCTAAGCCAAAAGATCTAATAATGTCCTTTAAAGGACGCATGTAAACGTTAAAGAGAATGGGGCTTATCGCAGATCCCTGTGGCACACCATGATGGACCTTAGTAAACTCAGACTGAAAGGGGTGGAGAGCCACGGCCTGATGTCTGTCAGATAGGTAGACGTGGAACCATTTTAGTGCCTGACCAACTACCCCAATGTCTTCCAGCCGTTTCAAGAGGACCGAATGGTTGACTGTGTCGAAAGCGGCAGACAGATCTAATAGGATCAAGATGGCATGTTGACCCTTGTCTGCACGCAAACGAAGATCGTCCAACACGGTCAGCAATGCAGTCTCTGTGCCATATCCCGGACGTAAGCCATACTAGACCTCATCCAGTAGATCATTACCCTCTAGAAACTGGGAGATTGCCCTACTCACAAGGCGTTCTACAATCTTTACTGGGTAAGGAAGAAGTGAGATTGGCCTGTAGTTTTTAAGACAGGCTGCATCTAATGAGGGCTTTTTCAATAAGGGAAAGACAATTGCTTGCTTCCAGCAGGAGGGAACTGCCCCACTGTTCAGGGATTGATTGCACAGCTGTCTAAGAGGGGGGAACAGTTCAGCCCCAAGCGCTTTCCAGACCCTATGTGGAAAAGGGTCTAAAGGTGAGCCAGAAGACACACTAAGCGCAATTTGTTCAAACACCTCAGTGGAAGGAGTGTCAAAATGGTCCAAACGAGGCGGCTGAGCCGAGGTCTCCATTATCACTCTCAGGCCTTCCGGCCTGACCAATGAAGGGACAGTGGTCATATCAGCCAAACTACTCTCTTCAAATCCCTTGATGATAGTGTTAATCTTATTATCAAAGAAGACAGCCAAACTGTCACACAACTCCTGAGTGGGGGGGGAGTCTTGTTGTTTGTGCAGGACGGATTGGCTATGGCATTAAAAACTTTAAAAACGCTTTTAGAGCTATTAGAGGCCTTCAAAATTACATCAGCAAAGTACTCGGCTTTAGTGGAGATGATACTCTTCTTATAATTACTAATCTTCTCTTTCCAGATAACCTTATCTATGATAGAGTACCCTCTCCTCCACCTCCGCTCTGCCTGTCTACAAGCAAGTTTAACATTTTTCAAAGCGGTGTTGTTCCAGGGGGCAGAGGGTTTACCGTCTCTTCTCATCATTTTTTGAGTGGCAATCAGGTCAAGATGGTCCGTAATGTTTGAGCAGAAGGCGGCATAGTTATCCTCCACATGTTTCCCTGGCTCAAACAAGCCCTCAAAATGAAAAACAGGGGCAGTACTAGCTCTCCTCAACAGGCCTTTCCAGTCCCTGCTGAGAAAGCGGCTTATCTCCTTCATGCCAGAAACATTCTGTTTAATGCCCATCACATTAAATGTAATCAAATAATTATCAGACCAGCCTACGGGAGAGACCTCCACTTCTTTCAGCAAGTCTTCCTTGGCAAATCAAATCCAAGGTGTGTGTCCCCGTGTGAGTAGGCGCTGCCACCCATTGACCGAGGGACAAATCCAGGCACGACTGTAAAATGTTGTTATACCCTGGGCCCATGCTTCCATTAGGCCAGAGGTTGAAGTCCACAAGTATAAGGAGTCTGGCATGTGAAAGAGCCTTGTTACTAAAAACGTCAATTAATTTTTGTTGCTGAAGTAGGCTGGCCACTCCTGGTGGCCTATAACAGATAATACCTGTCAACACCTGGTGCCCAGCGTCACTTCAAGCAAAGCCCAATAGTTCGGCCCCATCGACCAGGCCAATATCTATAGGTGAGAAATTCCAAACCTCCTTATAGAAAATTCCAACCCCTCCTCCTCTCCCATTGGGGCGGGGCTTATGAAAAGCTTTATAGCCCTGAGGACAGGCTAATCCCAGTAGTTCTAAGTCAGAGTCCGGGTGGGTCCAGGTCACTGTCATCACTAAGACATCCAGGTCATGGACTTCTATCAGCATCAGTGTTTCCAAGTGGTGTTTACAGAGGGACCTAACGTTCAGCAAACCACAGCTCAAGGAATCCCCAAGGGTCAAGTTGGCTGCGGTCTCTATCCCTGTGAGGGTGACAAGTTGGACACCTCCCTCAGCCTCTTTCTGCTTCTCCATTACCTGAGAGTAGACGCTAGGTTGTCCCAGAGTATCACAATTTTCACAAAAAGCGGCATAGTGGCTGGCGCTGTGTGCAGACGGTGCGTGGACGGGCGCAGACAGGCTTGCCTTCGGCGCGCCCCCGGCGCACCCGCTGCACGCGTACGCTGCACGTCGGCACCTTGAGCATATTTATGTGATTCTGCAGTCACAAGACTAAAGCGTGACTGTCTAAAAATGGCTGCCCCAGTTGTGCCACCGAAAGTGAGGGAAGCTCAAACTGAAATGAGAAACTAGGAGCCGATTATGATTTCATCCGGAAAGCATGCTTACCGAATCGGTCCCGGAATGCTTTCCGGATGACTCGGATCAGGTGAGTCAGAATGAGCGATTTGGATGTTTCCGGATGCTTCCGGATATGATTTGGTCAAACTCCCATTGACTTCAATGGGAGCCTGTGTTCCGAAGGAGAACACAGGCTCCCATGGAAATAAGAGGTGTCTTGGGAAAACCTTACACCCTGTGGCAGCCCCCCATGGCATCTGCCACACTGTGCATGGTTGGAAAGGGGGGTACCTTGGGTACCCCCACTGGCCTGATTTGGAGGACCCCGGTGAAGGGGGCCTGCTAAGGGCCCCCAAAGTCAGATTCTGGCGGCCAATTCGTTCCGGAGAAAACGATTTTGAACAGCTGTCCGAATCAGTCATCCTAATCACTCACTTGGAAAACGAGTCCATAAAGCTGTACGATTCAGCTCGGAAAGACTCAAACTAGTCATCATATATCTGAAAAATCATGTGGAAGGGGGATGGTTATGGGAATAAAAACATGCACAGATCTCCCCTGTCCTTCCGTTAGCCAAACAAGCTTTTTGGATTTATGGATTTGTAATTTTGCTAAATGGTATTGGCCAATTTAATTATAGGATAAGCTCAAGATAACCATCATGGCATCTTGTAGATCCGTAACTATCCAAATTAATGCATTTACTTGCCTAGCACACACCGCACACTGACATGTCATTATATTCTACAGTTTTAGGCACCCAATAAAATTGGTGTAGTAGACAAAAGCAAGGTGCCCAAGATCACACACATACCAGTATTTGAACCATTATCTTTATTTCAAGTCTAGAACTTTGCTATCAAATGTATCTGCCCTTTAAGGAATATTGTCTTTGTCACTTCACCCTTTACCCAAGGAATCCAGTTTGCTTAACTAATAAGTTTTTGTATTTATAATGGTAGGCCGTTTACTGTTGTATCTGGCAATGCACATTGCATTATGACATCCCTTCTGTTTCCAATACTTAAAACACAGAAAATATGAACAAAGTTATTGGGGGACTTGTGTTTAAGCAATCGATCATACAAAATACAGCTGACTTATAAAGGACCTGCAGGGCAACCATACAGGAGCACACAAAATAATCGTAAACCATTTACTCACTCTGGAAGGAGCTGAAATCAAACATCTGCATGACAGAAATAATACAATTTTCATCCCCACTAAAACAGTAGCATATCGAAGGATAAAGAATGTAGCCTTTTTCTTAACTGCCAAATAACTTATTTTCATATGAAACCCTTTACGTAGTCATGTTTTTTCAAACATTCATACATAAAGGTTAAAATGTAAACAACAAGTCTCAAAGTCATTCTATATGTTAGCGAAAGAGTCAGGAATTGTTTAATGTGTCAGGCGTAGCAAGAGACAATTTGCCATAGGTTTTTTCCAGATGCATATTGCTGTAGAACTGGTCAGCAACAATCAGTCATATATCCTCGTCTTGTTTTACATTTAATTTTTGGTGAACTGAGGGCATTTTCTAAAATACACAAATAATTTATCACTTTGGAATTAATTATATAATGGAATGTAGAGCACACGTTCAACCTATCCCCCTGCTGAGGTTCCCCAGATGGACTGTTCTTGCGACTACACATATTTTTGCTAAGCTCAAAAAGAATTCCTACCACTGGTTTTCAACTTCATTGACTTATGATAGTAAATGACATACGTGTAGTTGTTGGAAAGCCTATCAGCATTGTCTCAGAGAAATCTGTCATTTTTGCGCTCCTCTGGACTCCAGGGAGAGAAAATTCTGGAAATTAGGTCCCTGTCTTTTTTTAAATTTTAGGCTAGACATAGTAGAATATAGTTCCAGACTGGTGCTCTTGGTCTCTTCCGCTTCATCAGAATCCAGGCTCCCACTGTGGTATAGGTGGGCAGTGCCTGTTTTTTGTCCAACCACACAAAGACTTCTCATTTTGCTTAGCTTTTATCTCATTCATACAACCGTTTCTCATATGGGTACAGATATCAGCAATCTTACATACTCTGTCAGTGGGCTTTCTAAACCTGGCTAAATTAGATGCTGTAACCATTCAGTTGAGTGTCTTTAAAACACATTCAGACAAGGTGCAGTGGAAGGTAGGCAATTAGCATTTCAAGCCTGGCCTCTTGCATGTTCTAGTAGAGGAGAGTGGGCTAAACATTACCAACCTTTGGCGAAAAGAGACTTGGCAAAAAACTGACAGGCATCAGGGGGCCCCCGCTGAAGGAATGGAGATCAGGATTTGGTTGTTCTTTGGAATTAGAGGAACCTAACTATATATCGAATGGCTGCCTCATAAAACATTAGAACATATGGGGAAACGGTGGGCATACTATGGGTTAGATATTGGGATTGTCTGAGGAGGGGTGGAGGGGAACTGTTGAATATGGGAATGGTCAATTATATTCAGGGTTTCCCCTGCAAGGGCCCGCAATGTGTATGCATTGGTTGTGCCTGTACAAACCCTAATAACGTGTTGTTATATTAAAAACAAATACCAAGCTTTTTTTCCCCTACACATTTCAGTAGTTAAACGAAGACTGCACTGTGATTCTAGATGGGTGGAGATTACTCAAGAATGTAAACAAAGCATTTTGTGAGACTTGTTTGCTCACTGTTCTTCCCAATGCCAAGTGACCTCTGAGCCAGAGGTCTAAAAAGCAGTACTAGGGGTATTAAAGGGCAATGCAACAGTAGCTTCTGGCAACCCCCAATCAATGTATATGCCTTTAGGAAGGTTTAAAGTTATGTATCACAATAGGTGGGACTTCCAATTATAGGGACTGGTGGCCAGTGGAGCATTTTTCTATTCAATAGTGGTGATGTCCAGTCTTTAGACTGCACACCTGTGTCATATCAGGTGTAATCCCATGTTCTAGAGACCCTGTGATGACAGGCTAGCTGTACAACAGCTTTTAGCGGTCATAAACAGAAAATTGATCCATTTGCAACTGCTTAATAACCTTTTCAGATGCACTAACCCTATTTTGTGAGTGTGTAAACTATTGCCAACTCGCAAAATAGGGTTTTGAACCACTATTATGAAGGGGTATGCGCAGGGCGTCTCTTCCTAATACTGAGTAGTAGGGGGATGTACCATTGTTTGCGACCTGAATGCATATGTAAAACAATTGCAGTTTACCACCTACTTCAAGTAGGTGGTAGCCCATTCGCAAGCAGGGAAGGGTTCCCAGGGGACCCTTCCCCTTTGTGAATGGTAGCAAAAACCTTCCTTAAGAGCAGGCAGTGGTTAGGACCTAGTTTCAATAGGAAAAGCGTGTTTTGTTATGCTAATAAATCTGGTGCCATTTGACAAATCATCACAACATTTTCAAAATTAGAGACGAAGATCCGACAGGTGGATTTGTGGATTCAAGCACCAACAGCAATGCCATGATTGGCTGGCTGCAACTAGATAATAAAGTTGAGGCTGCCATATTGTGCATCGGACATGGTTTCCCATGGGAGGAAATAATATGTAAAAATGATAGAAGGGGTCAGGGTAGAGGTACCCTGACCCCATGGGATTGATGGAGCAGTCTGTGAGGTATCCCGCATGGGCAAAAAAAATCCCAAACTGTTTTTTTGCGTGTGAGGATAAGCAGATCCACCTGGAACCATTCGGATCCTCATGGATTTGGGTAGATTCAGATGGATCAGTGGATCCAGAACCCAGTTATAAAAATAGATACAGCAACCCACAAAACCACTTGCACACCCGCTCACAGACCCACACAGCCACTCACATAACCATTTACACACCCACATAACTACTCATACAACCATAGTGCCACTCACACACCCACAAAACTACTCAATTACCCACTCACAGACCCACACAGCCACTCACACTGCCACTCACATAGCCACTCACACAATCACCTACACACCCATACAACCACTCACACAGCCACTCACACACCCCTACAGCCACTCACACACTCACTCACCCACAAAACAACTCACACAGCTACTCACATCCCCTCACACACCCGCTCACACACCCACTTATACACCCACACAAACACTCATGCACCCACTCACACACCCATACAGTCACACACACACCTATTCACAGACACGCAAAACCACTCACACACCCGCACAGACACTCACACACCTACTCACACAGCCACTGCCACAGCCACTTACACACCCACACAGCTACCCACACACCCAATCACATGCCCATTTAGCCACTCCCACACAGTCACTCACAAACCCACACACAGTCAGTGATACACTTTTAGAAATTGCTATAACATATGTTTGTATTAAATGCGTTTTTTTTTAGTACTGAATGTGTCGAATATTACCAGCATACCCCTTATTTGTGTGAGCATTCACAATGGATCCATAAAATGATCTTAAAAAGAAGAAAGACTTGGTGCATTGCATTTATAGAGAGATTACATAAGTTACCCTACCTTAATTTTACAATTTTTTGTTTTCAGAATGAATTTGTCAGAAAAATGTATTTATTAATTTGTGAAAAGGTGTATTAGTAAATTGAACTTATGGGTCAAATAGTAGTATAATTTATGTTTAAAAAAGAGGAAATTCACTAAAAAAACAAAGGTTACAAGAATGCTGTAGTTAAGAAATTGCATTAAAACACCTTAGAGATTTTATGAAAAACCAAAGGTTATGAGAAAATCAGCGTTAGGTTCAGCTTTTACACACACAAAACCAAAGAAATTCGACAGTTATAGTTATACACACATGCTCTAAGGTAACTATAACACGCACCCCTGTCATGCACAAATTTCTCATCAATAAATTCACTGCAAATGTTTAGAGGTGGGCATAACTCACAGAGTTTTACTCTGTGGAATTCTGCAGAGTTGTATGAAAACTCAAAGATTACACGGAGTTCCGTGAGCGGTGAAAATTTGGCAAATCGTGCTGCTTGCACTGGTTTTTAGCGCTGAGAGCTTGTTCTGTGCCGTGAAATCTTTGCGAATGCCACCACGCACCAAGCCAGAGGGCGCTGCTTCTTTATGCCACTTAAGTCGATTTTCTATTTGAGCACTAGCAATCTCAATGCAAATGGTAGCGACCTGAGAAATCACACCATGATTTGTCCTAGCACTCAATTTTTCTCACTTGTCAAATTAATGTTGATGAGCTGCTTGTAAGAAAAACTGGAACTCCATGCTCCAGGCAGCGCACGGAGGGTGCAAAACTCTGTGAACTCTGCCGGTGGAACAAAGTTTACCGTCCACCCCAACAAATGTTGCAGTGATATTATCAATGATGTCATAGAAGATGTCTTGGCTGATGTAATATGTGGGGTAATTAGCAGTGCATAGTAAGGGTTATAGCTATCTTAGGGCATGAGTTGTAAGTGATATAATATATAAGGTCATAAGCAGCGGAGTGCGGAGCGTAAGCTATAGTTAGCTGAGGTAACTTTAACTGCTACATTTCTATGGTTTTGTGTGTGTAAAATCTGAGCCTAACTATAACGCCTCTGTAACCTTTGTTTTTTTCAATGAATTTCTAAGGTTTTTAAATTTGATTTCCCAACTATAACGTCCTTGTAACCGTTGCTTTTTCAGTGAATTGTTACACTTTTTAATGCTATTTCATAACTAAAACATCCCTGTAACTTTTTTTTTGAGTGAATTTCACTGTTTTTGTAATATAAATTGTGCTTCAATTTCACCTATAAGTTCAATTTAGTAATACACATTATTACAAGTTTGTGAATGCATTTAGTTAACACATTTATCCATGTTAACCATTTTAAAAGTAACAATTAACAAATGAACATAAGGTAACTCGTGTAAACGTTCTATAAATGCAATACAGCAAGTCAATCTCTTTGTGTATGCATTTTATGGATCTGTGGATCTGCTGCAATGCCACCACATATCGCCACAATTCCAGGAACACATACAAACCTCATCTTCTCATTGGATACAATAAGTTTCCACCCATCTACATTGCAAGCCACACCCTAAATCAGTTATTTGGGTTTCATATATCTCTGAAGACAGACTGAAACCCACAGCTCTATCATTTTTCTGTCTTTCCTACAAATTAAGAAAGTTTCAAAGTTAAGATATCTTCTCAAGATATAAGAGAAGGGGGAAGAGCAGGACAAAGAAGAAGACATACCACCTCAAGAGAATTCCTCCTACTTTTGAAAATATTTCTCCATCTCGTCAGGAGAAAAGAATGTTCTTCCAAATGGTGTACCATGCAATATATGCAGCAAAAACTGTCAAAAGGTATGGTGAATTATTCACATGGCACATCCTCTATTTGGAAACACCTGAGTGAAAACCATACAAACAAGGACGAATCACAGGATGATAAGAGAGAGGAGAGGTGGTGCATCATCATCAGTAGCTGGGCCATATGTATGACCCTTACCACCTTACCAGGTGGTTACCATCCCAGCTGTTTCACCAAAAATGCAAGACATGGTCACTCATTGTGGTAAATCAAATGTCATATGCCAGTTTAACAAAAAATGTCATCTGATGCCCAGTTCATGGATTACTATCAACAGGAAAAAAAACAGTGTTCAATTCCTCTTTAAACACAAGTAGCTATCTGAAAAGAAAATAGAGAATGCATTTAATTTACATGACCTACTATTTTATTACATGCTATAAGCAAGTGAGATGCTACATTAGTGGTATGTCAGGGTGTATGAGGCTGTTTAAGTGTCTGAGTATGTGTGTTTAAATGGGTATATGAGTGGATGGATGGATGGGTGGGTGACTGGGTGTGTGAGTGGTTGAGTTTATATGTGAGTGGGTAAATCGGTGCCTCTGTGAGCGTGTCACTGGATGTGTGTGTAGCTTTGTGGGTGTGTGACTTGGTGTTTTAGTGACTCTACGGGTGTCTACATGGGAATGTAAGTGGTTGTATGAATTAGTAACTGGTTGTTTTAGTGGGTGTTTAGATGAGTAACTGTGTGCAAGTGGCTCTATTAATGGTGGATACATAAGAGCTGTGTGGGTGTGTGAGTGGATGTTTAAGTGCCTCTGTCGCTGTCTGACTGGGTGTGTGAGTGGTTGTATAGTTTTGTAAATAGGTGTGTGAGTGGATGTATGGGTGGCTGACTGGGTGTATAATTGGGTGTATTGGTGTCTAAGTGCATGTTTAATTGACTGTCTAACTACTGGTTAAATAAATCACTTTATAGGTGTGTGAGTAGGTTTCACAGTACCTATATGGGTGTGTGCTATCTAAGTGGATGTATAGGTGAGTACATGGGTGTGTGAATTGATTAATGTGTGTGTGACTGAGTGTGTCAGTCATTGTCTGGCTATCTGAGTAATGGATAAATAAGTGCTTTTGTGGGAGCATAACTCGGTGTGGGAGAGCCTGTGTGAGAGGGTAGAAATGACATACTAATAAACTACATACTATAAGAAAACACCCACATCTAATTTCAAACACATTCATTCATACTGGCTTAGTAAAAAAACTATATTTTCAGGATAGCAATTCCTCTTCTCCTTTGTTGCTCACTATGGGCCAGATGTAGGTAAATTTTATTTTACCACCTCTTAAATACCGCATCATACCGACTCGGTATTTCAGAGGTGGTAAAATAAAAGTACCGAGATGTAGGTAAATGCAGATGTGCAATTACCGAATCGGAAACAGTCGGTATTTTCCGATGCGGTAAATACCGACCAGTTAATGCCCATTCATTCCTATGGGCTTTGAAGCCCATAGGATTGATTGGGCATTTACCGGTCGGTATTTACCGCATCGGAAAATACCGACTGTCACAAGGGTGCAGGGGGTGTCACTTTGACACCCTCTGGCACCCCCAAAAGAGGCTCGGGTGCCATGTGGCAGGCATACCTGCCCTAAGGGCAGGTCTGCCTGTCATATGGCAGAGGTGTGCATGCACACATGTGCATGCACACCAGAATCGGTATTTTACCATCAAGTAGTATTTGATGGTAAAATACCGATTTTGTACTGCTTGTGGGACTCAGAAGAGTCCCACCTACATACCAATTTTCCGGAATCCGTAATGATACCGACTCGGTATTTTACATACTCTGTAAATTTACCTATCGGTAAATTTACCGAGTCTGTAAAATACAGGGACCTACATGTCAAATTGCTTTTACCGGTCGGTAACGGCCGAATCCGGCCGTTACCACCCGGTAAACGCCTACCTACATCTGGCCCTATATGTTTAATTAATGTTCTCATCTAACCTTCCTTTCTATTTTTCTTTTACTGTAGTGTCTAGAACCTACACATTTATTTTCAGCTTATATACACATAGCTTTCTTTTTAAATATACTTTTTTTTATAGTACAACCTAGTTAACATACCTGTAAAATGTCTTTGCTCTTGTCCAACTTTCATTTCCATATCTGTTAATATCAGTTTTCCACTTCAAATCTCACGTCAGAAATATGGCAATCATCCTCCACTCTCAATAGAAAAGTACCAATAATGGTTACCCTTCCCACTGTGCTCTCACTCATAGTCCTGTACTTACCAAACCACAGAGTTCCTTTCATCTTTTGTTTTTGCAATACCAATTCTAAATGGCCACTATTTTTAACCCTTTCCATGTTTTCTGTAAATTCGGTAAGGCTGTGTGAGTGGCTGTGTGGGTCTGTGAGTGCGTGTCTGAGTTGCTGTATGGGTGTGTGAGTGGTTGCGTGGGTGTTTAAGTATTTATGTGAGTTGCTGTGTGGGTCTCTGACTGGGTGTGCAAGTGATTTTGTGGGTCTAAGAGTGGGAATGGCTGTATGGGTGTGTGAGTGGGTGTGTGAGTGATTGTATGGGTATGTAAATGGGTATGTGAGTGGGTATGTGAGTGGTG
The DNA here is from genome assembly GCF_964261635.1 of Lissotriton helveticus. Classification (NCBI taxonomy): domain Eukaryota; kingdom Metazoa; phylum Chordata; class Amphibia; order Caudata; family Salamandridae; genus Lissotriton; species Lissotriton helveticus. The sequence continues at coordinate 1,411,904,927 of NC_136067.1, read as the reverse complement.
TGTGGGTGGTTTTGTGGGTCCATGCTAGAGTGTGAGTGGCTGTATGGGTGTGTGAGTGAGTGTGTGAGTGGTTGTGTGGGTGTGTATGTGGGTATGTGAGTGGCAGTGTGATATATATATATATATATATATATATATATATATATATATATATATATATATATATATATATATATATATATATTATATCCTTCAAAGTTCAAAGAAATATGACTGTGTTTAAACAATAAAATGTTTTGTTTTCTCTAAAGAAGCACTGCCTGATCCCTAACAATGTGGAAGGGTTCCCAAAGGGACACCTGCTCTTTTCAAATGGTTTATCAACCCATCTCAGGTGTCTATAACTTTACAATGTTTTGCAACCGGATTATGGTTGCAAAATATGTATACATTACATTAGGAACTTCAATTTGGAAGGGACACCCTAAGCACTCCACTTCCAAATACCGATTTGGTATGCATTTCTAAACCAATTTTGTGATGCGATAACCATTTGCTGACTTGCATATTGGGTTAAGTACATATCAAAAAGCCATTTGCAAACCCAGTTATGTTTGGAATGGCAGGCTATGCAGCTGCAAAATGGATTTGCACATCTGGGCCCATGCTCCATATAGTTCTGTATCCCCCCCCGAGAGAAACTCCATCTATTGTTGGTAAGAGGTGACAAACGAGCATTATTGCATTTGCTTTTGCAAGGATAATACACCACTGTTCGCACTCCCCTGAAAAATCCACACCACTACTGCTTGGCCTTATAGTTTGATAGCATTATGTGACACAGTTTCACCAAGTTCAGGGTGTCTACACGTGAAACCCATGTAAAAGAAAAACTATAAGTCCCAGAAAACAACATGCAGCCTCAATTTGCATAAAAGTGTCAGGAGGGGCATGGGGCTTGTTTCAGGAAAGTATCTACTTAACTAAGTATAACTGCTAGGTTTTACTTGCAACAAGATGGCACTCAAAGTGTCCCACAAGACAATTAATTGACACATATAAACACATAGACATGTCACACATTAGCAATCTCAAAACATAACAGCCATGCTAAATGAAAAAAATTAAAGCCCCTAATGTGACTGACTGCAATGCTTTTGGAAGCACTTCATAAAGGCCCAAAGGACCTGTTGTCCAGTGCCTGGAGTCCAGTGGCACAGAAAGACAGGCACACAATGCTTACCGCAGTCCTGGTAACTCCTTCTAAGTGCTGTTCATCCTCCTAGTGCCTGCAGGTGAAGGATGTTCCTACGGTGTCAAAAGAATCAGAGAGATCTAGAAGAATTATGTTAGAAGAACAGTTATTGTGAAATGAATGCAGAAGAATGTTAGAAAAAGAAGGTACTTTCATTTTAGTGTACTTCTAAAGAAAAATTAAAAATTGAGAAAAGACTATCTGTATTTTAGAGGGAATGGGACTCAGGGAGATAAGTCTAATTATGGCAAGATTGTTGGGGTCAAGCTAAGGTCTCTTCTGAGAGGAAGTACATAATCCTGTTAAAAGATGAGGGAAAATTTCCTGATTATAGAGCACAATTTAAAAGTGAGAGCAGATGAATGTCAGTAAAGAAAAGATGGGTTTAGCCAGTGTAGAGGGGAGAAGATCTGCTGTGTGTCTAACCACCTGAGGGTTGGTTAGCAATTAAGATTCAGAAACAGGAGAGAAGTAATCAAACTGATGGGAAAGAGGTCTGGGTGCCAGAGCCAGGCCTGAGTCAGTACTAGAACTGTGGGAGTGGTAGATATCAAGATAAGTAGTACAGGCCCAAGAGATCTTAGCAACAAAGTAGACAGAAAAGCTGTCAGCAGGGTGGGAAGAAGATAATAAACGGTCCAGTGTAGGTAGAGAGTAGCCTGCTAAAGGTTGACAGTGCATGTCCAGAATCATAAGCGTGCTCTTGAATGCATTTTGAAAAGAAGTTTCTTTAGAAGTTTTTAGCCAAAGAGCCTATGGGTTGTGAGTAGACAGAGTGCAATAAATGGACTGGAGTTTTGGGGCTATGCCAAAGGCTTTCAAAGTTGAATGCAGGGGTACTTAAAGAAGCAATTGTTGTGGGAGCTTGAGTCTGGGGTTAAAAGCCTTCAGTGCTGCATAGGAGTCTATTGCAGAATACAATGGTTTGGACAGAAAAGAAGAAGCATTACTCGTAATCAGCTCCTCCATTAGGAAATCAAATGGTTAATGAATTGTTTGATCATGATTCCTGGAAGAAACATGGCTAGAAAGAGAGCTCTTGGTTTGACCAACAGTGTTACATAAGGAAAAGAAAAATAAGGAGCACACACCACCAATCCCACTTCCTACCTGGAGGAGTTAAGGTTCTTAGGACTTACCCAATGAGTAAACTACTTCACCTATGTTTGATTGTAGGAGTCCCCTAGCGAGAAAACAACCTCACCCACATGGCCAGTTACCTCCTTGACCCCAAATTTACCATCTTTCCCAACTTCACAGTGAACAAGCTCAATCTTCTCTCCAGGACAGATTGCTCCTCTTTCACTTTGATCGATGTCTGCTCTTCTAGACTAGTACCCCTGCCACCCAGATCCCGTGGTGCCAATGGAACGAAATCCCAGAAAACATCTGGATCACTGGGCTTCAATTCTGACACTGCTCACCATGTCAACCTAGCATGCTCCATCAAGAACCTGAACAAGTGTATCAGCTGCAATGTGGACCCCCTGGCTCCCCTGAAAACCTCCCCCTATCCTAGAGCCAAGTTCAAGCCTGCTGGCACATTGTGGACGTAAGGCTCCTGAAGGATCACTGCAAGCCTCTGGAATGACAGTGGTGCCACTGCCACGTAAATCTCAAACAGTGACTCCCATAAGGTGGCCCTCCAGATCTGCCACCTGTGCCTCAAATCCATGAAGAGACAAGCCCTCAAACAACGGACCAAAAACAGCTCCAACTCTAACAAAGAGATCTTTGCCACTGTGTAGGAATTCTCATCCCAATTTGCCAGCTCCTCCACCATTACCCCATCACCGGAACTCAGTACAAAGCTCTCTGGCTGCTTCACGAATAAAATAGGTTCACACCTCAGCTGGAATTCTCCGTCCTAGAAGCCCTATATGATGCTTATAGAAACACCTAAGAAACCACACTGACCACCAGACACATATCCGTACTACATCTTCGCCAAAGGACTCGACTGCTTTTGCTCAGCCCTCACACCTATCCTTAACACCTCACTCTCCACCGGCAGCTTCCTGGACTCCTGTAAATACTCTACCATCATACTGCTCCTCAAAAAGCCTTTAGCAGACTCCCTGACATTGACCAAATACAGGCCCCTTCTCCCTCCTCCCCAACCCAAACACGGCCCTGGAAAAGCTCATCAACACCAGACTGGCCAATAACCTAAATGCAAACAATCGCCTGGCCCCATACCAATCTGGATTCACACGTAACCACAGCACAGAGATGGCCCTCATCGGTGCCACTGACAACATCTGCCTCATCATGGACAAAAAAGAGAATGTGGCACTCATCCCAGTAGATCTGTCAACTGCAATTCGAGACCATCTCCCACCCCATCCTCATCCAACATCTACACCGCGCTGAAATTTGAGACCGAACCCTTCGAAAAATCAGCTCTTTCCTCCCAGGACACACCCAAATGGTTAGTATAGCCCCTACTTGTTTAATGCCTCCAAACTGACCTGCCATGTCCAACAATGCTCCTCCCGGACCCCACTCTCTTCAACGTCTACATGACCCACCTCGCCAGCATCATTCGTTCCCATAAATTCAACATCATCTATTATGCAGACAACTTTCAGGTCATTCTTTTCCTATCAAAAGATACTGCTACCACACCGGCAAACTTTTTCAGCCTCATTTCAGCTGTAGCAAACTGCATGAAAAGAAACTGCTTCAAATTCAGCAGTGACAAAACAGAAGTAATCCTCTTTGGCAAATACACATCTCTTTGGTTTCATAGCTGGTGGTCTGCCAAGCTAGGACCGATTCGCCACCTATCCAATGCTGCCAGGTACCTGGGTATCGTGATTAACAGCCAAATATCCATGCCCAGTCAAATCAACTAGGTAGCCTCTTCCTATTTCCACACCCTCAGAAAAGTATTCAAGTGACTCCCCTTGGACACCAGCCGATCCGTCATACGAGCCCTTGCCACCAACATGCGCAACTACGACATTACACTCGACTTTGGCATCACACCCAAATACGCTATAGGGTCCAAGTAATACAGGGCACAGCTCCTAGACTTACTCTCAAACTCCAACATTGCACCTACATATCTGAACACCTCAAAGCCCTCCACTGGCTCCCAATTCACAAATGTGCCCTTTTCAAACTCCTCACATACACCTGTACCGAATGTCACAACCAAGGTCCAGCTTACCTCAACAGCAGCATCCAATTCTATTTCCTGGCCAGAATCCTCCATTCTGCCAGCCATTTCTCCACCCGCATCCCCACATTTGCCAATCTAGAGCCGGAGGGCGAGCCTTCTCCTACCTCACTAGCAAAGCCTGGATATGCGCACCCTACTAATATCAATAACATAACATAACAATTTGTCAGTCATTACAGCAAACAGTCTATAAGCATTGAACTATCCATCACAATTTGAGATCAACGAGATGATTTATTCATTTATTTGTACAGCACCGGTTGTCATCTTCTGGTGGCTGTCTAGTAATGTCTTTCGAAGGCCTGCATAAATTATGATGCAATAGCCTAAGTATTCCAAACAACGTGAATTGTTAGCTCAGCCCAATGGGAGATTTTCAGCAGAGGGAGAATTCTATGAAGCTGGGGGAGGTGTAGGTTCACACCTTTAACCACCATATTAATTTATGGGGCTCTCAGAAGCCATCCAGCCCCTAAGTAACAGCATAGCCCATGGTCTGGTTAATGTCTGTATCTAACCTGGCAAAGAGGTTAGTGATTCTCTAGTGGAAAATGTTTTAGCACACCAGCTAAAGGAGGTAAATCTTACATATGGTGAAGTGAAGTGAAAAAATGTGTACACGATTATTAAAGTCCTTATACATACAGAAAACCAATCTTTAAAACATTGGATGTCAAAAGTGTAAAAACTGTACAAATGTACATAAAATACAGACAGTGCCTATTGATCAGCACTGTGCATTTTTCTGTTTGGCAACAGAAGGGATTGAAGAAAACAAAAGTATATAAAGTGCATGCTATAGTAAACAACTCCTGCATATAAAAATAGAGTAAGCCCCTTATTTTAATATCAGCGGTGCTTGCCTTATGAGTGCTGGCCTTCTGACTGCCCCTTTACTTTAGGGTGACTAAGGGGCATATCAACAGGCGGCAGAGGTAATTATCGCTGGCCGCTCTTAGCATGAGATTGCATATCGCTGACTATCGCTGGAAATTATCGCCATGCTAGCGCTGTATCAACAACGCATAGTGCAATGGTGATAATTATTTCAGTGATAGCGGTGTTTTCCATGGAACATCGCTGTTCCATGGAAAACAGCAATATCCTTCGTGGTAGGGCCTGTGGTCTTAGCCACACAATACACCCCCATGTTAGGTATGGCTTAGTCAGGAATTTAACAGATGCAGATGTTAAATTCCTGTGTTAAGGCATACTTAAATCGATTTCAAATATCGCTAACCCTCGTTGTTAATATCACGAAGCTGGGTTAGTAATATTTTCCCATGGTGTCTTGTCAGGCACGCCTCCTTTGCATCTCATTAGCGATGCAATGGGAGGCGTGCTGACAAGGGGCGCTAATACAAGGAAACCCGCGCTAGCGTATCCTTGTTGATAATGCGATAATATTATCGCCGCTTTTCGCCCGAAAACAGGCTCTAAAGCAGCGATAATATTATCTCCGCCCCTTGTTGATATGTCCCTAAGTTCTTTGAGTGCATCCACCACCTCATTACAAGTTCTAATACTTACACGTGTAAATAAAGGTAAAAGACGATATTTTTGCAGCTCGGATATAAGTGGGAGGATAACACGAATTAATGATTAGCATTTTTTTACATTTTTATTGATTGCATTTTTATTGAAGGGGAAAGGCCTTCCCGGCATCCTACAAAGCCAGTTAATAGCTGAATGCTGACGTGTATATTTGGCAACCATTTTACCACATGTGTAGTAGCCCATTTGCCCATACTTTCCCATCATATCTTATTAGTTTTTGAGCCACTGAATTCTGACCACCAGCAGGGCCTAGGGCTCTCTGGTCAAGCCTCAGTCCCCGTGCGCTCCCCCGGTTCAGTCCCTCACCCCCGTGCAACTCCTGTTAGTGATGTGGCAAGAACCGAGCCAATGAACAGAATCACTTGCACATGGTTAGTGACTGTGGACCGCATGGACCGCATGTCTTTAATCCGCAACATTGCCACATTGGAATCAGATTCTTTCCCACAAATATGCTTAATTCAGAAAAAAAATCTGTCAGTATGTTAAGAATTTGGGACATGATCAGAAAACATGATTACAAGTACCATCTCTCCGACAATCTACAAACCATATCCAAGTTCCCCAGCACGTTTGCTTCAGTTTTTATGTGTTTACAATCCGGTTACGTCTCCATTACTACTTTAAGGCCATTTGTATAAAAGCCAGAACATTACAGCCTCCTCGGAGACAAGAACAACAGCCTTGTGATTTTGGATGCGGTTCACCTAAACGAGAAAGTATTTTGCATCACGCTGTGTAAGTCCAGCATTGCCTTTGCATCTGTGGACCTTTGATTGACGGGCCGTGCCGCGTGCTCCTGCTGCAGATGAGTTCCACATGTGCTCAGGACGGTAACTCCCAGACTTGGCTTCTCCTTCCAGTCCCCGACCTCCAGTTGATCTGAACTTTGAGCTCCAGAGAGATCTTCTCACTTGTGTTTCTGAACCTCAGGTAGTATTATTACACACATGAGGAATCAGTTCATTGTCTGCGCAAGACCCAGAAGGCATGTAATAAAATCTTAATTACCTTCAACTGTTAGCATGCAAATATAATAAATTAGATTTGACATCTCACTAATTCCAAGTTTTTTATCCTAAAGGAGAAAGAGGAACACGCACACGTTTACTGGCTAAAGTCCACATTCAGGAAGTTCAGATAAGTTCAAGCGGTTCGATCCTTAGAATTCCGGCCATTGGAATTATGCGATTCTCATTCTCTGTCTTAGCTGATTTAAGCATAATTATGGATTTCACGCATAAGATGGAGACTTTGAGGATTCTTAGAAATGAAAGGTTTCTAGCTCAAATGGATCAAAAGTTACTATAAAAAAAAAGCCCATCGGATGCTGCACATTGCAAAGGTTATCTGGTCACTTTTCCTTACTGATAGCTGTCTTCAGAAGTTAAATTGGTACTGAGGTGTGTTTAAATGGCAAACTAGTCAGACAGTACTGCCACATAATGTGCCACCCTAGCTGGATACCTTGCCTTTTGTTGCTGCATAATTAAATCAACTGTGGTGCATAAAATAGTCTTCCATTGAGTATGGTTCCTGTAGCTTTGGCAGTAAGTTGTGCATCTCCAGTCAGGCAAATGCCATGTTTGTGTGCCAACAGGGGTATGTAGAATGTGGGCCGGTAAAGTACCCAGCAAACGTATATGGTGCAACCCAGCTTCAAACAATAAGACAAGCGGGATCCCATGTTGCATTATCAGTGTTGCTACAGGAGGATATTGCCAAGACTGTGCTATCTATCCGCAGATGTTTGTACTGGGTATGCATGGAGGGGAAATAGAAAGCACTGCATTACGTTGTATAATCAAGACCTAGTGGGTGCTGCATTTCAGCACTGCTTCATTCCAGTATGAGTAACTTGATTTAATTAACTTACTTTGACACTCACAGTCTTCTTCTTCGGCCTCGCTCATCAACTTCTTCCCAAAGTAACATGGTGTCTGTGTTCCGCTCATTACTGGATAGTCATACTTTCTTCAACTCGAAATATCTCAGTGTTAGCTTTTTGGGTGTTTTTCTTCTAAATATTCCAGCTAAGTACATTCTGTTCTATGTTAGGGCAGCCTCATAGGTGTTTGGCAAGGTTTATAATTGTCCATTATGGCTCTGTTGTGGCCCAGTGCAAAAGTGAATTTTGCTGATCAAGTGTATCTAAATGGTTTAAAATGGTTGTGTGTGCCAGCCCCACATAAGTTTTTGTTGGTTTCATTTGTCGAAATGTAAGTGATAAAAACCACCAGGTCAGTGTGAAATTCGCACACTGCATGCAACCTGATTTGGGTGCAAATATAGGTGAATTTGGCCACAAATTCCTGATCCTGAGTAAAGGGGCCATCCAGTGTGTAGAGAAAAACAGTTCTCTTTACCCACCATTACATTGTTAACAAACACCAACAAAAGCCACTTCAGAATGTTGTTTTGTTTGATGATATTTGCTTGGGTTTTGAGATCTGGTGTGGGCCCTTTATACCCCAGAGATGGAAGTAGCTGCTCCAGAGAGAGAATGCTCTATCTTATTCCATAACTTCTGCTGTTACCTGTCTAGGAAGGACTGAAAGTCATTCACTGGTTCGGCCCTTTAAACCACAGAGATGGAAGCAGCTGCTGCAGAGAGATAATTCTCCATCTAATTCCATACCTTCTGCTGTTACCTGTCTAGGAACACTGAAAATACTCTCAGACCCCAAGAGATTGATTACCATTATTTCCCCACTGCCACCAGGCCACATTGAAAGATCAGCATGTACCCTTCCAACCTCCTCATCACATACCTATTTCCAGAGGAGATGGTAGATATCCATCTCCCACATGGAACATTTTGGTGTGATTGGATAGGACAACATTTTTAAAAGAGCTTATTCTTTAAATACTTCACTCATCCTATTCCCCACCTGTGGAAAATCAAGGGCTCTGTCAGGTATTAAATCACATTTTTTGCTACAAGTCACTTGTTCCGTTTTGTTTTTTTAACCCTGTGACCTATAAACATATACGGGCACTGATTTTAATAAGTGAATAGTAGGAAATTGGGATGCAATGAAACTTTTTGTAAGTAGAGATTTTAAGGATGTTATGCCTTTATTAAATTTTTGGTATACATGATTTCAGCAAACAACTCAAATGACGACTCTTTTTTGAAAGCTTACAATGTGTTCTTTGAATTTGCTTGTCAGAATATCATTGGCAATATTAACAACATACAACATACATCATGTATAATTTTAATATTCTTAAGTTGGTGTCCTCATATCTTGAAGATCTGTATGGGGTGAAGTACTCCCTGCTGTACATTATTAGGTTATTGCGAGTCACCAAGGAGTTCCTTTATTATTTTATGAAATTCCAAGCTGACTTTCAATATCCTTTTAATGTATGACAGAGGGTATTTTATTCCTCATAAAAAACAGTTACATCATCATTCTTCTCACAAACTGCTTACATCCTTGGTGTCTTGCTCCTTCGTATGAAAGATATCGTTGCAGGCACAAAGAATAAAATCAGAATCTGTAGTACAAAATTAAACACATCAAGATAGCTATTAGGTATTTATTATGTGCAAAAAAGTGTTAGTATTGGTTCAATAAAAATCGTTTTTTAAAAAAAGGCCTAGTAGCTCAGAATTTGTAGAACCATGCAGAAACAGTCTAACTTTTGTATAACTACCCAAAGAGTGCAAACTGTAAACATTTTGCAATAAATATCTCTTTTCTTTTTGTCAATGTACGGGTAGTAAAACAGAGCTGAAGAAAGAAAAGCAATATTTTGTTTTCACTCTTTCAACAGCTGCTTTAATTATGCTCCTTCCTTTCTCCTCAGCTGCTGGCTCTGGCAGCAGGCATTGTGACATCAGAACTTAACTGTAATAAGTTATTATAATCAACTGACTACATCATTTATTTATAATAGGCGAATGAGTGCCTCACAAGTCGAAGATTATAAAGAATTTAGAGACCATTCTTTAATACAGGGATTGCAGAACCCATATAGGTTTTACATATACAGAAATATATAACACAAGGCAGCCTCTAATTTCCTTGTTAAAGTTGAGTTAAATTGTCTCCAGTCACCTGGAAAAAGTTATTACAATTGAGTTGTGCTATCATAATGCTTTCTGCCAGAGCCAGCAGCCAAGCTGAAAGGCCTATCATAGAGCTTAGTCATAGCTGCAGCTTTTTTAAATTCCAAATTTGTATTGGGATATTTTAATAAACAAGGGAGGACAAAACAGAGGTGACCATAAAGTGCTAGAATAGCAAGTTATATAGCATATAAGAAAGTAAGCGACATACTTTGGATCCGGTGATGATATGCGTGTTCTATAGGAACATGAGATAAGGAAAATCGGGCTCAGCCTCACAAAACAATAAAGGAGAAAAGCTAAAGAAAATAAATTAAAGATAGTAAAGAAAATGAGGAACCCCTTGCCGTTCACAAACAGGGTGTTATTATATCAGCCAGGTAGAAAAAAAGGTGCATAACACCTTTTTTATCAGTGGTAACACAGCTTAATGAATACATGTTTACACATAAATTGGGGTACATAATTGCCACATTGAGTGAAGAAAATACTACTGGGGTGGCCTTGACCTGCTGTCCCTGTCTGAGCGTTGGCTCTGACCTAAGTCCGAGTAAGGGTACTTCTACCTCCGGTATGGGATTATGGGAGTTTTGACGTGGCGAAGTAGTTGTCCAGGGATTTTCAGACGTTGTTAAGCTGTGGTTTCCAGGGAGAGTTTTGGAGAGAGATATTGTCTGCTCCTCTTAGAAAGGTAATCCAGTTCAGCCAAGCACGGAAGGAACAACCACAGAATGACGGAAATAGATCATGACATGATAAATAACTGGCTCAAGGAGGCTTTAGATGTCTCTCTTCCTCTGAGGGCAAACACCAATAACAGAATACATCCTCCTGTCCCTTGCTTTAATGACATACTTTATCTAGAGAAGAAAAAATGTAAATGCTAGGAAAGAGGATGGAGGAAAAACTATGAAGTAGAAGCTAAAATTAACTATAAACTGGCGCTTAAGGAATACCATGCCTTTTGTAGAAAGGCAAAAGTGCGTATTATTCAGAGATAATCTCAGTGGCCCTGAATTGTTCGAAAATCTTATTTGAAGTCATCAAGGAATTGGCAGATCCTATTAAATGGTCCCCTGCTGCTAGCCTGTTCCAGCCTCAGTGATCAGAACTAACACCATCATCATCATTATCATTCTTTATTCGATCCAATAAATAAGATCATAAAAGCACAGATAAAGGATAAAACATGTTTTAAAAAAAAATAATTCATCTTACACAAGAGTTATTAGCAGCAATTTCCTTTCACATGTAATAAAAAAATCTTATCGTGTAAGCAACCCCAGAGTGTATTGAGTGATTTTACTGCATAACAAATCCAATACTATTTACAGCCCCCCTTCCTCTTTCTCAAGCATGCCCATAAAAACGTGGCTACCGGAAAAAAAGTACAACTTGACATTGTTCAGAATTTTGGTGCCTTAAAATCTGGATGAGGTAGTCATTCCTTTCTTTCTCATAGAGCCAGCAAAACAATACTCAATGTAACTCAGTTTGTGTGGAGAGGTTATCACACGGGCACAAAATAAATTCTGAGTGGTTATATGTTTTTTCTGGATAACCTAACATCAGCGCTCTTATGTTCATATGAAATCTCAATAGTATGAATTTATGTTGAGCACTGGTGACATTTGCAAAATAGAAGTACCCTCCCTCTATCAGTGGCTGGTTCTGGCTATAGATTCAGACTGCCTGTTTGTCCCGTTTTTTTTCTCCTTCCAATTGTATTTCTGCCATCAATAAAAGCATGTTAATTACCTTTTGTTTTGAGGAATGTCTGACATAATATCGACAGACAGAATATCTACATACAAAAATATCGACACAAAAATATCGAAATCAAAAATATCGGAGTCATATCTTCATAAAGGTAAGTACAAAAATATCGAAAAATTAATATCGTAGTACAAAAATATCGAAATTAAAAATATCGTTTTTTTAAATGTATAAATAATAATGTAAAAATAATTTTAAAATACATATAATTTTACAAATATTAAATAAAAACATTAAAACATAATTAAAAAATTAAAACTAATACATATACATTTAAAATAAATTAAAAACGTAATAATTTAATGTATTTTTTTTATTTTTATTTCATTTAATTGATTTAATTTAAATATAAATTTATTTTATTTTTACCCTGTACGCCTGTACCCCAAAAACCCAAAACTGACCCTGAACCCTAAAAATACCCCTTTACCCAAAAACCCAAAACTGACCCTGAACCCTAAAAATACCCTTTTACCCAAAAACCCAAAACTGACCCTGAACCCTAAAAATACCCCTTTACCCAAAAACCCAAAACTGACCCTGAACCCTAAAAATACCCTTTTACCAAAAAACCCAAAACTGACCCTGAACCCTAAAAATACCCCTTTACCCAAAAACCCAAAGCTGACCCTGAACCCTAAAAATACCCCTTTACCCAAAAACTGAAAACTGACCCTGAACCCTAAAAATACCCCTTTACCCAAGAACTGAAAACTGACCCTGAACCTTAAAAATACTCCTTTACCCAAAAACTGAAAACTGACCCTGAACCCTAAAAATACCCCTTTACCCAAAAACTGAAAACTGACCCTGAACACCAAAAATACCCTTTTACCCAAAAACTGAAAACTGACCCTGAACCCTAAAAATACCCCTTAAAAAAACTAAAACATATAAAATGTAAATTATTATTATATACTTACCTATACTTACGTTGTAATGGTATGCGTTGTAAAGGTACCTGCGTTGTAAAAACATGCGTTGTAAACACATGCGTTGTAATGGTTTTTGCGTTGTAAAAATGTCATTGTAATGGTAGTGCGTTGTAAAAGTTGCGTTGTAAAGGTTGTTTCCCCAGTGGATAGCGTAGGGGTAAAAATTACTATTCACACTCCAGAGGGTGCAACAGTAGGGAAAGCGTTGGATAGCATGGGGGTAAAAATTAATTCCCACACTACTCCCACTTTAACACACAACACACTACACATATAAAAAAGACAATTAATATAAATTTCAATTAATCAATTAATAACAATTAATATTACTAAATTGATGTAATTATAAATGAACTAAATAACACATATTAATTACTAATTAATTAACAATAAATGCCAAAGAAAATTACAATCTCTTTAATTAATTACATTTAATTATATCACACCCTATCCCCCTATAAACACACAACCCACTACACAGAAATAATTCATATCATTTATTCACTTAATAATTATTAATTACCAATTAATTATTATTTAACAATAACAAAAAATTAAATATATTAGCACATTAACTCTAAATAATTTAATTACATAATTAATATTATTTAATTACCAATTAATTATTAATTAACAATAACAGCACATTAAATATATTAGCACATTAACTCTAAATAATTTAATTACATAATTAATATTATTTAATTATCAATTAATTATTAATTAACAATAACAATAAAGTAAATATATTAGCACATTAGCTGTAAATAATTTAATTTACTAATTAATATTATTGTTTCCCAATTAATTAATTAACAATAACCAAAAATTATATATATAAAAAAATTACTCTAATTAATGTAATTAACTAATTAATATTAATTAATTACCAATTAATTATTAATTAAAAATATGTACAAAATTATATTAATTAATTAACTAATTAATATTAATTAATTACCAATTAAGTATTAATTAAAAATATTTACAAACATATATTATTTAATTAATTATTATTAAATTACTTCCCACCCTATTCCCCTATAAACCCACAACCCGCTCTGATACTAAAACGCAAAATGTAAACAAATTTACAAATTTTCAAACATACATTACAAAACATGTTTAACAAACATATAAACAACACATTAAAATACATAACACTAAACAAAATTTCGATATTAGTAAAATTCGATATTAGTAACATACATACCTTAAAAAAACGATATTCTGTCTGTCGATATTTTGGACATCGATATTCTATACTATCGAAATTAAAACATCAATATTATTGTATATCGATATTTTAATTTCGATATTTTGTCTGTAAACCTGTTTTGAGACCTTTCTACATGCCAATGGAACCCTGAATAAGTCAGGGAGCCCAATATACTTCAGCACTGACTCAACATAGTTAGGCCACCTGGACCTTCTGTGGTTTTCCAATTTTAAGCAATTACTTATTATGGTTTGCTTCAGGGTCACCGTGTCCCTCCAAAAAATTGAATGATGCAATAGAATCGGGGCTAACCGAGTTGAGTCTTGGATATTGGGCAAGCCCAATTCTATGTGTATGATATAGTTAGAGGAAGAGGGAAGAAGGCCCACTAGGGACTTAAAAAAGTTGTTTTCCATAGTTTGGAGTGAGTCTGTCGCTACCTTGCCCCAGACACCTGCCCCATACGTTGCTGCAGCCGTTGTCTTGGCCTTATAGATGTTCTTATTCGGTAGTAATGGTCTGGCACCCAGTTTTTTAGAAAAAGATTTTATGGCAGAGAGGCTTCTCTCCATTCCCATCATCCTTTCTTCCAACAGCTTTGACCACAATAGATTTTATCAAAGATAACCCGCAAGTAAGGAAATGTATCAACCACCTCCATTATTTTGCGGTCCGCATGGAGATACGTGTTTTTGTCTCTTTTTGTCTCCCCAGCTATGATTACAATGGACTTAGTGTGATTAAAACTTTAAGGTCTATTGAATCCATAAAGGATACATACGCTGTTATCAAGCGTTGGAGGGCTAGCCCTGTTCTTGCAATCAACACTGCGTCGTCCGCATAGGCAAATGTAGGTAGTAGGTTTGCGTCAAATGCGGGAACATCCTGTGTGGCCACCGAGAAGGTGTCCTTGACTCCATTTGTGTGAATTGAGAAGAGGAATGGGGTAGGGGCACAGCCCTGCCTTACCCCCTGGTGATTTTAAATGAGCGAGTACAGTCCCCATTTTTGGCATAGCGGAACGACGCTCGTGGCATTTGAATATAACTGTCTGATAAAGTTAATTATAGCTGGTTTGACACCGTCTTCTCCATTTTATTCCATGGCTCAGCGTGGACCACGCAGTCAAACGCTGCCGACAGGTCTATGAAAGCCATGTCTTCACTATGGTGTGTTTGTCTATTATCAGCGCTAAATTCAAGCACTGGTCCACAGTACAATTTAAAGAAGCGCTCAAGGGGAATGGGGTTATAGACGATTGCACCTGTCTTGCATCCTATATTATGCAGTTTTAAGGTGCCACGGACCGGAGATTCCAAGTCCCCTAAATCTCCCAGGGCAGAGACCTGTCCTTACATATACAATACATACAGAAATGGTCCAGCACGCTTATACAGTAAATTATACAGTTTTATATACACATATCAATCATTTCAATGCAGAATCAGTGTTCTTGTGATAATTCTTTCTTTATTCACGGATATATACACAGACTTCTTCAGGGCTACAAATGACACCAATTTTTGCAGAATCAGTGAATGAATTTATAGAATTGCTTTTTTAATAATATTATATGACTGTTGTAAATATTGTATAAGTTGTATATATTGATAACGAAATTGAAAAAAAGGGTGTGAAATTTATAAAGTGTAAAAATATATTCTAATGTTGTATATATGTGTCATTTGTAGCCCTGAAGAAGTCCGTGAAGGACGAAACGCGTTGGCTTTGGCTACAGATTTTTAAATGAAGATTTAATAAAGAAAGAATTATCACAAGAACACTGATTCTGCATTGAAATGATTGATATGTGTATATAAAACTGTATAATTTACTGTATAAGCGTGCTGGACCATTTCTGTATGCACTGGTCCACAGTACCTTTTCCCTGCTGGAACCCATACTGGGCCTGGATTAAGATGTTATTCTCCTTGGCCCACCCCTGTAGCCTAAAAAGAAGGAGCCGGCCCATAAGCTTTGATGTGGTATCCAGCAGGGAAATTGGTCTGTAGTTCCTTGGATTTTCCCTATCCCCTTTTTTGTGTATTGGGACGATAACGCCTGTTGACCATAAGGAGGGAGGCCCTGCCAGAGCTATAATTAGGGCATTCATTAATAGAGGCACCAGGGTTTCCTGAAACAAATCAATTGGGACCCCATCCATTCCTGGGACCTTTCCGGGGCTACTTGACGTCAGGGCTCTTCTCACTTCAGTGAGTGAGAAGAACAGAGAATCCTGTGGGTTTGCCTCAATGGATGATGATGTGAGAGGATGGGTGCTTGAGGCAAAGATATTTTCAAAATGTGCCACCCATGCATCTTCATCTACATTAGTATCTGTTGTGGGGTCTCTGGAATTTTGTGTGGTGCATTAACTATTTTCAAGAAATCTCAACTGTTACCCGTTCTAGCTGCCTCTTCAAGTTGCGACCATACCTCATCCTTGATAGCTCTTTCCCTGTTTTTCCTTCCTAGGTTATAGGTGGCCCACAGTGCTCTTATTTGATCTGGGGTTCTAGGTTTAGTTTTAAGGGCAGACATTAGAGCCTTCCTCGCTTTTGTACAGGGAAAGTCAAACCAGCCTCTACCTCTCCCAGTTTTTAACGATTTAGTGCGTGTAAGAACCAGTTTTATCTCCTCTAAAAGACCAGAAAAAGAGGACACCACTGCCCCTGGGTCATACCCTGTATGGTTGGAACAATTACTGGGACCATCTTAATTTTATCAATATGAGCCCAATTAAGTTGAAAAACATTTTTCCTTGCTACGATTGGGGCTCCAACATTCTGATGGGAGGTTGAGTCGCTTGTGCATACCCTTAACTGTAATGATAAAATGGTGTGGTCGCTGAAAATCGTAAATTGGTTTTCTAACATGGTCGCCCTGATGCTAAGGGGATTAGTGACTATTATGTAATCAATTGTTGACTCATACCCATTTTGCTGAAAAGTTCGCCCTAGATTACCTGATGATAGGTTTGGGTGATTGATTATTACCATATTGAAGGTGGATAGGATCCTGTTTAAACAGTTTCTATATTCATTGTGACTGAAATGATATATTGGATTTACCCCAAAGTCCTCTAAGCCCCAGGTTATCTATTGTCTTATTTACCTCACCTACCGCAGAGTGCATATTTGGCCCAAACTCATTGTTATAAAAATGTATTAAGAGCCACAGGCCTTCCTTTGATACCTCGAGTTTCAGCAAATGGAAATGTGGATTTGACGATTCAAACTTTTTTACTTTTACTGGTAGGTTATTTGACATTAAGGTCAAAATACCCCCTTTAGCCCTCCCTGAGAGAAAGGGTTTAGCCGGTGTTTGAAAGGAGCGATATCCATTTACCAAACTTGGCACCGTAGACCATGTCTCCTGAAAACATGCAATGTCGTGGTCTTGCCAGAATTTTTGCCAGTTATCGTCATCCAATTTTGGGGCAATACCTACCACATTCCATGATGCTATTTTGAAAGTAGTTTTGTTTGCCCCCAGTTGTAAATTAGCTAAATTTGGGTTCTCTTCAGTGACCAGGGCCAAAATATCCTGACTGTTGCAACCTTCTCAGGGTATTATCTTGGTTGGGCATAGTCAATCGCCTGATTCTAGATCGGAGAGAGGGGCGAATATATTCTCCAACCTCAAACCCAATACTCCAAGATTTCCTAATGGATTTAGCCATGCCTGGGCATCCCTCAGCTGGGGTCTACCTCCGCGACCAGAGGGAAAAGCGGTCTATAAAAATATTCCAATGATAAAACATTAATTCGGGAGCCCTTAGATGGAGCTTTACATAGGTATGCTAAAAGGGACCTAACAACAAATTCATTATTAAAATTTAACACCACACAATCTCCAGGCATTTCTTTCCTTACTGTACCCGACCAGCCTGTCCTTCTAGCCATAATCATTTGGTTAGAGAGACAGTTTCCTCTTCCCTCCACTTCATTCAATCGCCGCGTCAGTCAGTGAAGGGCTTTAGTCATTAGTTGGTTCTCCCTCAAAAGTGGTACATTCGCCAGCACAAATGCAAGTGGGGAAGCTGCCAGGGTGAGGTGCAGAGTCTGAGGTCCAGTGGTCATACTTCCGGCCTCAAATCTTTCCCCCCTCCGGTGATCAGCACTCCTACCCCACCCTGGCAAGGTTAGGAACTGGCTTGGCGAGGCTGTATTTAGATGGGGGTTTTGCAGAGCCTCCCCTGCTAGGTTCTCCGAGTGGGTATTGGAGTATTGCAGCGACGTCCGAAAATGGGGGGTTGTAATAGTATGGGTGTCAGGGTTTGAGTATGAAAGGTTGATCAGGTTGGTGTATACAGGCTCTATGTGTGAGCAGTCCACTGTCATTTCTGGTATGCGGGTCCCAGCTTGCATATGTGTCTCTGGGCCAGTGCTAGATCCATTCCTAGTGTACATTGCCTCAAGAGAGCAAAAGTTATTTGTGGCTCGGACTCCAGGTGGGCTAGCTTCTCTTCAATCTGGCTTAGCTTCAGTAGGATAGGGTTCAACATGGTAGAGACCATATTTTCTAGTCTATGCCACGTGTCGTAGTTCGTCAAGGAGCACACAATTGGTGGTACCAGGGGACTTATCCACTTTGAGCAGGTTCCACTTCGTCAACCCCCCTTGTTTTGGTCGATATAGAGACTTTCGCTGGTTTCTGTCTCTGTGGTCCGCCACCCCTTTTTCTCTTTACTGGTTGTTCAGGGTTGGCGCCCGGGATCTTTTTCAGGCCTATGGCCCTAGTAGATAGTAGTCATGGTAGATGGGGTTGAAGGTAATGGGTCTTTAGGGATCAGGCCCATAGGTATTCCTGATTCTTGTTCTGGTAGGGGAAGTTGTGTGAGAGCGGTAGGTGTGGGTTGGCCCCCCGAGAGGAGAATAGGCTCCCAGGAAAGGCGTTGTTCAGTCAATTCTATTTCATGTGCTATAACAGTCACAGCCCTTGTTAGAAATGTAATGTAATGTAAGGTAATGTAATGTAGGCACATTTGTATAGCGTGTCTGTCACCCCAAGGGTATCCTGGAGCTTAAATTACCAGTCAGCCATTGCGTGTACTAACCGAAATAGATGAGAAACTAATCTCTGAGGAACAGTCTGGTTTTCAGTTCTTTCCTAAAACGTGACAAGGTATTCAGTTGTCTAAGTTACAAAGGTAGGGCATTCCAGAGTCTAGATGCTGTAAAACTAAAGGATCTGCCACCCATGTGAGCCTTATTGACACAGGGAACACAGACCAAATTAGCCGAGGAAGAACTGTGTCGAGGGTTCCTGCAATCCCTCCGCCCGCCTGGTTGCTCTGACCCTTGCGCTTGGTCATTATTGAGGGGGATAGT
Source organism: Lissotriton helveticus (assembly GCF_964261635.1). Classification (NCBI taxonomy): domain Eukaryota; kingdom Metazoa; phylum Chordata; class Amphibia; order Caudata; family Salamandridae; genus Lissotriton; species Lissotriton helveticus. The sequence continues at coordinate 1,411,885,647 of NC_136067.1, read as the reverse complement.
AGAAAAAAATATCTGTGCGCAGTACCTAAAGGGAGTGGGCGTTGTTAGCGTGGGGGCCCAGCCCAGCCTTCTCTAGACTCCTATGGGTGTGGACGGGCCCGTCCTTGGTCCCGGCCCGGCCCGCACGCATCCTGCACCGCAGGCCGGCAGTGATGTTTTATGCACGACTGCGCCAGGGAGTGGTGAGAGCTGTAGTTTTCCTCAGGGGTGCTCTGGTAATTCTCCCCGACTCCAGAACCCAGGCGAAGCTGCGGCTACACCCGCCATGGTCCGGTGGTGCTGTTTTATGCCCGACCGCGCGCAAGGACTGCGGAAACGCCCTCTACGCGGGAGCCCCGACCAAGCTCATCAAACGACTACAACGCATCCAAAATGCCTTGGCACGACGGATCCTCGACGTACCACGCCACATCACCCTCACCTGAGAAACCTGCACTGGCTCCCCGTCAACAAGAGGATATCCTTCAAGCTCCTCACCCACTCACACAAGGCACTCCACAAGACCGTCCCAGCCTACCTCAACAGATGGCGCTCCTTCTACATCCCCAACAGCCAGCTATGCTCCTCTGAACTCTCACTCTCCACCGTCACGCGCATCCGAAGAACAACCACCGGTGGGAGATCCTTCTCCCACCTCGCTGCCAAGACATGGAACACCCTCCAACTGAGCCTACGACAGACCCAAGACCTGCTGACCTTCCGGAGGATATTCAAGACCTGGCTGTTCAATCAGTAGTGCCCCCCCCCAGCGCCTTGAGACCCTTGCGGGTATGTAGTGCGCTTTACAAATGATTGATTGATTGGAGCTGTAGTTTTCTTCAGGGGTGCCCCGGTAATCCTCCCTGAGTCCAGAACCCAGGCAAAGCTGCGGCTACACCCGCCGCGGGCCAGCAGTGCTCTTCTATGCACGGCCGCGTGCGGGGAGTGATGGGAGCTGTAGTTTTCCTCAGGGGTGCTTCGGTAATTCTCCCCGACTCCAGAACCCAGGAGAAGCTGCTGATAACACAATTCTTTATTAACAAAGTCATTAAAATCCAAATACAGTTAGAGGAGAACCTGTAGTCTACGGTCAGTGAGGAGAAATTAGACCCCACTCCTCATCCCGCTTGTACACAAATTTTACCCCCACCCTCGGATACACTTCAGCCTGCCCAAGAGATGGAGGCTTGGCCTCTGAAGGAATATCAGGGTTTCCTGTCCATTCTATTAAATCGGCATCTCCATTGGACCCACTCCCTCCGGCCAGGCTGGAGCTTTTGGACAGGGACTTGCTACAAGTTGTGCTGGGCCTGCTTAATGGTTCCATCAAAGAGGGCCATATACCACAAACTTGGAAACATGCCATGGTTCTTCCATTATTAAAAGGAGCCTAATCTCGAGCCAGTCATTTGGGCTAATTACATGCCCATCTCTCTGTGCCAATCTTTCCTAAGATTTTAGAAAAACATGTAAATTAAAATCTGACCACCTATACAGAAACTCATCACTTGTTGCACCAGTCTCAATCAGCGTTCAGAAGGGGTCAGAGGACGGAGTCTGCCTTACTAGGGGTCACGGAACACATAAAACATTGGCTGGATGAGGGGAATACTGTAGCTTTGATATTTCTGGACTTGAGTGCAGCATTTGATCCAGTGTCCCATACCATTCTGCTGGCTAGACTGACATCCATTGGCCTAAAGGGCTCCACTCGAGAATGGATAGTTTCTTTCTTAAAAACAATGTCTTTCCAAGTATTTTCAGCAGATTCTCTGTAAGAGACAAGGACCCTCATTTAATGAGTCCCCCAGGAGTATGCAATAAATCCCTTGTTATTTAATCTGTATGTCTGTCCATTGGCAGATGTGGTGGAGAGGTGTGGTCTCACATTGGATTCACATGCCAATGATACCCAAATCTTTTTCTCACTGACTTTCCATCAGAAACACTACACTAGGTCAATCAATTATGATCCAAACACAATAGTGACCTGACCTAAATACTAGAACAGATACAATTGGACCTCATACATATCTATGACTTCCACAACTTTGTGTGCTGCATGGGCGGTTAATCATACACTGTCTTCCACTTTAGGTCCCTGTTCTATTTGTAAAAATGTTCCCTATTAGTGCAACCCAGTGTGTGGTGTGATAAATAAATCCCAAATTACACACTAGTGCCAATAAAGTGCACAAAATAAGAAAAATTTGTACAAAGGTAAGGGGTGCCTCACGGAAGTAACACCATGGGAGTCCACTGGTTGGTTCTCACCAGTGGGCTCAGGTTCTCATCAATAGCACGCCCGAACCATAAAGAAAAATAAATAATAACAGTGATGTGCGGGTGTGGTGTGTATGCAGTGAACCAGTCGTGAAAATACTGGTTGTAAACACAACAGTGTTGTTCTTAGTGCTTAAAAATTCTGACCCCATAAAGTGGACCTTGGCATTTAAGGACCACTTTATTGTTATTAAAAGCGAGCTACAACCAACACTAGCTGTTCACCTTTATTCTATGCTGTGGGTTTGCTCAGATTAAAGAGACACTCTGTTGCCTCTTATCTTCATAGAGGGCCAACATGTTTCATTGCCTTGATATTTTAGGGCAATTTCTACAGGGCACGGGTCAGTACCACCACTCTGCTTTCCTTTCACATGTGGATAATTACCACTTTGGATCCCAGTCAACAAGAGGATCACCTTCAAGCTCCTCACCCACGCACACAAAGCACTCCACAACGCTGGACCAGCATACCTCAACAAATGACTTACCTTCTACACCCCGAACTGTCAGCTTCACTCCACTGACCTCGCCACCATGCAATGCACCCACAGAACGACCACCGGCGGCAGATCTTTCTCCTACCTTGCCGCCAAAACATGGAACTCCCTCCCCACACACCTGCGACAGACCCAGGACCTGTTGACCTTCAGGAGACACCTCAAGACCGGGCTGTTCGAATGGTAGCTGCAACCCCCCCTTCCCCAGCGCCTTGAGACCCTCATGTGTGATTAGTGTGCTTCACAAATGTTGATTGATTGATTCTTTCTAGGTTGGATAATGGTAATGTCCTGTACCTTGGGGCGGACAAGGCAGCCATCCGTCGAATCCATATGGTACAGAATGCTGCGGCTAGACTACTCATGTGCTCTTCAAGAAGGACCGCGGCCTCCCCGATTCTGAGGGAATTACATTGTTTACCGATCGAATAAAGAATACAATCCCTGTCCTTCAACTTCCAGGCCACAAAACTGTCAGCTTTCCTAGGCCCCCCAGATCTCTGCCTCCCCGCCTCTCTGTGGCCCTCGTGCCTGGGTCCTCCCCCAACCCCCAAAAATAACATCAAGAGCCTCGGAGTTTGGTTGGACAGATCCCTGTCCTTCAACTTCCAGGCCACAAAACTGTCAGCCACCTGTTTTGGCATCATGAGGATGTTAAAGAAAATCCTCCCCCTCCTTCCCATGGAAGCCAAACAGGTGGCTATACAGGGGTTAATACAGTCACGCCTTGATTTTAACAATGTGCTTTACCTCGGCGCCCCAGAGTACACCCTGGGCAGGCTCCAGACAGTGCAGAACTGCGCAGCCCGCATACTGCTCGAGCTCCCTCGCAGACAATCAGTGAGGGCCGGTCAGCCTTCACTGGCTACCGGTGCGCCAGAGAATTCTTTTCAAGGCAATGTGTATAGCCCATCAGGCCTTCTGGGACATGGGCCCCAGGATTACCCGGGACCTAGTCACCCACTACACTCCCAGCAGAAGCCTTCGCTCTAGTCAGACCTTCCTAGCAGTGGCCCCTAGAATAAAAAGGTCCAGATCTGGTGGCAGGACGTTCGCCCACAATGCAGCTAGGACCTGGAACACCCTGCCACTGCATCTTAGAGCCAACTCCAATCTTTCTGCCTTTCGCAAACAGCTAAAGACCTTCCTTTTTAACCTACCCCAATAATTCACGTTAGCCTCCTCACAGGTCTCTTATAGGTTTCTGGTTTTCTTAGCGCTTGGACGCCTCCGGGCAGCAATTCGCGCTCTACAAATTCACATCCAATCCAATCCAACAATTTAAAACCCTTTGCTATATGTTTAAAGCCAAGGCTGGCCAGGCCCTGAATACATTCAAGAATTAATCTCCTTGTATATTCCATCACGTAATTTGAGATGTGCAGACCAGGAACAATATTGTGTTCCTGGAATACACCGGGCATGTTCAGGCGGTTGCTCTTTTACCTACCTGGGTCCAAAAATGGGGAATGCCTTACCTCAGCATATGATGAACTGCACCTCTTTACTACAGATCGGTAAACTCTTAAAAACATGGCTACTTTAATGGAAGTGTCTTCAGTCATGCCACAGTTCTGCTTGGCACCTGAAAACCCATGGGTAGCTGTACGCTTTACAAATGGCAAAAATAAATAAATAATACATTATTAAGGAGGTAGCAGCCGTTTTCTTCCAGTTAGCCAATATCGATTTACATGCCGAGGTCAGTAGCATGTCCACAAGAAGTCTATTGTTCTGTGAATGGCTCTGCGGATCTAGAGAACCATGAATTAGTGAGAGGAAGTCTTTTTTAAGTCAGACCCCGCACAGAGAGTGAATAAAGTAAAAAATGCTATCCCAGAAATGCGAGACCACCTGGCAGAGAAAGAGTAGGTTGCAAAGTTCAACATTAGCTGCATTAGAATTCCAACAAGCTTTGTCATTTTATGGAGCCAAGCCGGTGTCCAAAATGTCCTATGCAGGAGCCAGTACTTTGTTTGGGCGAGGGAGGGAGAGATCTTATGGGATACAATGGACTTCTAAATTAACTGTCAGTTGTCGGAGAGGATGGATGCATGGCTATTCCAATTTTTGAAGACTGCTCACGTGATGGATGTGTTTTTGGTTTTAAAGATGTGATAGAGTTTGGTGGACTGGTGACCTGACTAAATGAGGTAGAGCATTGTCTTAATGATGGAGGGATTGTTGTCAGGGCAACTGATCTTAGACAAGCTGACTTTGAGCTTGTGAAAGTCATAAAAACCTATGTCTATTAGGTTGGATTGTTGATGGAGTACTCTGAAGGAAATAGGTGCTTCTGGGGTGCCTAGTTGCTTTAAGAAGTTATTTAAGAATAATGGGCCATATGTATCAACATTCCGTTTTGCGATTCCTAAATAGCGATTTTTAAGGAATCGCTATTTAGAAATCGCAAATTGGTATGTATGTTGGAAATTGCTTCTTTTTAGCGATTCCTTAAAATTCCTAAATTGCGATTAGCAAATTGTTAATCGCAATTAAGGAATAATTTCCCATTCATTTCTATGGGCCTGGAGGCCTATAGGAATGAAGGGGAAATTTGCGAATCGCAATTTGCTAATCGCAAATTGTGAATATTTTCAAGGGTGATGGGGTGTCTCAAGAACACCCTGCTGCACCCCTGAAAATGACATGTGTGCGCATATGGCGCACATACATGCCCTAAGGGCATGTATGAGCATCACATGGCACCTTTTGATTTTTAAAAAAATGCTTTTTTAAAAGAATTCGCAACTTACCACCAACTAGAAGTTGGTGGTAATTTGCGATTCCTTAATGGCATTTTGGAATGTTTTTTTCCTTGATACATTGCATTTAAGGAATCGCAAAATTTGCAATTCCTTAAATGCAATCGCAAAATAAGGAATGGCAAATTTAGCGATTCCTTATTTTGCACCAAAAATATTTCATACATACCATTTAGCGAAAATGGGTTCGCAAACGCCGGAATTCTGCGAATTTCGGCATTTGCGAACCCATTTTGCCTTGATACATATGGCCCAATGAAACTATAAATAATGAAACAATGAAACTATATATATAAAAAAAAGATTTGGCTCAAAAAAAGTAAACCGATGCACAGAAAGCCAGTTAATGTTATAGGCTTCCTTGAAGAAGTAGTTTGGTGTATAAGCACAAAAGACGTAGTCCTCGAAGCACCGAATTGGTTGCTGATTAACTTTCATATTTTGCAATGTAATTGTGGAAGCAATACCAATTTCTATGTTTTCTCCCTTGTAGGTATTACTTCAAAGTACAGGCAAAGAATCCATATGGCTATGCACCAGCCAGTGAGTCAGTCGCTTTTGTCACAGAATCAGGTACAGACTGTTTTATCATTATTAACATGACGTGTATTTGTAAATTCCACATTCACCCTTAAGGCATCTCTACGCTGTATAACTTGTGTTTCTTGTTACCCAGCTAAAAGGAACTCATTGTATCTACTTTGGAAGATTGAAATAGTAGGGATTTGAACTTGTGGCCTGAGGTCAAACTCGGGTTTCTAAAGAGGATGTCTTAATCCACTGAGCCAGCAGACACAGCTCTTATAAACACCCACATTGTATTGTTAAAGGAATGACACAAAGATAAGTATTTATTATGAAACGTGTATACTTCTCTCCTACTAGCTGTAGGTGGAGTAATGAACACATTATTCTTCATCAAACACAGAGATGAAAGTTTTAGATTAGAACGCTCCTCTCTTGTAATAACTGAATGCTAAATTATAGAAAAACTGTCGCTCTATTTTTGGAATAATTAGGACAATGCTGGCCCATTCATCAGAGACTAGCCCAGTTGTAATCTCTATGGCCTTGTAGTTACATAATACCGTAGTCAGTATGGCATTACTACTGCACTAAATGTGGATTGTGATAGTTCTTGGTAGTTTCTGTGAGGTCATAGATGCCACTTGTGAAGTCATAACTGATGCATCCAATGATGATATGTGCAGTGAGTTTGGATGCTATTCCGTTGTAGCTAACAAAAACTGGAGAAATTCTACTGTAAGATTTGGTATCATAATGTTCGTCAAGTGACTTCCTGACAAAATAATTTTGCAGGACAATGTTTGTGAACCAGGATAGCATTATCTTGTGACAAGTGTGGTCAGTGAAAAACGTTGCCCTCTGTGGTACATTTTGGTCCGGGCGCAAGCTACCTATTAGGCAAGACCTGTGTATTTGCCAAGCAGGTACTGGGAGCAAGCCATGCTATTCGGTCCTTACCTGCACCCAAGCTATCCATTCCCAAAAGCTCCTAAACTTATGGTCTTTGACCATGCCTTGTGCTTCGGTCCCCTACTGGGATTTGCCATTGATTATGCACAACTGTGACAGGACACTAAGCTCACCTTGCAATAGAATCTGCTAGACATAACCATCAGTTAGGACTTGTGTGCTCTAGTTAAAGAACCTTCCGCCATTAAACTCAATCTCAGGAGGCACAGCCATGGGCTGCAGTCAGTGCTTAATTTGAGCCTGTGGTGTACAGTGCTTGGCTCTGGCACTTAATTGTCAACACCGGCGTTTAAGACAGTTAGCCACATGGTGGCACTGTCTATCTAATTTAGAGATGAGCCCAACAACAGTTGTTTATTAATTTAGTATTTATTCATTATAAAATATAAATATCTGTCACCCCAACCATTCTTATAGCTTTAGGGGCGTGGAATAGTCTGAGTTGTCATACTTGTAGGAGTGCGGTGGTTGGTAGTTGTGTTGGTACTTTCACTGGCAACGCTGGAAGGGGCAATATGTGTAACAAGCTGCAGTGGCTTCTTGACAAGTGCCCTGAAACTTATTTTGTTACTAATTAAGCACTGCTACAGGTGCACGGCATGGCCTTTTGCCATGCACCGCACCCACTCCCCATGCCTCCAAACACTAGAGTAAATGGCCTTTTGCCATGCCCAGCACACTTTGGGCATATCGTGTAGTCTTGAGGCATTTCATGTACCAAGTTCATCTTCCCACATAGCCTGAAAGGCATTAAGCTGCACCCAACAAGTTTTGGTGAAGCACCTGGTATTTGGCCTTGTGCTACTCAACATATTCGTTATCAGTTGTCTCTTGGGCTTACAAGAGCAAATAAGCAAAACTTTCCTCAGAGAACTGTTTGCATTAAACATAAAGCTAATCTCTGCTATGAACGATATTGTCAAAGACATACAGGTGATTGACAGGAGAGTACAAACAAAGGTGCCATATAAAACGCTGAACACCACGTTGGATGAAGCACAGTCTTTTGTGGCAGCCAATTCCAAAGAACTAAGTGGCCCAAAAGTAAAATGTGATGATTTGAAACATAGATTCTGCAGAGAGAATATGAGGGTTAGAACTGTGAAAGAATCTGTGGAGTGGTCATGATACTGAGGACTTCTGTACTGATCAGCCCAACGTAGGTATTATGAGGGTATGCAGAGTGAATACAATAAGATCCTCCCCTGAAGTACAACTGAGAGACATTCTGGACAAACATTCTTCCTCACTGCTAAAATATAAAAAGAAATCCTGCAGAAAACTAGATGGTGAGACACTATAGAATTCAAAGTCTGCAAAGTGAGCTGCACCAGGATTTGTCCCAATATGTTCACAACAAAAGAAGAGCTCTGCAAAGAGTAAAAAAGACGCCTCAGGGACAGGCTGATCAGATACAGATGGGTATTTCCTTTTGCTTTAGTGTTTCAACTGGAGGGAAAGATTCATGTAATGAAGTACCCTGAAGCATGAAAAGCATTCTTGAAACCTTTTGGGACAGAAATTACAGGCTGCTCAGAAGACTACGACATCAAACAGTGGGGAGAAAGTCTGTAGCACTGGAAAGAGAAGAAACAGAAACACCTCTTCAGAAAAATATTGGCCAACTTGAGCTAACTCTTGTGATGAAGCACAATGTCAACGAGCCACACCGATAAGTGTTGAGTTACTCCTTTGTTATAGCACATGCTTAGCTGAAACAAATGTTAAAAATAGGTGACATAATTGGGCAAAGGACTGGTTTGAGGAAGGCTGACCATGGGAGTGGATTGGCCATAACTAAGCTGTTTCATGTTCTCACTTTTGGGACATTATTTGACAACTAATTAAGCAATCTTTCAGAGCTGCCTGCAGGCTCCATGAGACTTCCGAGTGATATGTGCACGGAGCAAATGTCCCTGATTTGATTTGATTTGATATTGGATAAGGAATAAATAGTATGTTTGTACAGCTTATGTTTTGATTAAGAGGAGTCAATGGAAGTGGGAAAATGTTGTAAATACATTAATCCTGACTTATATATAGTTAGCTAAACAGGGTGTCGGACACCAGGACTTTAACATTCATCACACTGATACCAATGGTGTGTCATCTACCTCAGAACATATGGTGGTAAAACTTCCCCATTAAGCTTAACACAATCTGACGGGCACTGATACACAAATCACCACCTGATATATCCTGCATACAAGAAACTCACCTTATTTCTAAAGATTCAAGACTGATGTACCACAAAAGATACATGATCCAAATTCACACCACGATGAAGCAGAAGATCTGCATGGGGAAAGATTTATCCTTTGAATCAGATGAAGTTTTAATAACGATAAAGGGGAAATATATCTATTGATTATTAGGAAACTTGATAGCGTAATTTAAATCTTAATTGTTTCCTATGTACTGAATTTGAAGCGTGAAGCATATCTTCAAGCTTTGATGAATAATATAAAAGGCAAAGTGAAGGGGGAACTTATTTGGGCAAGAGACTTTCAGAGAGTTCAATCATCCACGCTGCCAGGTGTTATGCAGCGTCATCCCCAGACTTTTTGCCTTCCTCCTCCTATGTTTTTGCTGAATTCATTTTTGTGGGACACTTTGCACCTTACCCCTTGTGCTCTTCTTAAAAGTGGTAGAATTGGCTATACCCAATTGGCAAATTTAATGTACTTGTAAGTCCCTAGTGACGTGGCACTATCTGTGCCCAGGGCCTGTAAATTAAATGCTACCTGTGGGCCTTCAGCACTGATTGAGCCACCCACTTAAGTGGCACGGTAAACAAGTCTCAGGACTGCCATAGCAGCCTGTGTGTGCAGTTTTAAACTGCCATTGCGCCCTGCCAAAGTTAACCTTTTACAGGTACAAACCTTCCGTTTTAAAATATATATATATATATATATATATATATATATATATATATATATGAAGGTCCACATTGCCAAAAGCTATAGGATGCACTCTCCATTTGTTCAAATAAGGCTGCAGCGTTCTCTGCCACACACAGGTAAAGTATAATGCCTGACGCGTTTCGAACAAAGTAGTTCTTCCTCATAGGCAGAGCGACCTTTTATAATTCAGGAGGCAAAGACCACTGCTTAAAATATACCCATCACTTTAATGGCCCCCAGGTGGAGCCTTGTAGAAATTTCGCTTTGCATTATGGGATCAGCAGTCCGTGCATGTTATCCTAGAAGATCAATAGCTTCAAAAAGTCACTCAAAATGTACAAACTTACAATAGTGCCATTAATGGGCCATCTGTGCAAGGCAGATGACGCTGCAAATCATCTAGCGCCAACAAAATGGATCCAAAACAGCCCCAACATCGAGGGCCTTCGGCCGCTTTCTCAGCGGTTGGTGCAGTCCCCGCGGTCTGGCTACCGCGTAATACATGAAGGTCCACATTGCCAAAAGCTATAGGATGCACTCTCCATTTGTTCAAATAAGGCTGCATATATATATATATATATACCCTAGGTGTGATATATATATATATATATTCACTGAAAAAAACATAGGTTAGAGACCATATATAGTTAGGAATTAGCATTTAAAAAACCTTGAAAATTCACTGAAAAAACCATAGGTTATAGACCATATATAGTTAGGGCTTAGCATTTAAAAAACCTTATTTTACTCACACAAAACCATTGAAATTCCATATATAGTTAGTTGCACTAACTATATATCGCGCACCCGCAATCCACTGCTGATGATGTCACATATTACATCATTCATGACATGGTCAGTGACATCACTGATGACATCACTGATGACATCTCAAATGACATCACTGATGACATCTCATTTGACATCATTCTTGTGCTAATACGATAAACCTCTTCAGACTCTAATATAACCTTAGATACACTCAGTGTATACAGACACTCACACACTGTCACTCATCCATGGAGTTACTCACACACCTAGTCAGTCATGCAAAGAAACAATCTCACCTCCATTTCCTCAACTATACAGTTATACACACCTTACTTATTCAAACATATACTAACACATATTTACTCTCTTATACAATCCCTGATACAAGTTCACAATGATCCATACAGCCACTCACACATTCACTAGCTCTCATGCACAGTTATTTATATATGCCAACTCTCACATGTACTTTGTTTTACATATGTACTTACTTTGACATGTAGCACTGAGATATCCATTCACTCACCAATACACTCATGCACACAGTCAACCGCCCATACAGGTGTTTCCACAGGCACTCTTGAACTCATACACCTAGTGAATCAAATGCTCACACATCTATGCACAGAGTCACACACCTCCCAGCCACCCCCACACAAACTCAATCTCCCATACAAATACTTGGGCAACCAATCAATAACACATATAGCCTCTCGTATAGCTAATGATCAACACATGCAGCAGTTTACATCACAACAGACATACTGATGCACACATTCAGACAGTTTAGTCACTAACCCATGCATTTAGTACGACACATTTATTCACTCACTCATACAGTCAGTCACGCACCTACTAAATCCTTCATCCAGACACTTATACATCCACTCATTCTTCAATATATCAAACATATTTAAACTTTACAGAAACACACAGTCACTGGATGATGTTATCAGTGATGTCATTTGAGATGTCATCAGTGATGTCATCAGTGATGTCATTTGAGATGTCATCAGTGATGTCATCAGTGATGTCACTGACCATGTCATGAATGATGTAATATGTGACATCATCAGCAGTGGATTGCGGGTGCGCGATATATAGTTAGTGCAACTAACTATATATGGAATTTCAATGGTTTTGTGTGAGTAAAATAAGGTTTTTTAAATGCTAAGCCCTAACTATATATGGTCTATAACCTATGGTTTTTTCAGTGAATTTTCAAGGTTTTTTAAATGCTAATTCCTAACTATATATGGTCTCTAACCTATGGTTTTTTCAGTGAATTTCAATGGTTTTTTAATAGCAAATATCATAAGCTGTCGAATGTCAAGTACGTGGTAAGTAAAAACATTTTCGTGTTTATGCACACTGATCTGCTTTGAATGCTGCCCCCCCCTCCCCCTCATTTCTATTAGGAGTACTCTCTCTTTGCAGATAGTGAAGGGTAGTTAACGCAGGCCTTTGCCCCCGTTGTAATCCGTCGTGCCTGCTTCTCTCTCCATTTGATTGATTGTTATCCAAGCATTTACTGTTTTAGAATTGGTTCTCTTTGGTTCATTCTCTATTTACAAACAAGCACAGAGTCGCAATACTCTGTTTAGTCTTTGCAGATAGCGAAAAATCGTGTAAAAAAACAAAAGGAATCGAGCAAAATCAGTAGGCCACTAATGGGATCTCTTTTTGACCTCGCTAAAATAGAAACATTAGGAACAACCCCTCATGACAAACACGAAACTATTGAGATGAACTGAACTCCACACCATGATGGCTGCAATACAGCTCGGCTCCGCCACCCACCCCGCCCAAAATAACGATAAACTCTATGCAAATATTACAAATATATACAACACACCAGCAAAGTAACAGGGTAAAACATTTTAATAAACAACTATTTACATAACTATTTTATACTTTTTGTTGCCCGATCCGGCTAGCTCAATCGATCGAGCATGAAACTCATGCACTCTGATGGTTCAAAGTTTTGAGGAGTGCTTGTAACACTGTCTGAAGCCTATTTGCACTTGCTTCAGCTTCACTATTGTCAAAGTAAAGTGGGGACTGTTTGAGGACGTGACTGCATTTGTGAACAATGTAATGCGGTGCCACCCTGAACCGCTTGACGGAGGCCCTCGAGGGACGGTGTGATGGCGCGGACTCGGAGGGGGCGCTTGGCTCCGGCTCCCTCCCCAAGTCGTGTTCTCCTGGTGTAGCCTGAGATCGCCCCCGACATAGGTGGCCGGCTCCCGGGATCAAGCGGAACTTTTTGCCTTTTGGTAACTCTTCCATTCTTGACCTTGTCCCACAATCCGTTTCACCTAAAGACACGCTGTAGTGGGGCGCCCCTTTACCATTTCAGTTGCCATTCCGCCCGCTTTTGCTACACTGTGCCTCTTCCGCTATTCAGCTGTTTACCGCCCGCTCTTTCGACTACAGCGTCTCGCTCACCATGTAGTTGAGTTGCTCCCGCTCTTGCGGTGCAGCGATAGCCGGCTGCCACAGTACTCTCAAAATGGCGGCGGGCTCTTCAGATTTGGGCGTGGTCCACTAAAATTGCCCTGCGACACCTTGGAACTCGGACGCTTGTCTGCTAGAGATTGGGCTCCATTCTCGAAAGCGTCCCCTCAGCCTTGAAGATTCTACAAAAGTCTTGGGGGCCCCCGACTCCCGCAGGCTTCTGGTGGAGAGCGGCTAGCATTATTGCTCGTCGAATGGCCACGACGGAGCTACGAAATGGTGGTGCTCTCATGCTAACGCCAGCTTCAGTCTGAAACATCCAGAAACACTGTAGACTACCAATTCGATCAGTTCCGGTAGCGCCCCAACGTGACCCGGTAAAGAAGAACTAGCCCTCCCCTCTTTGACTGATGGTTCTTGTTGCCTGTCCCTTCTGTTGTCATTTAACAGAACTATTTAGCCTGCTGAAAGGGGTTGTGTTCCGACCGCTGGTTGGTGGAGACATTTTGACTATATTCTAGACCTGCGTTGTCGCGTAATGCGTCATATGACGCGCCGCGTTAGCGCATCCGGAAGTGATCCGGGGCGCGACGCGCAGCGCGTAACGTAAGCATAACAGGTCATATGACTTGTTAATAAAACTTTTCATTGGTTCATTTTACTTTTCTTATTCTAATGATGCTTTCGAACATTATTTTTTCTTAAATATATGTTATAATGTTCCAGGCTAATGTACTTTCCCGGAAAATTTACAACTGTCCTGCAAGTAAAATATATTCCTTTTTCGAGAAAAAGGGCGTTTCTTCGTCCCATGACGGAGCCGTTGAGCAAAAGAGGGTCGGCCTGCTGTCTTAGTCGCCGATACGCCTGAATATCAGATTCTTATCGATCACTTTATGTTGCAGGAGTAGAAAACACAACAGCCCTTGACCATTTATCTTTACTGCGTTCCTGCGTATTATACCTTTTACCCTTCATGTAATTGGACTGCTTTATTTCACTTGCCTTTTACTGATTCGAAAACAGTGACTATTATTAAAAACTTTACCAATGTATATACTACTACCATGTTTTCTTTTAAAAACCTTTATTGTGAAAATGTCATTATACAAATACGGGCCTATAACCACGTGGGCCGGCCACGGAGCAAACTGTAATCGTATATGATGAGTAGACATTTACACTGTAGAGGAACGTAACGGGCGGGCCATTAGGTTGCAAGAACTAAAGTGTCTAACAGTTGCGGAATCGGTGGACGTACATTTTATAATTAAAATACGACAGGGCCACTTACAATAAAATTATCTAGATATACATTTGCGGGCAAGTACCATGGGTGACGTTAATTCGAACTTTCAATAGTACAGTAATCAATAACACATCAGAACTTAATATCAATAGGGATATCGAAATATTCAATCTATTCTCGTCCCCGCCCGCCATGTGCTTCAAAACTGCATACGTATCTCGTGATATCAAGGTTGTGCAACCAGTACACAACAAGGAGTTACGAGTCCCATTTATTCCGGCGCCATTTTGGGCGAGGACGGGCAGGTCCAGGATATAGTCAAAATGTCTCTACCAACCATCGACTATGATGATGTTCATATGCTGTATTTATTACCGCGCCTTTGCTCACCTTACCTGACCCTTACCTTATCCCGTCTTCTTTACAGAACTCCTTGAGAAAGGGCTCAGCCCGAAATGCATTGGAGTTACCAATTTTGATTGTTCCTCATTTGGAAACCATATGAACTCTTTGACATGAAGACAATATCAAACCTGTTTTGAAGAATAACTTTATTCAACCAATAAAAACACATTGGATCAACAATTTGAAACTTTGTTTCGCTTGGAGTGCCTCCTGTGGGGATGTATCAGCATCGCGTATGCATACACGACTTAGTATCATTTTAAGGTGTGTTTTGGACGGAAACACAACCCACGAGCGCACCCATAAACTCCTTAGCTCAATCTATACCCGTAAAACACCATTGTTGTGCATCACTCACCACCATATCGATTGTATTTAGTAGAGTAACACTCATCTGTCCACATGAAATAAATTTGCCACAATCTAAACATGTCATTTTAATCTTTCCAAAGTTCTTCTAAATATTTGGGACCGTTTCCCTTGCCTCTGATGCTGTCAGTGCCACTTCTTTGATGAATGTACTGGCAGGTCGGGGGTTCTCCTCCAAATCTCTCTTTTATGCAGCACTATAATTAATCGGTGCCACCTCTCCATATGACGATGCATGGTATAGTTACCATAACTATATATTTTTTCGGTTCCTCTGGAGAGTACATCGTGGCAGATGAAGCGTGTAACGTACCGGGCATTTACCTTTTTTTGCATGTAGAGGAAAGGAAAAAAAATTCGAGCGTCCGAGTTCTAAGGTGTCCCAGGGCCATTTTAGTGGACCAGGCCCAAATCCAAAGAACAGGCCGCCATTTTGAGAGTCCTCTTGCAGCCGCCTGTCGCTGTAGCATCAAGAGCGGCCGAAACTCAGCTGAATGGCAACTGAAACGGTAAAGGGGCGCCCCACTACAGCAGACGAGCCTCCACCTAGGAAGGCCCGTTCACGCCGCCTCCCCCCCCCCCTTCGGGCACCCCACGCCGTTATTCGGAGCAGGATTGTAGGATGGCCACACCAGTACGGCAACTTGCTAGACACCACCTCGGTGCCTACCGAATCTCAGCGCCTTGTGGTGTCTTCTATTCAGAAAACATTGTTGTGCTGCCTTCGACCTATTCGCCGCAAGTGCGCACGCAACTCAGCTGCATAGCTTGCTAGACACCACCTCGGTGCTAACCGAATCTCAGCGCCTTGTGGTGTCTTCTATTCCAAAAATATTGTTGCGCTGCCTTTGGCCCCATTCGCACATCGGTCCGCTACTGACGCCATCTCACAGGCCAACGGGGCGCCCCACGCCGACTTTCAGCATTGTAGGATGGCCACACCAGTGCGACAACTTACTAGACACCACCTCGGTGCCATCCGGATCTTGGCATCTCAGCGCCTTGTGGTGTCTTCTATTCAGAAAATATTCTTGCGCTGCCTTTGGCCCCATTCGCACATCGGTCCGCTACTGACGCCATCTCACAGGCCAACGGGGCGCCCCACGCCGACTTTCAACATTGTAGGATGGCCACACCAGTGCAACTTACTAGACACCACCTCGGTGCCATCCGGATCTTGGCATCTCAGCGCCTTGTGGTGTCTTCTATTCAGAAAATATTGTTGCGCTGCCTTTGGCCCCATTCGCACATCGGTCCGCTACTGACGCCATCTCACAGGCCAACGGGGCGCCCCACGCCGACTTTCAGCATTGTAGGATGGCCACACCAGTGCACCTTACTAGACACCACCTCGGTGCCATCCGGATCTTGGCATCTCAGCGCCTTGTGGTGTCTTCTATTCAGAAAATATTGTTGCGCTGCCTTTGGCCCCATTCGCACATTGGTCCGCTACTGCCGCCATCTCACAGGCCAACGGGGCGCCCCACGCCAACTTTCAGCATTGTAGGATGGCCACACCAGTGCGACAACTTGCTGGACACCACCTCGGTGCCATCCGGATCTTGGCGCGTTGTGCTGCCTTCGGCCTATTCGCACATCGGTCCGCTACTGATGCGAACTCACAGGCCAACGGGGCGCCCCACGCCGACTTTCAGCATTGTAGGATGGCCACACCAGTGCGACAACTTGCTGGACACCACCTCGGTGCCATCCGGATCTTGGCGCGTTGTGCTGCCTTCGGCCTATTCGCACATCGGTCCGCTACTGACGCCGCCTCACGTGCCAACGGATTTTCTACGCTTTTTATACCCTATGCCGCATAACAGGTCATGTGACTTGTTTATAAAACTTTTCATTGGTTCATTTTACTTTTGGTTTCCTAATGATGGAAGGCTTCATCATATGACCTAAAAATAACACTTTTCATTGGATGAAAACTATTTTTTTTTCCCAAACGATGAAAGCCCCACCTTGTTTCTGGATGTTTCAGACTGAAGCTGGCATCAGCATGAAAGCACCACCATCTCGTGGCTCCGTCGTGGTCATTCCGCGAGCAATCATGGCAGCCGCTCCCCACCGGAAGCCTACAGGAGTCGGGGGCCCCCAAGACTTTTGTAGAATCCTCAAGGCGGAGGGGACGCTTTCAAGAATGGGGTCCAAGACCTAGCAGACAAGCGTCCGATTTCCAAGGTGTCCCAGGGCCATTTCAGTGGACCAGGCCCAAAAAGGAAAGAGCCTGCCGCCATTTTGAGAGTCCTGTGACAGCCGCCTATCGCTGCACCGCAAGAGTGGGCGCAACTCAGCTGAATTGCGGATTTTGACACAGTGGACCAAAAGCGGACGGAATGGCAACTGAAACGGTAAAGGGGCGCCCCACTACAGCAGACGAGGCTCCACCTGGGGAGGCCCGTTCACGCCGCCTTCCCCCCCCCCCCCGGGGCGCCCCACGCCGTTATTCGGAGGGCGGCAACTCAGCTGAATTGCGGATTTTGACACAGTGGACCAAAAGCGGACGGAATGGCAACTGAAACGGTAAAGGGGCGCCCCACTACAGCAGACGAGGCTCCACCTGGGGAGGCCCGTTCACGCCGCCTCCCCCCCCCCCGGGGCGCCCCACGCCGTTATTCGGAGGGCGGCAACTTACTGGACATCACCTTGGTGCCATCGTTCTGCTGCCTTGGAACTATTCGCACAACAGACCGCTACTGATGACCCACCCCCTGCGACGCCCCACGCCGGATACCAAAATCAGTGCGGCACCCAGGCAACATCACCTGGGTGCCGTCCAGAAATCTGGACGTTATGCTGCCTTGGGACTATTCGCACAACCGACCGCTACTTCCTTCTTTTTCCCTAAAAATGTTTAAATGTTTTTACTGTTTTTGTTTTGTTGTATATATTTATAAGTTATTAAAGTTTTATAATCCTACTACTTTGTTGGAGTGCTATATATTTTTAATGTGACACATAATTGTAAAAACTTTGATGTACAAAGAGTCATCCCTGGAATCTTCCGCTTCAGGCTCGGTCCCCTCCCCAATCACAATACAGGATGGTTTTCAGATAGTAGGAACGCGTGTGGTGTGACGGATCTCATCGGGTGTGGGCCTTGATCTACTATAACTCCTTTGAAGAGGGTTAATTCTTTACAGCTGGGGCCATAAACTACATCTGCAGGGCTAGCTGATAGCCTGGGACCGGCCTGGACAATCGGACACAGAGGAAGAGGAGTGTCAGAGGGTGCGTTAGTGAATAGGGCGAAAGGGAGGTGTCGGGCGGGCACAGGGTGTGATTCTCAGGGAAGAGCAGCGCAGATGGGGGGAGGTTTATTGCCCATGCATAAGACAGAGAGCGGGGGTGACCAGTGCCTGGGGGAGATGCTTGCGAGGGTGGGGAGCCATGCTAAGGATCGACAGCGTGCAGAGAGTGGGTCTGGTCAAGTCATCTAAAATGGCTGCCGTGCACGACAAAAGTGTGGCATTTGAAAAAAGGCAAGATGGCGCAGACAATGTTTTTCAACACTTCCTGATTTCCTTCGAATCGAACGTTAACAGACGTTGGGGCATATTACCAAAGTTAAGCGATATTTACCCTAACGATGCTTAGCAACTAATTTTTTACCGCTAAGCATCGTCAGAAATTATCGCAGATAAACCTTGCTATTATCAAGGTTTATAGCAAATATTCATGCATTACCGAGCTAATGCTCTTAGCCATGTTATCCACCTCCCATTGGATAACATGGCTAAGAACTGCTCAGGGCAGGTGTTACTTTTTGGAGATATTCGCGCTTAGCGCGAATATCTCCAAAAGTTGGGAATAGGAGATAGCGATGTTAGCGACTGTTTCCAGTGGCTAACATCTTGGCATATCCACTTTGCATGTCATTAGTGATAAATATCACTGACATGCAAAGTGGGGCCCAAGATAGTCGCTATCTCCTACTAGCGGTCGCTAACTGGTGTTAGCGACAGCTAGGTAATACGGAGATAATTTTATCTCTGCTTTCTTGGCTTTTAAAGCCAAAAAAGCGGAGATAAACCCCCTTGATAATATGCCCCGTTATCTCTCCCACACTACCGGTCCCCCTGGGCTTAAACGCCGAGATGGTAGGGACTGCATCCCGTGAAGATAGGCCGAGACGTTACTCAGCAGAAAAAAAAAGTTTAAAAAAAGTCTATAAACATACAATAAGTTAAAAGTCAATCATTCTTCATTCCTTGTAGTACGCTCCCCAGTTCGCTTCCCGTTACGCTAACCGGGCGCACCCCACCAAACCTATGGGGTCAGGGAGGATCTACTATGCACCCTTATGGTCATTTGCCCCTTCGCTTTGGCCTCCTCTTGTCTCTCGATCCTACCGAGAGACCTACCTCTGGACCGGCGGATACTCTGCTAGGAAGAAGGACTGCTGTGCTACTGACAGGACTGCCACTCTTCTGTACTGCTGCTCTGAAGAAACTTCTTCCCTACTGTGCTGACCTGCTGCCCTTTTGCCTGGGGAGGAAGAACTGAACCTGCAACTTCATCTTGAATCGAGGGCTCCCAGGGTGACTCCAAGGGCTAGTCTGCTGGACTCCTAATCTGAGCCTCAGGGACATAAAAGGCTCCACCATATCCTGCACAAGCCCCTGGATCCAGGTGCTCTGAGTTTCTGACCCCCAAGTGGTGCCCCATAGGTCCTGGACCATTGGTGTGCTGAAATCAAACTTTTGGGCTCTTTGCAACCGCGAACAAGCCTGTTCGCACTGAGACCCCACCGCTCACACCACGATTCAGCATGATGCTTTGTGAGCCCGAATCTTTGTGCTTCAACATTGAGTGCTCGCAAGAACTGCCAATGCAAAGCACCAGCAAGGCCTGTGTGCGACGTCAGACAGCTCTTCGCACTACATCAACAGCCTCCTGCGAAGCTCTCTCTGCTCCTCGTGGTCCTCTTCAACACAAACGTGACTCTTGGCATGTGCTTGAGAAGCTAAACTTCAGTGAGCACAGCCTAGTGGCTTTATGCCACCTGAGCTCCATCGTGTTCAGCCTGAAAGTGTGACTTTGACCTGGTCCAGCGCGTTCAGATCTCCATAGTTTGCACTTTATGCTTTTCGGTACTATATCACTACATTCTCTAAAAATGAATATATGCGGTTCTTCTGATTTGATTTTTATTGTTTTGGACTTGTTCTATTTATAAAATTTAGCTCTATTTTTTTAACTTGGTGTATGATCCTTTTTGTGTGGTATTTTCACTTTATTACTGTTTGAAGTGTTGCACAAATACTTCACACATTGGCTTAAAGTTAAGCAGGACTGAGTGCCAAGCTACTAGGAGGTTGAGCACAGATTAATTTAGGGTTGTGGTTGCAGCTTGACCAGGGCTCTCACCCCAGTCAACCAGTAACCAAATTTCTAACACCAAGCATTCACCAAATAGATACATCAATAGCAGTATGTTCTGTTCATTATTAAGACATTTCCAAGATTTTGGTATAACTGACATATGAATAAATGCTCACCCACAGAGAACAAGTTTGCATATTTCTCTCATAAATATATATCTTATTCATAAATAAATTTATTATGGAGCACAGAGATAGAGACAGATAGGCAAAATAGGAATTGGATTAATCACAATATAGAAACAAAACCCTGTACTGTGAGACTGTCAAATAAGCAAAATATCTCAGAAAAGAACTCCTGGTGCTTTCTTAGAACACTTCTAAAAGAGTACATGAAACAAACATTAAAGAACAAATGAAAGAATATTTCCAATTAAACGAATATGCTGAGGGATCAAAGAACACTGTGTGGGATACTTTCAAAGTTCTTATTGGGGGAACGTGTACATAAGGGGAAAGTGCATAGCTGCTAGGGTAAGTCAGAGGTGTAATTGGATGATAAAGAAACAAAAACTTAAGGACCAAGAGACAGCTGAGCAGTGACATAGGAAAATCGGCTCCTTTAAATAGCTCAGACAAGTGACAGTACTGAGGGTCCAGATCAATATGCTTTCAACAGAACACTCAAAAAGAGCACTGCTATGGCTCTATCCATTATGTTATGAAAGAGCTAACAAGGGAGATACTGCTAGATTCATCAAAGACCCGTTTTGCGAGTCTTTAATAGCGATTCATAAGGAATCGCTATTAAGGACTTGCAAAACGGAATTCATGTAGGAATTGCAAAAAATATTGCGATTCCTACATGTTCCTTATTTGCGATTAGCAAATTGCTAATCGCAAATAAGGAATAACTCCCCATGCATTCCTATGGGCCTACAGGCCCATAGGAATGCATGGGGAGTTATTCCTTATTTGCGATTAGCAATTTGCTAATCGCAAATAAGGATGCGATTTCAAGGGTGCAGGGGTGTCCAAAGGACACCATGTAGCACCCCTGAAATGTGAATTTACACTGATGTTGTGCACACACATGTCCAAAGGACATGTGTGTGTGTAACATGCAACTTAGAAAAATGCATTAAAATGCTTTTTTCTAAGTTTTCGCTACTTACCACGAGGTTTGACTTCGTGGTAAATAGCGGTCCTAAATTGCGAATTCACAATTTTTAAATGTTTCATGAATAGCATTTAAGGAATCTCTAATAGAGATTCCTTAAATGCTAATCCTCGCATATTAGTGAATTCTTTATTAGCGATTTTTGCATTTGGGATGATGAATCCCAAATGCAAAAATTGCACTCGCAAAGGGCCAGATTCTTAGAATCTGGCCCTTTTGCGAGCGCATTTCGCTTGATGAATCTGGCTGATAGACTACTAGCTACAAGATTGAAAATTGCTAAAGTTAGGACTAGAAATCCCATTGTTTGGAATTCAAGCCGCTCCTTGACAGCTTCAAAAGAGGGTTAACAACATATAATAATTGCTTTTTTAACAATCTATTCTGGGAACCTCATAACATTGTTGAATTCTTTAACAATTAAGACTTTCTGTCATTTGATCAACATGGGAGACTAGAGCAGGGAATAACCATACAATAAGCTGAAAAGGAATTAAAACCTGCCTTTCAACAAAGCACCCATGCCTGATGGCCTTGGAGGTTTCTGCTAACAGTTAACCCCTTGGCTTACTAAACTTTATAGTTTCTTTTGAAAAAGGTGCATGATAATATTGGAAATGAGAAATGGGTATGCAAGTCTGCTAACCCTAACGGACACTTTGCATCATATTGACAAACATTCCTGCTCAACTTTGATCCAAAAAGCTTTAGGAAAATATCAGTAAATATATTAGGGACTCACATGTAATTTTTGAGCAAGCCATACCATTGAGAGCTCATAAAGGATAGGGACAGGTTTGGTAGTGTGAGACCAGTGCTCCATCTGAAAGAAAAATGCTATAAGACAGAGATTCTAAGAGTTATATTAGGGTTTGATGCCGAGAAGGATTTTGACTCTGTTGATTAGTTCTTCATGAGACTGGGACCAGAAAGTGAGGGAATTGGCCAAGGGATGTTACAATACACTTGCAAAATGCCAAAAGGTAGAATCTTGGTGAATGGAGTGAGTGAAGAGAAATCACCACTTTTTTTGCTGTGTGGGATGCTCACTCTCCTCTCCCCTTTTTAGGTTGAGGACTCGTCGCACTGCTGTAAGCAGTGGGGGCGGAGCCCGAAGATTTAATGTTTCTTAGAGGGGGCTTGGAACCCGCCCCTCTTCTCCATTGGCTGGCCTAGTAAATGCTGGCCTGCCATTGGAGGAGAGGGGTGTCACTCCCTTTAAGCCCCGTCTTTTGGAGATTCGAGGGCGTGTTTTTTAGGTTCTTTCTATTTACTTTCTCTCCTCTTCCCATTGGCTGGAATTTTACCTTCCAGCCAATGGGAAGAGGAGAGAACGAAAACCACGCCCCCGAATCGCAAAAAGACACTGGTTTCTCCGATGTATTCCAGCCTCGCCTCGGAGAAACCTGGTCGTGTGTCTTCTGGCTCTGTAGGCGCTCATGTCCCCGTGTCTGAGGGATGCTTGTGGCCTCGCGCGCTTTGGTAGGCTTCCCGGTGAGTACTTGCACATAAGGGGTAACTGCAGCTGCCCCCGATCTCTCCACACAGCGAGTTGGGCAGTATCTAGCTGAGCACACAGCGACGTGCCGCTGTCAGGATTACAGGCACGGCCAAGACTCCTCTTGTGTGCGCATCTAAGATGGCCGCTCTCACAGTAGCTGGACGCACCTTTCCTCTCTTCACTTAAGGCTCTGCACAATGGTTTTCAGCAGCCAGCTCCCTGCCCCCACCGCACGGGGCTCACAGCTTTTATTATTCACACAGCTCTGATGATGCACCTCAGGCACAGGGCTGCCTGCAGTTATTATTCACACGGCTCTGATGATGCACCTCAGGCACGGGGCTGACGCTGTTATTATTCACACAGCTCTGATGATGCACCTCAGGCACGGGCTCACAGCTGTTATCATTCTCAGAGCTCTGATGATGCACCTCAGGCACAGGGCTGCCTGCAGTTATTATTCACACAGCTGTGATGATGCACCTCAGGCACAGGGCTGACGCAGTTATTATTCACACAGCTGTGATGATGCACCTCAGGCACGGGCTCACAGCTGTTATTATTCACACAGCTCTGATAATGCACCTCAGGCACGGGCTCACAGCTGTTATTATTCACACAGCTCTGATGATGCACCTCAGGCACGAGCTGACACAGTTATTATTCTATTATATCTACTCGAGCTCGGCGGACATGGGTAGGTCTCTCCACACGGACACTGGCGTTTTGAGCTACACTAAATGGGCTCATCCATGATGTCTGGCCCCGCCGATCCCTCATGTGGCAATTAGTCCTGAACCTATAGGCATAGGAGAATCCACAGAGGTAACATACACCACTTACATGACACTAGCATGTTATTGATGTTCCCCCCCCCCCTTTTCTCACTTTTGTAAAGGTCCTGATGAATCGCGTGTGACTACACACCTTGCGAGAAACATGTCGACCACCTTCACTTCTAGTCTCCTCTAGGATCACTTGAATTTACCTGTTGACACCTAGCGAGCTAGCCCCACTTTTTAGTTGCAACCAGGGGACCCTCAGAATAAAGTGAATTCCGGTACCCCTTGCTACATTTTAAATCTCCCCATCACATTATAATACCATCCTGCCCACACACCCCCACCTCATCATAAGGCTGTTGGATAAAAAGATCTCCGCCAAAGCGCCCCTCTTAGAGGTGAGCCCGTCGGGGATTGCACCGCCTCCCCGACGAGGAGCAAACGCCGATGATGAAGCATGACACCCTTCTGGGTGTGTGAGGCAAATACATCCAACATAATGGATGCCCCAGGGTGTCACACGAACACCTTTGGTCACGCCAGCTAAAAACTTCCCTATCTCTCTACAGGAACAGTTCAGCAACCCCACTTTTGCTTGCCCGGTACTTGATACGGACACAAGCTGTTACTGGACCTTCCACCCTCCTGAGTGGTAAACAGTGTCTGTTGATCAATTGATCACTTGTCTTACCTCCCTCCTTTTTGATAAAAACAGTTATTATTCACACAGCTCTGATGATGCACCTCAGGCACGGGGCTGACACAGTTATTATTCACACAGCTCTGATGATGCACCTCAGGCACGGGCTCACAGCTGGTATTATTCACACAGCTCTGATGATGCACCTCAGGCACGGGGCTGCCTGCAGTTATTATTCACACAGCTCTGATGATGCACCTCAGGCACGGGGCTGACGCTGTTATTATTCACACAGCTCTGATGATGCACCTCAGGCACAGGGCTCACAGCTGTTATTATTCACACAGCTCTGATGATGTACCACAGGCACAGGGCTGCCTGCAGTTATTATTCACACAGCTCTGATGATGCACCTCAGGCACGGGGCTGACGCAGTTATTATTCACACAGCTCTGATGATGCACCTCAGGCACGGGGCTGACACAGTTATTATTCACACAGCTCTGATGATGCACCTCAGGCACGGGCTGACAGCTGTTATTATTCACACAACTCTGATGATGCACCTCAGGCACGGGGCTGACTTATTCATACAGCTCTGATGATGCACCTCAGGCACAGGGCTGCCTGCAGTTATTATTAACACAGCTCTGATGATGCACCTCAGGCATGAGCTCACAACTGTTATTATTCACACAGCTCTGATGATGCACCTCAGGCACGGGTCTGACGCAGTTATTATTCACACAGCTCTGATGATGCACCTCAGGCACGGGCTCACAGCTGTTATTATTCACACAGCTCTGATGATGCACCTCAGGCACGGGGCTGACACAGTTATTATTCACACAGCTCTGATGATGCACCTCAGGCACGGGGCTGACCCAGTTATTATTCACACAGCTCTGATGATGCACCTCAGGCATGGGCTCACAGCTGTTATTATTCACACAGCTCTGATGATGCACCTCAGGCACGGGGCTGACACAGTTATTATTCACACAGCTCTGATGATGCACCTCCGTCACGGGGCTCACACCTGTTATTATTCACACAGCTTTGATGATGCACCTCAGGCACAGGCTCACAGCTGTTATTATTCACACAGCTCTGATGATTTGGTGTGGTAAGAGTGTTGAGGGCAGAGTGTTGAGGGCAGAGGGCAGAGTGTTGAAGGCAGAGTGTTGAGGGCAGAGGGCAGAGTGTTGAGGGCCTGTGGTGGAGGAAATGTGCAGTGGGGTATGTGATAAATGCTCAGTGGTCTTGCACGCAATGCAGTCTTAATGCATGGGCACGTAGGCCAGTTGCCCCGGGGTCCCAAGAGCATGGGGACCCCATGCAGACTTAACACAAATTTTCTGTAACACATTTTTATTCCTGTGAGTGGTTCTGTAGGCAGGGCCCAGTGCACTGCTTTCCCGGGGGCCTATAATGCTGTTAAGATGGCCCTGCTTGCACTTAGCTTACAAAGTACTAGAAAGAAGTGGGTAGTCTAGTCACAAAAGAGGTACTCTTATATTCCCCATACCAAATGATTCAGTGGTGATATTGCTGGGGACATGTCCAACTGGTTCTTAATCCATTTTAAGGAATGCTCTCCGAAATTCTGAATGAATTACGCTGCCTACGATGAGGTGGGTTTACACTGATTTTGGGGCCCCAAATATGTGTTTACCATTCAGTGCTGCATAGCAGGTTGGCACCGTATTTGGCATGCAGACGGAGTGAACTAATGCAAATCCATTTAACAGTTTCTGAAACACATTACAATATTTTAATGAAGCATTGACAGTTTGGTTCCTGGATCAGTTTGTGATGCAAAATGTAAATGAAAACTCGACTGTACATTGCTGAGAGACTTTTTCTGCCCTGTCTATTTTTACTTTGTAAAATAGCATTCCCAGTTTGCAAACTTTGAAGTGGAAACGTATGCAGATTTGTATCTACCATTTCAACTTTGGGTGAGACAACCTTCTTGTCACTCAATTAATGAGCCCAGCAGCTTGGTCTGTGGGCTGGCGAGCCACAATACAGGAGGGGCTTAAGGCTAGCCACTTCCCTTCAACTTGCCCTCCAAAGGCCCCAGGGTGACATCACCCTTCGGCCTGCCCAAATGAGCAAGAATGGAACCAGTTAGGTGGCAGTCTACAAAATAAAATGATAATAACTCAAGGTTATTAACATTTAATTTTTTCCTGGTGCTGGCAGCTTTGCAGGCAGGGCCGGGCTGTTCCGATGACAGAAGAGCAGGGAAGGAGGGGTCTGCCCATTCCAAAGTGCGCATGACTGCTTGGCCGGCCCTCTTTGGCCGCCCAAACTGGCATGCACACTTTGCATGTTCTCCAAGAAGGCTGCAATTACAACCTGCTTGGACAACATGCCGAGGTCCCCAGTCCCTGTCTGAGCGCCGAACCACGGCGCATTGCATTCTTGTGATTTGCTTAGGAGAACCGATCACAACGCTGCAGTGCAGCATTGTGATTGGCTCAGGGGAGCCTCAGTCTGGGTGCTTCCTCTCTGGAAGACCGCCAGGATAGGAGACAGCGGGACGACTGCAGAGAGGCATGGTGAGGGGGTAAGTTATATTTTTTATTTTTTTACTCTCACTTAACCCCGACACCCCTGATCGGTACTGGCCACTCCTGGCCGTCTACTTAACAGAAAACAGGCAATATACATTATTCAAATAAAAGGAATTGCTGTCAGGACCATAAAGCACGGCCAACCTCGGAGTACAAATGCGCGCCCTGGTTGAGTCTGAGGACCACGGGATGTAATTCATTATAGGATCACCGTGCAGCTGGGCGTATCAGTCATCACGTTTTACAGATACAGAAGAGTGAAAAAGGGCAGTTGGAAACAGGGCATGTTTATTGTATGTAAACAACGTTCCATTGCTTAGTAATGGAGTACATGTTCCTAGATAATATTCGAAATGAAGGAACTCAAGATACATTTAGAAAATTGTTGTAAAGTTCAGCTCTCGGTCAAAGCATATCGTTTACAGGTTTAGTACTGATCATATGACTAACGCCCCATCGAGAGAACAAGCCAGTGCCTAGCTCAGCTCATAAAAATTAGTAGATGTTCATCACGAGTAACAAAAATGTAAACCATGTAGGCTGAGCAAGCTGGTTTTCAAACTTTCATGTCTTGCATGCCAGGACAGCGTCCATCCTAGGCTCAGAGATGGGCACATCCAGCAAGCTAAGCTATCATGAGCAAGAATACAGGACAGTAGCAAGTTACGTTTATGCTAAGGCAGGTACATTAATCTAAATCCTTTCCCTGACTAAATATTCGAGCTCCTGCATATGATATTCACCTCTGTCTTGTCTATCAAGGACTAAGAACCGAAATAAGCACCAATATTGCCGCAATACTTGTATAATGGATCTAGCTTGATCGCTCGAATTACTGACCTAAACAGTAACTCTCAGGAGATATATTTATCCGGAATCAATCCAACAATTTTTATTAATTTTGCATCAGTAATCTCATGTAAATGAACAATTTTTTCTTTTTTGAAAACGAACAACACAAATATCAACTCCACATCATGTAATAAAGTACAATTATTTACAATACAAAAAGACGATTGGAACAAGCTACAAACTTTCAATCAAAGACTCATACATCACAAAACATTAATAAACACACAAATACTAATTTACAATTATACAATAATATTTACAAATTCCTGAATTGTAGAAAAAAGCATTGGAAGCAACAAATCAACAGTTATTGAGCTTTTGTTAAATCAATACGATCTTCCTAATGCTGGGTAGAGGGGTCTACGCGTTTCGATAACCCCTTATT
Organism: Lissotriton helveticus; assembly: GCF_964261635.1. Lineage (NCBI taxonomy): Eukaryota > Metazoa > Chordata > Amphibia > Caudata > Salamandridae > Lissotriton > Lissotriton helveticus. Next base: position 1,411,857,214 of record NC_136067.1, on the reverse strand, counting down.
GTGGGGAAATCTCGTCAGGACCAAATGCCTGTAAATGGAGAACAAGAATGAATCAACCAAAGGGTAGAAAAACCAAGTCTCCGACACTTCAGTGAGGGGCGGGGGGGCTAATCCTACCTTTTAAATGCACGGGTATTCTCTTGCTTGGAGAAACTGAAAACAGAAATAGACCATCTTTTAGACTCTCGTTAGGGGGAGCTATTAAACTCTTCATATACTCACACTCTTACGTGAAATACTCACATAATGCTTGCCGCGTTTCAAGGCGGGATCCAAGTTAATTCGGAATTGGTGGAGGTGGTAATCTAAAAGATTAGAGGTATTTGTGTAAAGGCACGGGCGTGTGTACGCTTGCTCTAAAGACTAATGCTGGGAAGGGGTGTCTTACTTGTTATTAGCGTGTGCGTCGGTCAGCTTCTGCTTCTCGGGACTGTCTTCGTTTTTATATTGTTCTGAAACAGAGGGGGGGTCTGAGTCACAACTCTGCCTGAGGGGCTCGTAGTTTGAATCTAATAACGCACAGTGCGAGTGTAAAATACCTGAATGTTTGGAGTGAAACGAATTCATCCGGGGGTTCACGCTCTTCGGTCTCTGGCAACAAATGCAAGGGCCGGTCCCTTCTCGGGACTGTCTTCTTTTTTATATTGTTCTGAAACAGAGGGGGAGTCTGAGTCACAACTCTGCCTGAGGGGCTCGTAGTTTGAATCTAATAACGCACAGTGCGAGTGTAAAATACCTGAATGTTTGGAATGCAACGAATTCATCCGGGGGTTCACGCTCTTCAGTCTCTGGCAACAAATGCAAGGGCCGGTCCCATCCAGTCGATAGTGCTGGTCTCGTGTCTGTTAGTTGTACCTACTTCCTGGTTCCGAGGATTGTGGGGATTGTGGTTTGTTAATCGTTGTCATGGAGACGGGGTGAAGTTGAATCAAGCCGGCGCGCAGCCGACCTCATAGTCTCCAGCAGAGGCAGCGGACCTCTTCGGGCTCTCTGTAACCTCCTCAGGAGATATATACAAGCGATCAGTATTTATTCAACATCGTCCCGGGGGCGAGGTGGAGTGGAAACGAGCTGGCACACTTCCGACCGCGTCTTCTACCGCGGACCGCTTTTGGCTCTTTTTCTATTCATAGCAGGGTGTTTATAAGCGATAAATCTCTGAAAGTTCATTCAGACCGCTTGTTGCGGTGTTGAATTTCACAATCAGCATGGCCTCATTACGTGATAGCTTTTCTTCGATGTCTCCTCCTCTGGAGTCTTTTTCAACTTTAGAAATGACTGTCCATTTCAGGTCGTCTAACGTGTGGTCATGATTTGTCCAGTGATTCACTAGAGGGGCAGTTGTGACCTTCTTCTTTATCCGGGATTTGTGCTGTGTGATGCGGCATCTGACCTCTTGGCTTGTTTTGCCGATATACAGCATATCACAGGGGCACTTTATGCCATAAATGACATATCGTGACTTACAATTTGTAAATTTTTCATGTTTCCAAAATTGTTGCTTGTGTTGAAACAAGCTCCCTTCTTCCGTGCTAGAGCAGCAGATGCAGGATCCACATTTATGGTGACCCTGGATCGGTGGTAGGCCTAGCATCGTACCTATTGTTGGTACAGTCTTCTTTATTGCTGCGCGCACCAAATGATTGGCAATGCTCTGGTCTTTCTTGAATGCAAACAGTGGCTTCTCTTTCAATGATACATCGATATTTTCAACCAAATGCCAATTTTGTAGGATGGTTTTTTTGAGAAGGTTGGAGTTAGGGCAGAATGTGGAGATGCATACTATCCTATTGAGTGTTGGTTTCTCTTTTTTACTAAGAGTGTATCACGGGGAATCCACCACACTCTCTTCATTGTTCTTCTCAATAATTTCCTGGGATAGCCTCTTAAAGCTAGATTGTCTGTGAGATTGGTAGCGTGAAACATATATTCATCCTTAAAATGACAGTTTCTTTTAATCCGCAAGTATTGCCCAAATGGGAGATTCTCTTTTAAATTCCGCGGGTGGTTGCTGTTGAAATGTAAAGCCTTATTTCTGTCTGTCTGTTTTTTAAATAATGTAGTCACCAGACCTTCGTCTGTTGGATAAACTTCTACATCAAGGAACGGCATTTTGATTTTTGAAAAACTCATACTGAATTTAATTTCCTCCGTTCTTGAGTTCAGCCACTCGTGAAATTTTTTGAGATTTTCTTCAGTCCCTTTCCATGTCAAGAAGACATCGTCGATATATCGACTCCAGCTGGTGATTTGTTCCGCGAATGGATTTGACTGGTAAACAAATTTTTCTTCGTATAAAGCCATAAAGAGTACGGCCAACTCTGGGGCAAAAGGACAACCCATGGCTACTCCGCTTGTCTGGTAAAAAAATTCCCCATTGAAGTTAAAGTAGTTCTTTTTTAACGCCAATGTCGCTAGCTGAATGATAAAGTCCGTTGGTACTCTTGTTGGTCTAGGTCTTTGGTCCAAGAAGAATTGAATTGCGTCCAGACCGTCATTCTGAGGGATCTGGGTATACAATGAACAGACATCCATTGTAACTAAGAAATCTTCATTTTGTTCGAAGTGAATGGTGGGAAGTTTATTAATAAAATCAGTGGTATCACGGAGAAATGATTTTACTTCGGGCATAAAAGGTTTCAAAAAGAAATCCACGAACTTGGACACCGGTTCAAACAGTGACTCACAACCGGAGACGATTGGTCTTCCGGGAGGGGCATTTATGTCCTTATGGATTTTAGGTAAGACATAGAACAACGGTATGCGTGGGTTATTGCATTTTAGATATTCAAATTCTTTCTTGCCGATAATTCCCTCAATCAATCCTTTTTCCAGAATTGGGTTCAGTTGTTGTTGCAAATCCGCAGTGGGGTCTTTTGCTATTTTCCTATAGCACCTTGGGTTATTGAGTTGACTCATCACTTCTGCTGTGTATTTTTCAGTGTCCCATACTACAATTGAACCGCCCTTGTGTGCCTGTTTAATTGTAACTGTTGTATCCTTTTTGAGATCCTCTAGAGCACTTTTTTCTGCTTGTGTGATGTTGAATTTGGTCCAATGACGTTTTCCTTCCATTTTTGTTATGGCTGATAGGATTGTTTTTTCAAATGTGAGGATTTCTTTTGCAACTTTATTTCCTGGTGGACAAAATGTTGATTTTTTCTTCAATCCTGTGACCTCCACAGGTGGATTATAAGTTGTTAGTGCAAAAAAGGATTTTAATTTAATTTTTCGGCAGAATTCAAGTGCCTCCATTTTGAGTTTCACAAAGTTGGTATGTTGCATTGGGACAAAGGAGAGGCCTTTTTCCAAAATACTAGTTTCTGATGCCGTTAGAACTTTGTTTGACAAATTGAAGATCGGGGAGACTTCTAGTTTTTGTAGTTCTGCCTCCGAGTCGACATTTCCCATGGCTGATTGTAACGTGGGCGTGCTCGATTTTGTGGTTGGCCTCTTCCTAAAAAAGGAGCTGAGGATGGTCCTGGTTGTTGTTGGTACGTTCCTCTTTTATTGGCACCTCTTCTTTGGTTGTTACTCTCTCCCTCACTACTGCTTGATGCGGATGAGGTATCCGAAAAGGAAATGAATTTATTCGTTGATCGTCCTTGGTATTCTCCTAAGTATCTCTTTGAATCCGGTCTGGAGTAGAAATCTGTTTGCAGATACGGATATGTTTTTTCGAAATTGAAATTCTTTTTATCCCTTTGGAACTGATTTTCCTTTTGATTTATCGTGTAGTCCTTAAATTCTAAGATGTCCTTTTCAACCTTTTCCACTAGTGCTTTGGCGTCCGTGATCTGTTGATTTTGTAGTATCTCACTTTCCAAGGTTTTAATCTCTTCAAGTTGTTGCAATGAGAGTCTTTGAGCTGTCTCAACTGTTAGGACCATGAGGTCTCGGCTACACTTTGTCTCGATAAAACTGTAGCCCTGTTTGTAAACTGGCTCGTCTGTGAATATCACGGGGATATTTTTAATCTGCAGGCCTCCTGGTATTGTACCCGCTCTCAAATGCTCAAGGAGGAAATGGCCATGCAGATCTGTGCGAATTTGTTTCTTTCTTAGTCTTAAAAGTTTGTCGGTTTCGTTTTGGTTCCTAGCAGATGAGCTTAAGGTCACTGAAGTGAACAGGGGGGGTTTTTCCAATAGGTTTTTAATATGCTCCTCACTATAGGAAAATGTTTGCTTTTCAGACATACTGTGTACCACTCACTCGCAATCACTCTAATCGAATGTCAACACTAACTATAACACAACACAAAAACTTCAAACCGCCATAATTCAATAGCTCCACCAGGGGCCTGAAAACAACCTCGCAGAACGCCTTCTGCTAAAGTACCGGTACCAAGACAGGGTCTGGGCTCACTGGCATATACAGTTGTGCTCTCGCTACTACAAAAAGTATCACAAGCAGTACATTCACTGATAAGTATTCAAGGAGACAGAAGCAGATTCTTTGGTGTGTTCAAAATGTAGCAAAACGTTGGTTTATTCTCTCCAGATTCAAGTAATGTGATGCAAAGCCGACACGTGTTTCGTCGTGTACAGTTGAGTCAACACGACTCTTCAGGGCTTGAAAATTAGTATATTCGTGGTGCTTATCGCTAGGTCTGGGCAACTATCCATATGTTGGACGTTACTTGTCGGAGAGAGACACAATTCTAATGCGGCTACCCAGAAACGGTCTGTTCCTTTACGATAGTCACGTGGAAAAAGGCTTACACAATGGTAGTCTGCCTATCGAGTGTCACACTTCTCTGTGTATGTTTACTCTTGGTCCTGGTGTGTCAGGAGGTAGCCGGGAGGGGATCCGTTTTTTTCTTTATCTAAGGACTCGCTAGAGACTGGTACGTCTCTCAACAGGCGGTGCGCTGTTGCTCTGGATCCCTCCTCCTGTAGTTCCCGGTCGCCGTCTCTCAGTACGGTCCGTATTGTGTAAGCCTTTTTCCACGTGACTATCGTAAAGGAACAGACCGTTTCTGGGTAGCCGCATTAGAATTGTGTCTCTCTCCGACAAGTAACGTCCAACATATGGATAGTTGCCCAGACCTAGCGATAAGCACCACGAATATACTAATTTTCAAGCCCTGAAGAGTCGTGTTGACTCAACTGTACACGACGAAACACGTGTCGGCTTTGCATCACATTACTTGAATCTGGAGAGAATAAACCAACGTTTTGCTACATTTTGAACACACCAAAGAATCTGCTTCTGTCTCCTTGAATACTTATCAGTGAATGTACTGCTTGTGATACTTTTTGTAGTAGCGAGAGCACAACTGTATATTTCTGTTTAGTCCCTTGACTATTTTAGACGGTTAAGGGTGTTTTTCCGCCTGCTCTTCACGCACTACATTTCTACTTGTCAATCTATACTCTGTAACGTCTAAACCGAGGCAGTGCGCCTGAGTGATCTGATTTTCTAAAAACCCCACTAAAGTGTTTCTGGGCTCACTGGCAATAAGGACAAGCCTCAAATACAATCACTAAGAACCGAAATAAGCACCAATATTGCCGCAATACTTGTATAATGGATCTAGCTTGATCGCTCGAATTACTGACCTAAACAGTAACTCTCAGGAGATATATTTATCCGGAATCAATCCAACAATTTTTATTAATTTTGCATCAGTAATCTCATGTAAATAAACAATTTTTTCTTTTTTGAAAACGAACAACACAAATATCAACTCCACATCATGTAATAAAGTACAATTATTTACAATACAAAAAGACGATTGGAACAAGCTACAAACTTTCAATCAAAGACTCATACATCACAAAACATTAATAAACACACAAATACTAATTTACAATTATACAATAATATTTACAAATTCCTGAATTGTAGAAAAAAGCATTGGAAGCAACAAATCAACAGTTATTGAGCTTTTGTTAAATCAATACGATCTTCCTAATGCTGGGTAGAGGGGTCTACGCGTTTCGATAAGAGACTGAAGAGCGTGAACCCCCGGATGAATTCGTTGCATTCCAAACATTCAGGTATTTTACACCCGCACTGTGCGTTATTAGATTCAAACTACGAGCCCCTCAGGCAGAGTTGTGACTCAGACTCCCCCTCTGTTTCAGAACAATATAAAAAAGAAGACAGTCCCGAGAAGGGACCGGCCCTTGCATTTGTTGCCAGAGACCGAAGAGCGTGAACCCCCGGATGAATTCGTTTCACTCCAAACATTCAGGTATTTTACACTCGCACTGTGCGTTATTAGATTCAAACTACGAGCCCCTCAGGCAGAGTTGTGACTCAGACCCCCCCTCTGTTTCAGAACAATATAAAAACGAAGACAGTCCCGAGAAGCAGAAGCTGACCGACGCACACGCTGATAACAAGTAAGACACCCCTTCCCAGCATTAGTCTTTAGAGCAAGCGTACACACGCCCGTGCCTTTACACAAATACCTCTAATCTTTTAGATTACCACCTCCACCAATTCCGAATTAACTTGGATCCCGCCTTGAAACGCGGCAAGCATTATGTGAGTATTTCACGTAAGAGTGTGAGTATATGAAGAGTTTAATAGCTCCCCCTAACGAGAGTCTAAAAGATGGTCTATTTCTGTTTTCAGTTTCTCCAAGCAAGAGAATACCCGTGCATTTAAAAGGTAGGATTAGCCCCCCCGCCCCTCACTGAAGTGTCGGAGACTTGGTTTTTCTACCCTTTGGTTGATTCATTCTTGTTCTCCATTTACAGGCATTTGGTCCTGACGAGATTTCCCCACAATAAGGGGTTATCGAAACGCGTAGACCCCTCTACCCAGCATTAGGAAGATCGTATTGATTTAACAAAAGCTCAATAACTGTTGATTTGTTGCTTCCAATGCTTTTTTCTACAATTCAGGAATTTGTCAATATTATTGTATAATTGTAAATTAGTATTTGTGTGTTTATTAATGTTTTGTGATGTATGAGTCTTTGATTGAAAGTTTGTAGCTTGTTCCAATCGTCTTTTTGTATTGTAAATAATTGTACTTTATTACATGATGTGGAGTTGATATTTGTGTTGTTCGTTTTCAAAAAAGAAAAAATTGTTCATTTACATGAGATTACTGATGTAAAATTAATAAAAATTGTTGGATTGATTCCGGATAAATATATCTCCTGAGAGTTACTGTTTAGGTCAGTAATTCGAGCGATCAAGCTAGATCCATTATACAAGTATTGCGGCAATATTGGTGCTTATTTCGGTTCTTAGTGATTGTATTTGAGGCTTGTCCTTATTGCCAGTGAGCCCAGACCCTGTCTTGGTACCGGTACTTTAGCAGAAGGCGTTCTGCGAGGTTGTTTTCAGGCCCCTGGTGGAGCTATTGAATTATGGCGGTTTGAAGTTTTTGTGTTGTGTTATAGTTAGTGTTGACATTCGATTAGAGTGATTGCGAGTGAGTGGTACACAGTATGTCTGAAAAGCAAACATTTGCCTATAGTGAGGAGCATATTAAAAACCTATTGGAAAAACCCCCCCTGTTCACTTCAGTGACCTTAAGCTCATCTGCTAGGAACCAAAACGAAACCGACAAACTTTTAAGACTAAGAAAGAAACAAATTCGCACAGATCTGCATGGCCATTTCCTCCTTGAGCATTTGAGAGCGGGTACAATACCAGGAGGCCTGCAGATTAAAAATATCCCCGTGATATTCACAGACGACCCAGTTTACAAACAGGGCTACAGTTTTATCGAGACAAAGTGTAGCCGAGACCTCATGGTCCTAACAGTTGAGACAGCTCAAAGACTCTCATTGCAACAACTTGAAGAGATTAAAACCTTGGAAAGTGAGATACTACAAAATCAACAGATCACGGACGCCAAAGCACTAGTGGAAAAGGTTGAAAAGGACATCTTAGAATTTAAGGACTACACGATAAATCAAAAGGAAAATCAGTTCCAAAGGGATAAAAAGAATTTCAATTTCGAAAAAACATATCCGTATCTGCAAACAGATTTCTACTCCAGACCGGATTCAAAGAGATACTTAGGAGAATACCAAGGACGATCAACGAATAAATTCATTTCCTTTTCGGATACCTCATCCGCATCAAGCAGTAGTGAGGGAGAGAGTAACAACCAAAGAAGAGGTGCCAATAAAAGAGGAACGTACCAACAACAACCAGGACCATCCTCAGCTCCTTTTTTAGGAAGAGGCCAACCACAAAATCGAGCACGCCCACGTTACAATCAGCCATGGGAAAGGTCGACTCGGAGGCAGAACTACAAAAACTAGAAGTCTCCCCGATCTTCAATTTGTCAAACAAAGTTCTAACGGCATCAGAAACTAGTATTTTGGAAAAAGGCCTCTCCTTTGTCCCAATGCGACATACCAACTTTGTGAAACTCAAAATGGAGGCACTTGAATTCTGCCGAAAAATTAAATTAAAATCCTTTTTTGCACTAACAACTTATAATCCACCTGTGGAGGTCACAGGATTGAAGAAAAAATCAACATTTTGTCCACCAGGAAATAAAGTTGCAAAAGAAATCCTCACATTTGAAAAAACAATCCTATCAGCCATAACAAAAATGGAAGGAAAACGTCATTGGACAAAATTCAACATCACACAAGCAGAAAAAAGTGCTCTAGAGGATCTCAAAAAGGATACAACAGTTACAATTAAACAGGCAGACAAGGGCGGTTCAATTGTAGTATGGGACACTGAAAAATACACAGCAGAAGTGATGAGTCAACTCAATAACCCAAGGTGCTATAGGAAAATAGCAAAAGACCCCACTGCGGATTTGCAACAACAACTGAACCCAATTCTGGAAAAAGGATTGATTGAGGGAATTATCGGCAAGAAAGAATTCGAATATCTAAAATGCAATAACCCACGCATACCGTTGTTCTATGTCTTACCTAAAATCCATAAGGACATAAATGCCCCTCCCGGAAGACCAATCGTCTCCGGTTGTGAGTCACTGTTTGAACCGGTGTCCAAGTTCGTGGATTTCTTTTTGAAACCTTTTATGCCCGAAGTAAAATCATTTCTCCGTGATACCACTGATTTTATTAATAAACTTCCCACCATTCACTTCGAACAAAATGAAGATTTCTTAGTTACAATGGATGTCTGTTCATTGTATACCCAGATCCCTCAGAATGACGGTCTGGACGCAATTCAATTCTTCTTGGACCAAAGACCTAGACCAACAAGAGTACCAACGGACTTTATCATTCAGCTAGCGACATTGGCGTTAAAAAAGAACTACTTTAACTTCAATGGGGAATTTTTTTACCAGACAAGCGGAGTAGCCATGGGTTGTCCTTTTGCCCCAGAGTTGGCCGTACTCTTTATGGCTTTATACGAAGAAAAATTTGTTTACCAGTCAAATCCATTCGCGGAACAAATCACCAGCTGGAGTCGATATATCGACGATGTCTTCTTGACATGGAAAGGGACTGAAGAAAATCTCAAAAAATTTCACAAGTGGCTGAACTCAAGAACGGAGGAAATTAAATTCAGTATGAGTTTTTCAAAAATCAAAATGCCGTTCCTTGATGTAGAAGTTTATCCAACAGACGAAGGTCTGGTGACTACATTATTTAAAAAACAGACAGACAGAAATAAGGCTTTACATTTCAACAGCAACCACCCGCGGAATTTAAAAGAGAATCTCCCATTTGGGCAATACTTGCGGATTAAAAGAAACTGTCATTTTAAGGATGAATATATGTTTCACGCTACCAATCTGACAGACAATCTAGCTTTAAGAGGCTATCCCAGGAAATTATTGAGAAGAACAATGAAGAGAGTGTGGTGGATTCCCCGTGATACACTCTTAGTGAAAAAAGAGAAACCAACACTCAATAGGATAGTATGCGTCTCCACATTCTGCCCTAACTCCAACCTTCTCAAAAAAACCATCCTACAAAATTGGCATTTGGTTGAAAATATCGATGTATCATTGAAAGAGAAGCCACTGTTTGCATTCAAGAAAGACCAGAGCATTGCCAATCATTTGGTGCGCGCAGCAATAAAGAAGACTGTACCAACAATAGGTACGATGCTAGGCCTACCACCGATCCAGGGTCACCATAAATGTGAATCCTGCATCTGCTGCTCTAGCACGGAAGAAGGGAGCTTGTTTCAACACAAGCAACAATTTTGGAAACATGAAAAATTTACAAATTGTAAGTCACGATATGTCATTTATGGCATAAAGTGCCCCTGTGATATGCTGTATATCGGCAAAACAAGCCAAGAGGTCAGATGCCGCATCACACAGCACAAATCCCGGATAAAGAAGAAGGTCACAACTGCCCCTCTAGTGAATCACTGGACAAATCATGACCACACGTTAGACGACCTGAAATGGACAGTCATTTCTAAAGTTGAAAAAGACTCCAGAGGAGGAGACATCGAAGAAAAGCTATCACGTAATGAGGCCATGCTGATTGTGAAATTCAACACCGCAACAAGCGGTCTGAATGAACTTTCAGAGATTTATCGCTTATAAACACCCTGCTATGAATAGAAAAAGAGCCAAAAGCGGTCCGCGGTAGAAGACGCGGTCGGAAGTGTGCCAGCTCGTTTCCACTCCACCTCGCCCCCGGGACGATGTTGAATAAATACTGATCGCTTGTATATATCTCCTGAGGAGGTTACAGAGAGCCCGAAGAGGTCCGCTGCCTCTGCTGTAGACTATGAGGTCGGCTGCGTGCCGGCTTGATTCAACTTCACCCCGTCTCCATGACAACGATTAACAAACCACAATCCCCACAATCCTCGGAACCAGGAAGTAGGTACAACTAACAGACACGAGACCAGCACTATCGACTGGATGGGACCGGCCCTTGCATTTGTTGCCAGAGACTGAAGAGCGTGAACCCCCGGATGAATTCGTTGCATTCCAAACATTCAGGTATTTTACATTCGCACTGTGCGTTATTAGATTCAAACTACGAGCCCCTCAGGCAGAGTTGTGACTCAGACTCCCCCTCTGTTTCAGAACAATATAAAAAAGAAGACAGTCCCGAGAAGGGACCGGCCCTTGCATTTGTTGCCAGAGACCGAAGAGCGTGAACCCCCGGATGAATTCGTTTCACTCCAAACATTCAGGTATTTTACACTCGCACTGTGCGTTATTAGATTCAAACTACGAGCCCCTCAGGCAGAGTTGTGACTCAGACCCCCCCTCTGTTTCAGAACAATATAAAAACGAAGACAGTCCCGAGAAGCAGAAGCTGACCGACGCACACGCTGATAACAAGTAAGACACCCCTTCCCAGCATTAGTCTTTAGAGCAAGCGTACACACGCCCGTGCCTTTACACAAATACCTCTAATCTTTTAGATTACCACCTCCACCAATTCCGAATTAACTTGGATCCCGCCTTGAAACGCGGCAAGCATTATGTGAGTATTTCACGTAAGAGTGTGAGTATATGAAGAGTTTAATAGCTCCCCCTAACGAGAGTCTAAAAGATGGTCTATTTCTGTTTTCAGTTTCTCCAAGCAAGAGAATACCCGTGCATTTAAAAGGTAGGATTAGCCCCCCCGCCCCTCACTGAAGTGTCGGAGACTTGGTTTTTCTACCCTTTGGTTGATTCATTCTTGTTCTCCATTTACAGGCATTTGGTCCTGACGAGATTTCCCCACAATAAGGGGTTATCGAAACACGTAGACCCCTCTACCCAGCATTAGGAAGATCGTATTGATTTAACAAAAGCTCAATAACTGTTGATTTGTTGCTTCCAATGCTTTTTTCTACAATTCAGGAATTTGTAAATATTATTGTATAATTGTAAATTAGTATTTGTGTGTTTATTAATGTTTTGTGATGTATGAGTCTTTGATTGAAAGTTTGTAGCTTGTTCCAATCGTCTTTTTGTATTGTAAATAATTGTACTTTATTACATGATGTGGAGTTGATATTTGTGTTGTTCGTTTTCAAAAAAGAAAAAATTGTTCATTTACATGAGATTACTGATGCAAAATTAATAAAAATTGTTGGATTGATTCCGGATAAATATATCTCCTGAGAGTTACTGTTTAGGTCAGTAATTCGAGCGATCAAGCTAGATCCATTATACAAGTATTGCGGCAATATTGGTGCTTATTTCGGTTCTTAGTGATTGTATTTGAGGCTTGTCCTTATTGCCAGTGAGCCCAGACCCTGTCTTGGTACCTTGTCTATCAAGGAGCACTGGAGAAGACACCCAAGGAATACCAAAGGTGCTGCAGGCGTGGGCCTGTAGAGTTCACCCAGAAGGGGTGGCAGAAGGACACAGGCCACTTGTTTAAGGGTCAGTGGGTCCACCCAGAGGTGGTGAACCTGCAGCACAAGGAATTTCCCAAGCACTTCAATGGAGGGTCTATTGTGCACTACCTAGAAGCGGTGTGTGTATAACCCAATGAATTCACCTCAATGCACAGTCTATTTTGTGCCACCAATGGTAAGTTAGACTTCATCCCAAGAGATACCACATATGGGGCAGTAAAAGGTCTGTAGGGTCTTCCCAAATGTGGCTATGGCACAACTGAAGGAGATTCAACATCACTTCAGTAGTGAGTCTGTGGTGTCCCATGCAGGAGGAGTGGAGGTGCAACCCACAGATACCAGTTAAAGGGTCTTTTGAGTCCACCAGAAGTGGCTATGGCACCATTCTGAGAAAAGGGTGTGGTGCTTATCGGTAAACAATAAGCTCAATGTTTAACGGAGGTTCTTTAATAGAGATTTATGGGTTGGTTGTAAAGGACGTGAGGTGAGACAGCAGAATTGATCAGTTGTAGGTGTGGCTCAAATCCGTTCTCACAGTCCACTTGACCATAACCTCCGTTCCTGCTCCCTGTACTGGTCTCCCTCCCCCTTCCCTTGCCCCCTGCATCTTTTGCACTCTATTTGGCACCATTTCAAAGAGGCCACTTCTAACCTCCTGCCTACAGATGTTGGCAGGGAGAGCGTTCATTGAAGAGGCGATCAAATCTCATGAACAGCTGTTTTAGAGAGATGCCATAATATTGCAGTCACCAATGAGTGAAAAACGGAAACAGCCTAAATGGACAACATTTACTAAATGTACAAAACGAATTAAAACTCCTGGAAAGCTTACTGAGAATTCAGTAAGGTTTAGACTAAATGAAAACAGGAAGAATACTACAAATGCAGTTAAAACATAGGTTAGTTATCAGCATGTGTTAGCTAGGGTGCAGCCATCATGTGCCATGGCGCAGCCTGAGTCTGGTGGCAACTGGAGGGCCTTTAGCGCATGCGGCCCGTATACATAAACTGTTGGCATATTCACAAGGAAATAGGTTGCCAAGGCAGCAAAATAAACTGGTTAAAGCCTCTAACTTTACTAGCCAAGAAAATGACACTCAGCATTGACCTGGATCTGACTCACATGTGCAAATAGCTTTAACATAAAATAACATTGTGCACTGATGCTCATTTTATTCTGGACTGCACTGCCTTACTGCATAAGTGCTGCTATTAAACTGCGTAGGTCTGTTCTCATCTCAGAAGGTAGTGGGGCCTTCTGTTTTATGTCCACTTTTTTTTTTGCAGTGCTAGCTGTTGCTATATAACGATTTCTTCCACATAGCCGTAATTGCACAATATTTTTTTTAAGAGAATACTATTTATTTGTATTTTGCTAAATCAGATTTCCAAACTTGCATCTCCTTTTCTAGACTACACTTGAAATGCTCAACCACTCTAGGGTACTTGGCAATCAGTGTGTAGTGTCACAATACCCAAAGCACGTGTACACAAGTAATGTACAATATGAATCACCAGATAAGTGTCCAGGTACCCCTGACTTCCACTGCAACTGAACGAGGCAATACATGTGCCCACACAACTATGATAAAATACAAAAATGTTGACCTATATATTTAGTGCTGGCATCCACACACCACCGATGGAACACTTCTGTCCTGACCTGTAACACACCTGGAGGCCACAAGTCCACAAATTCACTTCTAGACATAAAATATGGCTGTGCGTCATGAAGATACTTATTTCCAGTCGGAAGGTTTATTAACCAATATAATGCATCCTGTAACATGCAGCATTGGTGTAGCGAAACTGATCTTGTAATACTATAATTCCTGGAAACAATGATTTGTGAAAGGAATTCAAAGACTGAAAATATATCTTTGTGACTTGGAGTCAGTTGGTTATCTTATGCACTCCCTCATTTCAGAACTGATGCTTTCATATCGCTCTCCAAATACATCTCAATTGGAACCGATGTAATTTATATATATAAAATTCCCAGGAATCAATTATAATAGCTTTTCTTTATCTAAACAAAGGTTTACTTATGCGATTGCTTGCACATGTTCATTGCACACATGCCCTGCAAGCTCAGAAAAAAAGGAGAATGCTATCTTCTTATACTTTTATATCAGGGGTTAACTCTAGAGAGTCTTCAGATGTTTCTGGCTTTCAATTCAGAAATGTTATAATGTAATACACACAGCATTAAAACCCTTCTGACTAGTGCCAGGGAAACACATGCTTTCCTTTCTGCATAAGATGTAATAAGTCACACCTGGGATATACCCTGCTAACTTTCTTTTTTTATTATAATACACTGCTTCTTCCTGGCTTCTCCTAGTCAGATAGTTACTGTTGCCATGTACTGTTTGCACTAAAGGGTTGTGGGTTTCAGAGATCGATAAGAAGGGGCTATGTGGCCTATGTAAAAAGTGAACAGAACTCTCATAGCCCTAATGTCAATCTACTCTTAGTCCTTCTCCTGCAACCTCTAGAGCTAGGGTTCTCAAGGACAGCACCAGGAGTTGCAAGGGCAAGTCAGGTGTCTCAGCTGAGGCATCTTCAGGGTCCCTTGCATCCAGACTTTCACTCCAGGCCTCCATCCCTTATTTCTTCAACTCCTAAATTCTAGCTACCCCCAACCATCTGCTTCACCTCACTAACAGCTCCAACAACCCAATGAGGACATCATATTCCCTCATAGGCCTATGGTAAGAAGGTGGATTACTGGTTGAGGGGGTTAAACCCTACTCAAACAGCAACCATAATCCTTGTCAGGGTGAAGACTCAAGCAAATCGCTTGGCACAAAAACAGTCAGAATTAACTTGGAGTATTTAAGGAACACTTCAAACAGTAGTCAAGAGGAATACAGCACCAGAAAAATCCCTCACCAATTTAGGAAAAATAGAGTGAAATGTACTAAATCAATTGAGACCAAAGTGACAAAAATCCAATCAGTAGAACTGGAGGTATGCAATATTAAACATTTATGTGAAAATAGTGCCAAAAAGTACAAACTGCATACTGTGGTCATCTGGTCACGCCGGACTGGGATATAGTCACAAGTTCAGACTCATCGTGATGTAGCCGAGTTGGCTATTGATACTCAGTTAGACCCATTGAAAAAAGTACTTTAAATCCTGGTGGCGGAGAGATGTGGAATCCCATGTCAAAGATGCATCGCAAGTGGCGGTTCCTAGGAGCTGCAAGGCTACTATGTGAGGTCCTGCGTTGTTGATGAGGATACCATTGATGAAAAGGCTGGTAGCAAAGAAGCTGCAGGGCTTGTGATGAGAAGTCTTGCATCGTCGTCGGGGATGCCGTTGACAAGGGGCTTGTGTTGCAAAGGCCTGCATCAAGCATCCGTCACACAGCAGCTGTTCCTCGGATCCTGTGGGTGGCGAATCCTGCGCTGGGGATGTGTCACGGAGCAGTCCTAATGCTGAGGTTGGTGAGGTACTGCATCACACAGTGGCTCTGATGCAGAGTTTTTCGGAGGCAATCCATTGCGATGCATTGGTCCTGCTGGCACCATAATTGGGCTGGCTGAGCATCTTCACACCCACTTACAAGGGTCCAGGACTCAAGTGGCACCGCTTGAAAGGGCAGGACTCATAGCTGGCAGACTACAGGTGCTGGGTTCAAGATGGAGGAAGCTCGTTCTGTCCCTGAGACTTCTGATTAGGAGGCCAGCCAATTAGCCATTGCAGTCACTCTGGTGGTCTTGAGTTTAATATGCAGGTCTATTCCTTCTGACTCAGGTTGGAGGGCAGCAGTACAGCACAACAGGACAGTAGAGTGGCAGTCATTCTTACAGAAAAGCAGTGTTCCACAGGTCCAGATGTGTACGGAATAGTGGGTCTAAGGGTCACCGTTTTTATAAATGGTACCTTCTTTGAAGTAAGGGAAGTTTCTACTAGAGGATTCCCTTTAAAGTTATTGAGGTTTTCTGATTCCCCTGCCTGGCTCCAAGCTGCCTGCATGAGAAGTGCAGTGGTGACAAGTCCTTTATGTGAAGGCAGAGGACAGCCTATTTAGTTGCAAGTAGGGTTGTGCCGCCCTCTGCTCCCTGGCTCCTGCCGTTGATGGCCCATTGAGGCACACCTGATCCCTCAATTGTGAGACTGCCTGGGTAGAATAACCAAAGTCCAACTGCCAACTACACTCAGCCATGTGAACTAGAACAGGCTGCAGGCACCAAATAGCAAGGGCAGGAAAATGCTAACTTTCTAAAATGTGGTATTTTCAAAGTTGTAATTTGAAATCCGACTTTATCATTAAAGAGGGTTTTTATTTACAATTTTACAGACACCAAACATGAAATGCTCACCTGTTCTCAAATCAAAGGTTAAAACTTATTATATGTAAAAAGGCAACCCAATATTATCGTATGGGCCAAGCAGGCCTCACAGTAGTGAACAAAAAAAACTGGGGAGTTTTTCACTGTCAGGACATGTAAAACGTAAAAGTACATGTCCAACCTTTTAATTGTGATTCTCCTTGCCCTAAGGACAACCTAGGGCCTACCTTTGAGGTGACCTATGTGCAATAAAAAGGGGAGTTTAAAGCTTGACAGGGAGATTATATTGCCAGATTGAATTGGCAGTTTAAAACTGGCTTCTGGCTGCAATGGCAGATCTAGGACACGTTTTAGGGGATACTTAAGTGAGTGGCACAATGAATGGTAAAGGTCTACTAGTAGCATTTAATTTACAGGCTATGGATATATGGTATACAGCTTTACTAGGAGCTTATAAGCAAATTTAATATGCCAAGCAGGTGCAAGCCAATGCTACCATGTTTTAGTGAATAAGCACTTTAGAACTGGTTAGCAGTGGTATGGTACACAGAGTCCAAAGGCCAATGAAAAACAAATTCAGCAAAAATAGGACAGGTAATGGCAAACATGATGGGGGTGACCCTGCAGAGAGGGCCAAGTGCACTACCTATCACACTGATAAATAAACAGGGAAACCCTAGCACAATGCGTCTCCCAGTTAGTAAACAAAACAAATGTCACTCTGCATCCTGCTTATGCTAAATGACGCTTGAAACACTGCTGAGTACACCAGCATCTGTCAAGCTAAACAAACACTCCCAGGCAAACTTAAATTGATGTCCTCAGAGGTGCTACACTTTCCGTTTTTTCATCGGGGAGATGCAATATTTAAGGTCTAATTTTGAGTTTGTGTGGTAGGTTACTCTGTCTCAGTTGTGACAGATATCTCACCCACCCTATTTTCAAGTGGTATAGGATATAATGCACCTGGAATGAGGTAGACAGGATATCCGCCATGTTTGTGACAGAGTAACCCTTCTGCCAACTTCTAAATCAGGGCCCTAGGCCCAGAATTTACAATTTTTTTTATGAAATGCAGCAAAGCATCTACTTTTTTGCCCTGCAATATGCAAGGCAAACATCTCTATACAGAGCAATATCTAGTAAGACTGACCTGCTGCTGATGTCTTCACTTGCTCTGATGTGCAAACAAGACTGCCTTATATGATGCACAGCCTAGCAGCATTGTTCAGAGGTGAGTGGCTTTTGAGACCATACTGTTCATGCACAAATGTCTACAAATTTCTATGCGCTGCCAAACTCTGATGTTCCCCCAGGGTTGGAGTTGTGCTGTACACTGCAACGACTATGCAATGTTTTCACTTTCTGAGAAATGAACCCATTTCTTCTTGTTTTCGCCTACTTAAATTAGGTTTTGTGATACAAAGTCCTATCTTCCTCTCCTTACATTGGGTTTTTCATCAAGACCTATTGGTGTTTGTGTTGACCTGCCCCGATAATGCCCCATTGATTCAAAGTGACGCAAAGCAGCACAATGCAGTAATTGCACTGGGAAAAAGAGTAACTTTTAACAATGGATATAGTAAATAGTGTGTGCCACATTGTGCTACTTTGCATCGCATTTTGCCAGTGCAAAAACCTTAGTAAACCCAAGCCTCAGTGTGTGAGTGTGTCCTTGATTTCTGCTCTAGCATACAGATTGTTCTCTGGGTTCTGCTTCCTGTCTCTCTCAAACCAGCACACCAATTACAAGGAAAATCTAAACATCTCAGTTATTGACTTGTCAAACAGAAAAATAGATGGGAACCAAGATCTGAACATACCCGAAATGGTTTCCAGTTAATTCAAAAGCCTTCTAGTAAATGCATGTGGAGAGGTGTGGCGCAGTGGCCAGGGCAGCTCACTCCGGAGTGCAGGGCTCACGGTTCGATCGTTGGCGGTAGCTCAGTTTAGCACCATGTGACTCTGGGCAGTAGCTCACTTAATCTCCCCGATGGCCCCCAGTGCCTTGAGACCCTTAGGGGCGAGTAGTTCACGCTTTACAAATACCAGATTTAGTGCATGTAGTCCCACCAGCATTGTCATTGGGATCTATTGTTATCTCATTGGTGGTTATTTAGAGTTCATATTTCTCAGTGAGAATTGTAAAACCTGAGTTAGCAAAAACATCATTCATTATAAATAGTGGTAAATCTGATTTTCTTCACAACTCTGACAACTACGCTAAGTATCTTTCTAAAAATTAATAATCAGATTGCATACTTTTCTCTTACTTCTAACCCTTTTGATTGACAAAATGGTGTGGTACCAGAATATCATACTCCAAAGAAATTGTCTGACAAAGATGCTATGCCCTAAATATTTTTTACAAAACTATTGACCCATTGGTGTTAATAATAGACAATCCAAACCCACATTGATGATGTTTTTGAAACCAAATATTAGGACACAATCTTGATGTACCAATTCCGTGCATTTTGCTGGATTGCACCTCCATTCTTAGAAGCACTAATGCTTACACAGGGGTCAGACTGCAAGATGTGTGCTTCAGTGTAAGGTACACACATTATGCATTTGTTGTATATCTGGCAATATACTGCTTGAAACACAAAAATGGTACAAAGTTCCCCAAAAGGAAGTGAAAGTGTGTAGCGTAGAGGACAAAGAGGGGGGGGGAGTCCCTTTTGGAACTAGAACCCTCACACACCCAGCAAGCTAGGTGTCATGCTTCATCATATGGGTTCTGCTCCTCGTCAGACTGGCGCTGCAATGTCTGACGGGCACCCGTAAAGGGGCTCTTTATCGGAGATCTTTTGTTCCAGCCATATGGTGCATGCGTGTGAGAGGGCAAGAAAAAGTGTAGTCATGAAGTGGAGGTGGGTTAAAAAAGCTGAGTCAGTCCACAATAGACTTTATTGGCGTGGTTGGCTCCCTTAGCTAAAAGGGTGAGAGGGGAGATATAAACTGGGAAGGCTCACAGCAAAATATCTACAACCCTATGGTCAGGTCAACATGTTTCTTGCCGTCATGGCAATTCTTCAGGACCTAAGTGTTCAGTACTACACAGTGGAAAAATAAAGAAATAGAAACTACAATCTCATCCTCACCAGCTGCTCCACGCTCTGACCCAGCACTGTACGTGGGGGTAGGTGTAGACGGTAATGACCGCACGCCGCTGAGGTACCTTACCCAATTGTGCAGGTCACACGGGAGCAGACTGCGGGGCACCTTAGGAAACCCCCTAGGGTCGCATTACTAGAGTAGGACCACTCGGCCTTCCCCTTTACTGACCCACAGGATGAGGTTGTAATTTCTATTTCTTTATTTTTCCACTGTGTAGTACTGAACACTTAGGTCCTGAAGAATTGCCATGACGGCAAGAAACATGTTGACCTGACCTGAGGGTTGTAGATATTTTGCTGTGAGCCTTCCCAGTTTATATCTCCCCTCTCACCCTTTTAGCTAAGGGAGCCAACCACGCCAATAAAGTCTATTGTGGACTGACTCACCTTTTTCAACCCACCTCCACTTCACGACTACACTTTTTCTTGCCCTCTCACACGCATGCACCATATGGCTGGAACAAAAGATCTCCGATAAAGAGCCCCTTTACGGGTGCCCGTCAGACATTGCAGCGCCAGTCTGACGAGGAGCAGAACCCATATGATGAAGCATGACACCTAGCTTGCTGGGTGTGTGAGGGTTCTAGTTCCAAAAGGGACTTCCCCCCCCCTCTTTGTCCTCTATGCTACACAGTTTCACTTCCTTTTGGGTAACTTTGTACCCTTTTTGTGTTACTAGTTGTTGGGACTTGTACACTGGACCCCGTTAAATAAAGTCCGGCATGTTCCCC
Organism: Lissotriton helveticus; assembly: GCF_964261635.1. Taxonomy (NCBI): domain Eukaryota; kingdom Metazoa; phylum Chordata; class Amphibia; order Caudata; family Salamandridae; genus Lissotriton; species Lissotriton helveticus. The sequence continues at coordinate 1,411,836,827 of NC_136067.1, read as the reverse complement.
TTTTGTTGATATAATATACTGCTTGACCCTTGCTTGCACCTTGCTAAATTATCTGTTTGAATCTGGGGCAAGTCCAGATCATGCTACTTTAGGAGATCTGACTCTGCACCAAAGTCTATGGGGCATATTACCAAGGAAGTGGCAGAGAGAGGCATTAGCCGTTTTGACTTAACGCCTCTCTCCGCCACTTCGGAAACACCAGGCTGCACCATATTAACAAGGATATGGTGCATCCCGGCGTTTCCCCCTGCGATGGCGCTAAGCTACTCAACTTAGAGCCAGGGCACGCACCGGGTGTCTGCGAGCAGGAAGGTTTGTTTATGTGTAGAAAGGAGTTCCTTCCTGCACATAAACAAACCTAAAATGCCATTTTGTAACTTTCATGTGTGCTGCATCGAGCAGCACACATGGAAGTTACAAAATGGCATTTTGAAGAACGGTTTGTTCACGTACAGGAAGAGATACCTTCCTGTACATGAACAAACCATGGTATATTGCTTTTTCCATGTGTGCTGCACAAGGCAGCAAACATGGAAAAAGCAAAAAAATGAGGAGAAATAAAAGCATTTCTCCTCGTTTCGCCACCTTAAGACCAGGATTTTTCTGGTCCTAAGTTCGGTGCTGCCACCTATTATCGCCAAACTTGATAATAGGTGGAAGCGTCGACTTTAATGAGTGTTGCGGTGGAATGCCCATCGCAACACCCACTGCACGCCCCTTTTCACGCTAAGTTTAGCGTGAAAGGTGCCCTATTATCAAGGCAGAGTTAAGACACGTTAAGTGGCTTAACGCTGCCTTGATAATAGGGCGTTGACCCTATCGCCACCACAGCGTCACAAAAAGTGACTTTCTGGTGGCGATAGGGGCTTGATAATATGCACCTATGTTTTTTTGCCCTTGCCCATCCCAGATATACCTCACTTACATGCATTAAAAGGAGGTTCACGGGGAGGAGCCAAGATGGCGATCGGAACAGTCGCATGAACGCTTCGCTCTGAGGTCCCTTCCTCCCCACACGCCTATCCTGTTGATAATCCTGATCGAGGCTTTTTGATCTACGTTGTTAGAGAGAAGCGCTCACTTACCATCTACTTTTGGGGCTCCACCGTGCAGTAGATCCGAAGAACTGCCCTCGTCTGCTAGCCGGCCTTTGTGGCGCTGACGCCGGGGCCTCGAGTGCAGAGGTTGCCCGGCAGTGTTCGTAGTGTTGGCGGCCCTGGTCTAGATGAGAAACCGGTCAGTGGGAACCTGAGAGCCACGAGCCGGGAGAGTTGGTGCTGACCCACTCCCACTAGTGGGTTGCCCCGTATGCCCGAGCTGTCGATGAGCCGGAGAGAAGCCGTGTCGCCCGATTCCCCTTGGGTGTGACGCCCGCCCATGTTCATAGTCCCGTCCGGGACCCGGCGTTGGCTCCCGGAGAGCTGCAGGGAGCGCACCCGGCCTTTCGGTGACTCTCCTTTCCGCACCAAGCGTCGACGGCCGACGATCAGCCCTGAGACCTGTTGCCTCTGGTGGTCGGACTGGACTCGGAGGTGAACGGGAAGTGGCGGAGAACGAAGTGGCTAAGATGGCGGATGGCACCTTGGAATGCACCCCTCCCGGGAACGGAGACACCGCTGAATTTGAGACCCCCGGACGTCGGCTACATGGGGAGACGCTTACGCGTAGTCACGTGTTGGTTGCGCTGGTTACCCTGCGGATTGCTCTGCTCCGGAACTCCCGGGACTTGGAGGTACGGATCGCTGCCATTGCTGATCCGCCATTTTGTGGCGTAGTGGCTTTCCCCCCGAGTTGCTGCCGCTGAATCTCCTTCGGTCGCTGTGCCAGGTTCCCCGGATGAGTCTACAGTTTTGAGGATGCGACTGGATGTAGCTCCGGCGCTGCGGTGCTTCCCGCATCCTGTGCTTTCCTTTCTGTGCTTGGCAGACCTGTTTTTGGACTTGGACTTGTTGGTGGTCAGGGTATTGTTGCATTCTGGCCGCCGCCGTACATCGTCGGTTGTTTTTTGGTGGCTGGGACGATGTTGTGCGAAGACGCTGCCTGCTCCGCTTGGAAGGATGGAACTTTTTGTATCGACCCGTCTCCTGACTGCAAGGCTGTTTAGCAGTTCTACTATTCACAAAAGTGGCCAGGGGTGACCTCGCTTGGGTCTTGGAGGGGCTTCTTGCTGGTTAATGGTGATTCAAGGACACGTCTTGTGGGGCTGTTTCTGATTGCGTTTTGTGCGCTTGCTGATCTTTGTACTTTCTATGGCCTCTGCCTCTACGATTTTAGCTGCCGGGGTGGAGGGGACCAGGTATCTGAATCGCCGGCTCCTTTCCTCCTTTCTTTTCTTTATTGTCTTTTTCTTTCTCTCTCTATTTCTTTCTTTAGGGTGACTCTGGGGTGACAGGCACGCTGTTAGTAGGGTAGGCCATAGCCATTACGGTGATGTAGGGTGGCGGGTGTTGGGGGGTTTTGTTGTTTTAGTTTGTTTTATTCTATGGTCCTTTTCTTTCTTTCTTTCCTGGGGGTTGGCTATATCTTCTTCTTACATCCTCTTTCTGTTAGGCTTCTGCACTTGTCTTCTCTTTCTGTCTAGTACGGGTGGGTTTTCCACGCACGATGTTCTCGCTAAATTGCTCGCCATTGTTTGACCTTTACTCCTGGCCTGCCTTCGGCGGGCGTAGGGTGTTTTCGGACTTATTGCTTATCATCGATTTTTGATTGCATGGAGGGGTACACCTCTCCCGTCTCTTCTTGTTTATTGTGTAGTTTGCTGCCTCTGTTGATATAGCCGCTGCCTCCCTCTAAATATTATAAAAATGAAACCTCTCTTATCCTTGTGTTTCGCTGTGCTGCGACCACGTATTATGACTATAGCGTGATTCCTCCTTTTATCGTACATATTTATAATGCTCCTGTTTTTATCTCCTGATTTTGCGGCCGGCCCCTGTGGTTGTAGGCCTGCGCCTGTATTGCCCTGTCTGACTTAATAAAGGTTTTAAAAAAAAAAAAGGAGGTTCACCTAAAAACCTTTGGGTGGTCATTTTTCTGAACAAAATAGCTTTTGAGCCTGAAAGTTCATCCTTTGTGCGAATTCCAGCGCGAGCCTTTAGTAAAGCTTAGCCAAAATATGGGCTGCAGTAGGGTAAAAAAAAGAATGGTATCCATAATGTGGTAAAGAGAGACAGGTTGTCAGGACTGACTTCGGTATTCCTTTAAAATTCAGCAAAAACATGTGCAGTCCATCCGAAACGCCAACCTCCTCTATCTTACCCACTCAGTGCCAATTCACCCCCACTGGCAAAGCCTTGAGCTGGCATACGTGCCATAGAATAAGAAAATACTATTTACATGGGTGGTCGCTTACACTGCCTATGTTCCCCATGGACGAAAGTAAATTAAAGCCGCATGTTTTTGTAAATGCGTGCCCTTGAACATCTGAAATGTACTGCATCTGCAACTGATTGCTCCGCCTCTTAATTCATGTTCCTACCCCACTAAATGCATCACTTTTAACTATAGAACAAATGAGGAGTTATTTTTGTTATGCACATGTACAAGATTTAACAATCAGGCAGTTGGTATTCCCACAATAAATCTCCTACTTGTCTGCACTGTATATTTTTTTTCTTAGTGTTTTGTATAAATCGCAAACCAGATGCCGAGGAGCATTAGCGTGCTGTAGAATAACTGAACAAAATTAACAAAAGAAGAGAAACATGCAACAATATTTTAAAAAACGTATTTTGTCGCTGGAGAGAGTGAAACCGGAAAAGGACGGATGCTAGTTTCCAAAAAGCAAGAATGACGTTGGGCAACTTCCGAGGGCTACCACCTTTTCAGGCCTCGTCTGGTAAGAGTTTAGGAAAGTTCCCTGGTGCTAGTGATGTAATAAAGAGTTATTTTAGTGGTCTGGCTCAACAATTAATTATGTGAGCATCACTAGAGAGGCTCTGCCCACCAAAGGCATAAATTAGTCAGTGATTTTCAGTAGAATATCTGGAAATCTGAGCATGGCACAGCTTTCCAAACCTACGACTGCCAATGTGGGTGAAATTCACAAAGTAGTAAATTTGCAGCCATTCAAGGAGTACGTCTGTGGGTGCAGATATGCTACTTTGTTGGTATTCCAGTCACCACATATATGTTTAAGATACCAATCAAAAATGAACAGTTTGAGGGCCGTTTGCGAACGGGAAAATGCCTTTTGGCATGTATCCTCCCAAAAGGCATACGCAAAATAGGGAATCACAATTTTTGCAATTACCTATTTTGAAAATGCATTTAGAGAATCGCAATTAGGAACCCCAATTAGGAAAAAAAGTTGAGAGCAGGACACCAGTCGGAGACCACCCTGCTTCTGTCACTGAGATCACCTTGTTTTGCAAGAGAACATCAAGCCCACACCGCCGGTAGCAACTCACACTCGCTGAATCACAGTGGGGGCCATGCAATAAGTACTAATCAAAGCTTTATCACTCTTTCAATTCGTAATGGCACAGTGTGCAATTTGTGCATTCAAATTGCTGCTTCATAAGAGAACTCTAGTGTTGGAACAAAAGTCATTGGGAAGAGCAAAACACGTTTAAATACTACCCTGGATATTTTGTAACATTGTTTTTAGGAGGGCAAACATTTCAATAACAGGTGCATAAGGACCCTTCATTTAAGAAGCATCTCAGGGAGCATACGCCAGAACCCTGGCAGGCAGCAACCGGGAGCGCTTGTGAAAACAGTCAAGCCACAGATTCTTTTAACCTGACACCGCTCACCGACACCCTTTTTTTGCCGTTGTAGCTCCTCGCGTCTCCATTTCATGTGCCGCTCCCGTTCAAGCTACTCGCCGTAGTGGGCTCGATAGAACTCTTCAACCCTAATACTCCCCTGTGGTATTCCCGGGCCCCCTTCATGCAGACAACTTGGTTCCAAGGCGCCGGGACCTACAACAACCTCCGGCCGACCTCCGCCATTATTCTTGAGCGGCCGGCATGCAGCACCGGCCACGCCCACCAATCACAGAGCGAGTAACAAACCGGAAACACACGGTCTCCAGCTGCAGCCAATCATGATGAGGTAAGAAAGAAATCTTGCGCCGTGTGAGCCAACCATAATGGAAAACACTAGACAGTATTCTGAAAGGTCACGCTAAGTGAAAGAATCGTCAGCAGCACGGCTGGTACGAAGACTTTTTAAACATCGCTTCCTCCATAGAAAAGGACTGGATGATGACGTCACCCAGTGTGACAGAGTTCTTTCTCTTTCGGCTCTTTTTCATGTTGCTATACGATATAGTGCTAAGGTGGCCCGAGGGCATTACAGCAATTTACATAGGCACCAGAACATATTAATAATCACAAATTGACCCAGTCCTAAAGGCAAAACATCAATGTAGAACTGTGAACAACTATAGATTGTCGAATGATCATTCCAATCATACCTCTAATTATAGAGATTATTACCCTGTTCCAGTCTATTGCCATAGATAAAAGATAGCCAGTCTCTGATAAACATGTAACCAAACAACACAGTACAAACATCCACTAGAAGGACAACATTTGAAAAAAGTGTGAATAGCTAGATGACACCTCACGGGCGCACCACCAATGGGACCCCTGGTTGGTACTCACCAGGATGGCCCTGTTCTCATCATCGGTGTCAAATAGCTTAACGTAAACGTGTCCGAAACTCAAAGGAAAAAGGAAAACAGTGAATGGTGCAGTGTACGCAAAAACATATATGTGACAAAGACTAACAACGTTCAACATATAACACACAAACTACTGTGCAACAAGATACAAAAACCTTTTTACTCATATTTTCTTGTTGCCAACAGTAAACATATATATAAAAAGAGAGGTACGAATACTACCTATCGATTCGTACTCAGCTCACAGCCGACATGTTTCATTGCCTTAGGTATGTTATCAGGCAATTTCTTCAGGGCAAGCGAAATTTAGGGTGCCACTGCCAGCGGTACTGTGCTTTAAATGCTGTAAATCAAGATAAACATATATGTATATGTAAAAGGCTGCCTGTAGTTTTACTGCGGAGTTAGCACTACATTGCATCCATGCATTGCACCTTGTAATAGACAGTAATTATGATTACCTGGGGGGCACCTTTAGCTTTCATACCGTTACCAATATGGCTATATAAAATCCTGGACCCACTTCCAAGCGGTAAGTATGGTCTTTCCTCCCTTCTATTTTTATCTAGTGGAGACAAAATGAAAAACGAAAAAAGAGAAGGGGGGCGCCGTACGGGCGCACGTTAGAGACGGCCATTCTAGTCTCACCGTATCTGAGTTCTACTCTCCGTGTACACCGCATTTACCAGTGGAGGGAATTTATTCGGCGTCTTCTCGGCACCAGAGCGCCGAGCGAGTGACGCGCGGTCTATTTACTTTGCCGGCGTCAACACCGGTCGGCTCTAATTGGGCCAAACAATCATGTGCTTTGCTCACCTATGGTAGGTCCAGTCAATCACGTGGCCAGAATAGCCATTGAGTGCGGGCTTATACTCATATTTACAAATCGCATACTGTTTAGTTTACAGACCAACAGTTGTCACGTTTTCTGTGTCGGGAGGGGCACGTCTGGATCAAGCATGCTCCTAATGACAAAAGTCGTGCACGAAGTGTAACGGGTGTTCTCTTGAATAGGGAGGCGGCCATCTTGGAACGGTCTAGCATAGCGTTAGAGGGCACATGACTATACTAAAATGCAAACATGATGTCCCTTAATTATAATAGATGTTATATCATATTAATTATCACACACCCAGCCCATTATATATTTCTAGATAACTCAATAAACTATTGTTTTCATGAGGTGAGCAAATTTATTAAGGGTTCAGGACATTTACCACTCATGTAAGTTACTTCCAGCTGTTAGTATAGGGTGTATTAGTTCACGTGGACACCTTACAGCATATAGGATAAAGGAAAACGTCGACTAGGTATATTTTATATGGTATATGTGTACTATCGGACCTTAGATTGCTGAGCCAGGGAACACCTATATCAGCGTAACTTGTTCCACTCCAGTAATTCATTTAATCCTTGCTGTTCACTTCGTTCCTGGTATATCCAGCGTGCTTCTTTTGTTACCAGGCGCTTTTCCATAGACTGAGCCTCACCCACCACTCTTTCCAGAACCACCCAAGTAAAAGAGTGTTTATTGCGATGACAATGTTGCACTAACTTTGTAGTCAATCTGCCCAGAACATATTAAACAATTTTCCCGGTACGGGGGAGGATTCATATTTTTTCCAGAATGACCGGATACTGTGTCAGGTTTGAAGCCTATTTCCCCAGTGCCAAGCTCAGTAGTTCCAGCCATAGGACACATCTCCGCATCGTTGTGGGGCTCTCCGTATCGTTAGGGGGGCGACCGTATTTTGAACAAGCGCTCGAAAGAAGCGCTCGCCATGACACTAAGCCCCATCCTTTTCAGACTGGGCGCCCCAACTTCCTGATGGGGTAAAAGGTTCCTTATCTTCTTTATGGGGCCATCTGGACCCATAAAAGAAGATAAGAAACCTTTTACTTCAGCAGTAAGTCAAGGAACCCAATTTGAAAAGGACGGGGAAAAGAAGAACGTCACTAGGACCTTTCTCCAATGGCTGGCTACCGTTTAGGAGGCCAGCCAATGGAGAAGAGGGGCAGGGCTTAACTTTCGCTAGTGAAGTTCACTAAGAGACATAAAATCTCACAAGCTCAGCTGCGCATGTGCGCTGTATGCCACGCGAGACCTAAAAAGGTTTGACAAAGATTTCAGTGTGGGTTGTAGCAGAGACTGTAGGTCTTCCATCATTGACTTTCAGGTGCCTTGCATGCCTCTTACTCTTAGCCCCATATGGGCTACCTTCTAAGACTTGGGATTTGCTACTAAATGAAATTGCGAACTAGATCCCATTTAATTTTCCATCCGCTTTCTGCTTTTTGTTTTATTGCAGCTGGCCATCTAGTCATGCCTGGACATCACAGTCATGGGATTAGATTAGCTGAGTTGCTTTCTTAGTTTTTTTCTTGGACTTAAGATTTGCCTGACCCATGTACATAATTTTCTTACTTTTAACCTGGTCTGCCTTCAGTTAGGTAGTGACTGTTGCTATTCCCTCAGTGATCATCAGGTGGCTTTCATGGCTGCTAAAAGCTACCACTGTGCAGTGCCTATTGATATTACAACAGTGAGTTTCTGGTTTCACTTTTTCCCCTCAACTACACTTTCAAGCCATAGTCTATTTCTGCTCTTTACAAGGAGAACCTATTCTATCTAGTGCCACATAGAAATATGCATCTAACTAATAGCATAGCCAACAGCTAGAGCTGAGATGAATTCAAGCAATCCATAAAACAGTTTTTTTTTCCTCACTACCCGCACTGGATAGGCTCTCAAATCTTTGTTGTACAATCTGGCCTGTTTGGAGGATCTCCTGAGTCTGCTGTGTTACCTGGGGGCAAAGTTGTTGGTGCAGTTGATGATCCAGGTGGTCCAGGTGGTAACATTTCTCATGTTGGGAGCTGTTTCTGGGTGGGAGGTGTTGAGGGCTTCTGACCACTGACTCTCTGATACGTTGCTTCAGCTGCGGTGAGTGCGCTAGGAAGATCAGGGCGGTGGCAGGCAGGGAGGCTGGTGTAGTGGATGATGGCCTGGTCTGTCCAAGTGAACTCGGAGTTGTGGCTGAACTTGCATCTGTTGCTTGAAATAAAGATAATGTTAATTATGTATCTTACAATGTAAATAGGAAGGGGACCAGTTGGGTGAGTCCGATGTTGTTCATGCTTTCAAGGAGTTTAGTGATGTTGGTGTCGTTGAGGTCATCACAGTGGAAGTTGAGTTGAGCAAAGATGTAGTCTTTGGAGTCTATGGCAAATGGGGCTATAAAAGGAGGGATGACGTTGCAAAAGATGGGGCACTGGCCTGGAGGGCTGTATGCCAGGGTGCCTCTAATGGTGGATTTTCGGCCTGTTTGCAGTTTGAAGTTGAGATGTTCCATGATTGGGGTGGCACGGTCTGTAGTGCTGGGGCAGTGGATGGTCTCTCTGTAGATTATGGAGATTCTGCTTCCGTGTTTGTTGACCCGATCCCAGTGTGTGATCTTATAGTTACTGGTTGTTGCTGAGTCAAAATGTTGGGAGAGCAAGACGAGCTGAGCCAGGTTTCAATGAGTAAGATGACATTGCGGTGAGGCTGGTGATGATGTCCCAGATTTTGGTGGAGTGTTTGAAGAGTGATTGTGGGTTGAGGAGGAGACAGTCTAGTTGTCTGGGAAGAGGGGAGAAAGCAGAATCTGAATAGAACGAGAGAGTCACAATAACAGGGATAGACAGGTGACAAGATAAATCAGAAATAGGTGAACAGAGGGGAGGGAGCGGCAAGGGGTGACGAAGGAAAGAGGATGATTCAGTAAATTAGAGCTGAGCTGGGGTGGAGGAGGACAGAAACAAGGCAGCGCCAATGGTGAAAGTGGGCTATTTCCATGATAGATGTGGGTCATGTCAGTGGTGGAAGTGAGCAGCAGCCTTTTAGATTTTGGACACCTGCATACTTTTTGTTTTTCAAATAAATCAAGCACTGGTTACAGTTTAATCACAGCATACAGGCAGAGTCATTCATCACATCCACAGCAAAGGGATTCTGGGTCAAATGACCTAATAGCAAGAATGCAAGAATATCAGGCTGTACTATTCCCTCCTGTCTGCAAAGTTATTAACTACTCCCTAGTCATCTTGAGCCAATTAGACGGCTGCAGCAACCTGCTGATGAAATTCTTTCAGTATTCTTTCTATCCCAAGTAAAGAATTATATATTTGCAACAAGAGTTGCAAGAGTAAAATGTCACCACACACTCAGCCACATCTCACATACATCCAGCAGAATGGTTTTCACCGAGGCTCCAGGCTGAGTTTTATTCACCATTGTGTAAAAAACTGTGCAATTATCACTCTTCTACCTTTCCCACCTACTCAAACACCACAACCATTATCATACATTAAGGTCCACCAACATAAACCAGAAAAGACCACCATGTGAGGCCCCTGCCAGGTTCAGGCACTCCTCAGTATTCTTTGTCCCACTTCCTCAATTGTGAAATTCAAAGTGGCTCCCCTACAAATCAATGTGATGAGTTTACAAGACCCAGATAGCTCACATTACCCATCCACACCTTTCAAAATTCTCAGGCTCGCTAATTTGAAGGTATATGCTCCTGTCGATTAGTGTTGCAATTGTCTCACCAGAAACAACCACTTTGTGTCTTTTTGTAACCACCCCCTGAAGATGTTTCAATGCACTGCTTTGACTGCTAAGCTCAGCTCTTCTTAGGTCTGGTATTAGCCAAGACATTCAATAAAATATACATATTATACACAGTTACATACAATTTAGTCTTCCCTCTTCATCCATTGGTCTGCTATAGTATCTTTCACATTTTGCTTCCACCGACCACAGGATACAGCATGGATCACTGGTTCCGCCCCCTTCAGCCATTGGCCTACTTGACCATGAGGGACAGCATTTTGTGCACATCGGGAAACATCCTTTACCCCGCATTTTTTACTCTGTATGTCTTTACCCAACGTTTTTTACTCCGCAAAAACTTTTACAACTCTGGGGTAAATGCATGCGGGGTAACGTCATACAACTGTGCACATCCACACAATAACTAGTGCGCTTCAGTGCCAGGGACAACTTATTCAATGTGTGTTTATAAATGAAAGAAAATGGCTTTTAGGCAATATTTGATTAGGTAATGCCACGCAGCTCCCCCAGCACTGCTACCGGGTCGCTCATGTATCACGTATCGTTTTACAATAAAACATTCAGATCCTAAAAAAAAGCAGTCAATGTCAGACCTATTGGCTATGCTAATGCTTGTGTTTTTGTTTAGGAATGACTTATTTTCAAATAAATACGACAAATGAAAAACCCTCTCATTCAATTATTTTCAACTACTTGCATAATATCCATATAACGCTCAGATTAGTTCCTGTAGATTTTTCGGCACGTTGGTGCATATACCAGGCTCTGGCAGTAATTGCTATTGCTGTTGTCAGTTGGCAGAGATGCCTATTCTAGGAAACAAGGAAACATTGTGCAGCCTGATTCTGAATGCCCACGCGTCTCTTTTTGTTGCAAGTGTCATTATAATTCTCTTAAAACGCCGACTGTGCAGCAGTCCCAGAAGTCACTGCCAACTGGCACTGCTCCTCCGGGTGAAATGATTCATTGCATGTCTGTGTGCGCCCTCCGGATGATCTATGCAGTGCACGCTGCAGGCTGGATGGCTTCTAGTTCTAGTCAGCAGACATAGCTGGGATTCAGAACTGAGCCAACTGGCGGCATAACAATGAAGTAGTTTGAGCAGATTACAATGGCGAGGAAGATGGCGTGTTGGTTGGCTCTTTGCCGGGCTGTTTTAGATCTGCTGCCATCAGTCTGTGACTTTTTCTCTTGAGGGTACGTGTTCAAACGGAGACGAGGTGAGGATTCAGGTAGGATTAGGGCTGGATGTCCTTGAACAGGATGAGTTCAGTAATCCAGTCGGTTTCAAAGAACTGACACTCGTTATCGGAGGGACCAATCAAGGCAGTGCTTGGGGTGACCCAGGTAATTAGATGCAGAGCAAAATCATTGGGGCTTAATATTGTATGTGTCTGCTCTCTCTGCAGACTCCTTTATAAAGTATAATCCTAACATTCTCAAACATGATGCCCAAAAATTGGACCCAGCAGACAGCAAATACTTAATGCTTTAACGTGAAGGCTTTACTAAACCAGTAGAAAGTGGCCCTTTCAGAGAAAAAAAATACTGCACACACACGGCCAAGCCTGACTGCAGGCACTAACAAATAAACAGCTCCCTAAAAAAAAACATCTTCTGAGTGGGATATTGTTGTTTCGATTGGGATATTCTTTATGCAGGATATCTGGTATTCATACTCAGGGATAGTAATGAAAGGTGTAAAAGCACTATGGGAGATATTCTCAAGAATGGGCGATAATTATCGCCAACCTAGGTTAACGCAATTTTACAAAACGCCATCTATTGCGGGGAAACTAACGCCGTGTTAACGGTGTATTCTCAACACGCCGGCAACAGGCAATAGTTTCCTGATAACGCGGCAAATGTCCGCGTTAAAATTACCGGGACACAGATAAAAAAGGAAACCCAACGTGAAAAAAGTTGCGATGAGCCCAACAGTGACTCTACTGTCCTCCTGAGGCGGAAAGCCGGGAGACATACTGTAGGCTGTTTTAATTTTATTTGTTGAATACTTTGGTTATTTTGCTTTAATCGCCGTATTTTATTCCTGCTCACCCGCAGTATCCTGCACCCAGCTCACCCCGCAGACACCCTTCACCCAGCCGAGATAGACGCTGAGGCGGAAGGAGACTAAGGCGCTGATTTAGAAGAGCGGCCATCTTAGCGGAGTACATTTACAGCGCTCTAGCGCTCTAGGTGCCAGTATAAAGGCAGGGAGTTGTGGGCCATCGTGAGACTCTACTGTCCTCCTGAGGCGGAATGCCGGGAGACATACTGTAGGCTGTTTTAATTTAATTTGTTGAATACTTTGGTTATTTTGCTTTAATCGCCGTATTTTATTCCTGCTCACCCGCAGTATCCTGCACCCAGCTCACCCCGCAGACACCCTTCACCCAGCCGAGATAGGCGCTGAGGCGGAAGGAGACTAAGGCTCTGATTTAGAAGAGCGGCCATCTTAGGGGAGTACATTTACAGCGCTCTAGCGCTCTAGGCGCCAGTATAAAGGCAGACGGGCATGTCTCCGCGCAGCGGACGCGATCAGCGGGCGCACCTCTGCCGCGCCAAAGTCAAGCCAAAGTCCTGCCTGTCTGCGCCCGTCCGCGCTGAGACCGGGCCAAGGGCCAGATACGCTGCTCAGAAAACTTTTAATAATCAAATGTCCAGAAAACGTATAGTGTCTCTGAGCAAGTTGCCCAACCCCTGCCATCAGGCCCTAAATGTAGACACTTGGGTAGGCCCTATTAGCTGCTATGGTTGTAAACAGGTATTAGAACCCTACCAAAGACCAAAAGGGAAAGGGGCACCCAAGATCATAACGGGAGGTCTCATTAACGCGAGATCCATGTGTTAAAATGCACTACACGTTCATGACCTTATAGTTGAGAGAGAACTTGATTGCCTGTTCATTACGGAGACGTGGCTAAGAGAATGGTCTAATCCTGACATTGTTCACGCTCTCCCCCCAAACTTTTCTATTCAAAGACTGGATAGACCAGTACATCGTGGTGGAGGCCTGGCGATTATTTACCGAGACTCCCTCACATGTACAATTACGGAGCTAGAGGATATTAAAGGAGCAGAAAGTATCTGTTTCTGTCTTCAGGTCCATGACTCCTTTACTTTTACAGGAGCGTTAGTATATCACCCACCGGGCCAGCAAACTCAGTTTTTGGAAAGTATTGGGGAAGTGCTGAGCAACCTGACACTAAAGTTCTCAAATTTTACTCTATTTGGAGACTTGAATCTTCATCTGGACGATATTACTGACCCGAGTGTAATCTGTTTTAAAGATATTATGAATATCCTCGGGTTAACCCTGCGAACTTTAGACCCTACCCACAAAGCGGGCCATATTTTGGACTGTATTAGCTCTAACCTTGACACAAATCTGGTCAGATCATAAATTGATTGCGTTTAGTTTTCTAGCAGACAGTAGTGTGGCAATAAAGAAGGATGCTCAAAGTAGGGGGATAAACACACCATGTTGGAGTAAAATTATAGAACACCCTGATTTTCTGAGATGGGCGAAGGCGAGCAAACCCATCCTGACAGGGAATAGTACAACAGACTATCAGCGGTTTGGGGAATGGATCAGTGAAATAGGGAATCGGATAAAACCCTCTGGCTCAGATCCTACATCCCGCCCTAAGAGGAAATTGGCACCTTGGTTCTCGACGACCCTAAAAAAAACATTAGGTGAAGTCAGAATACTCGAACGTAGATGGCGGTGTCATTATGATAGTAAAGAATATGAGGTGTACAAAACAGCTAGGAGGCATTATCATGCTCTTATTAAACGGGCAAAGGCCGACTTCTACACAGCCGCTATTGAATCTACAAAGAACAAGCAGAAGGAAATCTTTAGAATAGTTAACATTTTCAGGAACCCCAAATTTCTGACACAGAATATTCCACCTTCCCAGACTCTGTGCGATTCTATAGCTAATTATTTTGACCAAAAAATACAGAATCTCACTAAAGACTTTCCTCCTTTCGAACCAGCTGACCCAGATGAAATTACCAAGGCCGATACAAATACGGCTTGCTTAAGAGCTTTTAGCCCGATTAGCTTGGAGGATACTCGCCAAGCGATATCCTTAATTAAGTCAGGATCCCCTTTTGATCCATGTCCCCCGGCGCTGTTAAAAGCCATGATAGAGGAGGCAAATCCCATTATAAATTCCATTATAAATTTGTCACTTTCTTCTGCTGAGATTCCATCACAATGGAAACTCGCAGCAGTGAAACCGCTCCAGAAGAAGCAAATACAAGATTCCACCACTCTGTCCAATTTGCGGCCTATCTCACTCCTTCCGTTACTCAGCAAACTGGCGGAATCATTTGTTAACAAGCAGCTTACTGCATTCTACTAATCAAGCGGGCTTTAGAGCCGAGCACTCCACTGAGTCTGCCCTTTTATTTACAACTGAAACTATACGAGCCGCCATGGATCAGGCAAGAAGGTTGTCCTGATCCTTTTAGATTTATCTGCAGCCTTTGATACGGTGTCCCATGCTATCCTTTTAGGCCGCCTGATTACAGCTGGCATAACAGGAACCGTATTAGAGTGGCTCAGGAACGTTTTGACAGATAGGCGTCAAGTGACTACCTTAGGGTAGTTCTGCTCAGGGGAAAAGGTATTGAAGACACGGGTACCACAGGGCTCAAGTTTGAGCCCAACGCTTTTCAATCTATATATGGTCCCCCTGATCAAGATAATCTCGTCCTTTGACATCAGCACGATTGCATATGCTGATGATACACAGCTGGTCCTTGTCCTCGACAAAGACATGGCGAATGCAGAACAAAATCTTAAAAACTGTCTATCTGCAATGTTCATGTGGATGAGAAATAACCACCTGAAGTGCAATTCCGGTAAAACGGAAATTCTGCCATTTGGACTCAACAATCTATTCTCCCCTCAGCAATGGTGGCCAGAAGATACGGAATCTCCTCCGAGCACAATCAGAGCAGCACGAAATTTAGGGATCAAGTTTGATGACACCCTATCATTCAAACAGCAAGCGGGGGCTGTAGCAGGCACCTGCTTTAACATTATAAAGGGCCTGAGGAAATGTTTCGATCTGCTGCCCCTGGCGGCCAGGCGTACGGTGGCGGTGGCATTAATTACTTCTAGGCTGGACTACTGTAATAGCCTGTATGCAGGGTCGAACAAAGCGGCCCTTCACAGGCTCCAGATGGTCCAGTATGCTGCCGCCCGCCTGGTACTTAGATGGCCCAGAAAGTCTTCTGCCTCTGCTGCACTGGACGCCCTTCACTGGCTCCCCATCCACAAACGCATTCTGTTTAAGGTCCTAATCATCACTTTTAGGGCCTTCCATTCACAGGGCCCGATATCCCTTCGCAGAAGTTTTGCATGATATCATCCATGCCGAAATCTTGGGTCCTCTACAGCCAACCTGCTCATTGTCCCCAAGTTTAGGCTCTCTACTAAGGGAGGTAAATCCCTGGCAGTGATTGGCACTAGGGCGTGGAACAAACTCCCCCATCATCTGCGTCAGATTTCATCTGAACAAGCTTTCAGAAAATCTCTTAAGACCTGGATATATAGTCTCTCGGACCCAGCATGCAGAATATTAGTGTGAAGTTCATCTCCACCATGGACAGGACAGCTGTAGACCATCTTTCAGCTGGTCAAGAGCCTAAGCGCCAAGATGCTCCTTGGAGTGATAGTGCGCTATATAAATGTCACATCACATCACATCACATAAAAACATCAGCGATAAGCAGCGCCAGGCTTGCAATTCCCACATCAGGCGGGAAAATCACCATAAAAGCTGCAAGAAAAAAAAAACTACTGAGAAGCAACATGAAGGAAGCTGGAGCAACTACAGAGGCTAATCAGAACCCCACAAACCCCCCGGAGACCAGCCAGGGACCTCGGTGAAGGAGAAGGGCAAGTAGAAGAAGAAGTGAAACCCGCGATTCAGTACGCAGGAAAACATGATCCTGATTACGGAGGAGATATAACACCACCAACAACTGTTTATTACCTCGACTGTGTCATTGGCAACTAAAAATGCAATATGGCAGTCCATCTTGGCCATGGTGAATGCAGTCAGAGTGAAGAAAAGGGTAGTGGAAGACTGCAAGAAGCGCTGGAATGATGTGAAGAGCAAAACCAAGCTGAAACTCGCTAACAACCGGAAAGCCGCAATGCAGACTGGAGGTGTGTGTCCCGCGCCAAGGGATAAGGGCCAGTAAAATCAGAGCTGCAGGGGCAGTTCTCCCACAATGCAGCACACACACATAAGAATCAGAGCACATCAATGTTGACAACAATGTTGTATAATCTGCAACACTTTCACAACAGAACCGAGGACACAACTGCTGCCGCTTGTGTGTGACTCCTCACCCACGCACACAAGGCTCTCCACGACTCGGGCCACGAATACCTCAACAACCGCCTCACGTTCTACACGCCAACCCGCCAGCTCCGCTCCGCCAGCCTCGCTCTCGCCACCGTCCCACGGATCCGCAGAACCACCACCGGAGGAAGATCCTTCACCTACCTGGCGGCCAAGACCTGGAACAGCCTCCCCACCCACCTACGACTCACCCAGGACCATCTCTCCTTCAGGAAGCAACTCAAGACCTGGCTTTTCAAGCAGTAGCAGCCCCCCCAGCGCCTTGAGACCCTAGCGGGTGAGTAGCGCGCTTTACAAATACTCTTGATTGATTGATTGATTGTGTAGAAACTGGCCAATCACATTTGGCATAGCATGAAACTGTCAGATGATAATGTACTAGTACAACCTCACTTCCCTGATGGTGTAGAAATGTCCACTGTACCGCATCAAATAGGCATCTCCTCCCAAACAGTCACAATGTACATTGTCATGCAGTCTGTTTGTGAACTTGTACAATGCATGAACATACATGGAACACACTATTAAACTGCATCTCCCTTTTACATTGCAGAGGGAGAATCAGACCCAGACTGACCGTTGCGGGCACTGGGAAATCCCCCGGTGCGCCGCAAGGGTGGGGCCGGTCTTGGGCCCCTGGGGGCTGTTTTTGTTACAGGGCCGTTTATGCAGCATAGCAGCCCTGTAACAAAATCGGCCGAAAACTGGCCCCGGCAAAGAGCTCGGTTGCACCCCCAACCTCTCCCAGGGGGGCCGGCCGAGCACTTTGCCGGGGCTGGTTTTGGTTCCCAGTCCGGCCCTGGGGAGAATCAACTCCTCTTGCAGAGCAGACTGTACATCTCTTCACTGACAATGAAGAGGACCTCCACACCATCGACACCGACGCCCCCCAATAGCTCATTGACACCCTCAGCACCCCACCCCCGGGAGCAGGGCTGCCCAATGCATCAAGGAGACCCCACCCCCTACACAGACCACACAGGAGGAAGCATCCACCACCACGGGTGTCTCCCAGGAAGCCCATGACCAACACATGGCATTCTAATGCCATGTGTTAGGGGGACAGAAGAAGATGGCTGATCAGGTGCAGGTGGGGTTTGACCTCATGGCCATCAAACTAGATCCCATACGTGGGTGTCTAAATCCCATCATGGACCACTTACAGTCCGTAACGGACACCCACAGTTCGCTCCATGCTCTCCAACAAGCCATGGCTGACATCACTGGAGTCATGTCTCTGAGACAAGAACAACTGTCTAGTCAGAGTGGCTCCAGCGATGTCCCCCGGGAGTTGGGACACATGCAGAGGATCATGGAGAACCTGGAGCGGATGCAGGCGGAAGGAATGGCTGCCACGCCTGCACACCAGTGAGATGTAGCTGGGATCTTCGATGCCCTGCAGATCCTCATTATGGCATTGCTGCCACAAGGCCTGGCACAGATAAATGCTGCTGCTACTACTCCATCCACAGCTCCGGCCCCTAATGTGTCAGTGCCTAACAGTGCGGCAGACAAAACACCACCACCCACATGTGAGGCACATCACACATCAGAGGAGGATGATGTGGATGATTCGGTCTTTGTGGTAAGAAAGAAGTGGTAGCATTCATCCCCACCATATGGCCTGTTTCGGCTTGGTTCTACCCTCTGCATCATGCCCTGGAATAACACCTTCCACTGTCCCCCGATACACTCTGCGACACTCACCTTGGCCCTCGACATGGACTGCCATATTAGGTTTGGTTACCAATGACACAGCAATCAGACTGCGAACTGAACTCTTCTTCTTCCGATGAACTTGACAATCCCTAAAGGACTCTGGCTGTCCCTCCACGGGACAACAATGTAAAGTGGGGTTTGCATGGCCATTGGCTGGTCCAGCTTCAACACTCCACCGAATGTGAGTAAAACATTCTAATTCACACAGATGTGTCATGTCTATGATCTTCCAACTATGCAATTGAGGCTAGGCCTTTGGCTTATGCTGCAGCAATGAAGATACACACACAACAGTTGCCATTTATGAGCCAAGACCCGAGCGGTGTTGTGCTCCATTATTTAACCTTTCGGGCGAGCCTGCCCTCTGGGTGCATGCCACATTGCAACATTGTCGATTAAGGTCTGGGGTGGCGCCGACACTACAACAGAGACACATGCCATAGTTACTTTTGTGGCCAGCCCAGTACTGAACCACACCCAGAGCCCAGAACTGAACCACGCCCAGATACCTGGGCCATTTCATCACACTCCTCACACGCCTACGCGTGGGCGGCAGCAGCAGCGCTGTGATGTCGTGCACTTCGGAGTACGTCTCCACACGTTCCACCTAAGCTTTCCAGGGACCTGCCTGGGACGAGGGTGGCCCGTGACTGTAAAGGGCTCCAGTGGGGTTACCGAGGACATGCTGTTGGCTGCTGGAGGGGAACTTGTGGGGTAGCCCCATGGGACGATTACTTGTGGTGCACTTAGGTAGGCCCACCAGAAGAGCTGAGCGGGTGTGCTGTGTGCGATGATGCAGTAGGCCTGGAGGCTGGACGATGACTTGTGGTGCACTGAGGTAGGCCCACCTGAAGAGCTGAGCGGGTGTGCAGCCTGCGATGATGCAGTAGGCCTGGAGGCTGGACGATGACTTGTGGTGCACTAAGGTAGGCCCACCTGAAGAGCTGCGCAGGTATGCATCCTGCGATGATGCAGTAGGCCTGGAGGCTGGATGGTGACTTGAGGTGCACAGAGGTGGTGGCACCTGAGGCACTGCGCTCGGCACGGGCCTACCATCATGTGGCGATGACTTGCATCATGTGAGGTAGGCCCACATGATGAGTAGAGCGGGTGTGCAGCTTTCGATGATGCAGTAGGCCTGGAGGGCCGGACTGGAAAGGATTTGTGTGAAACCTTCTGGACGCAGTGTAAGCCGGAGGGAACAGTCAGCACACACAGAACTCCGCAGGATGCACAGGGGGCCTGTTGCGCGGAAGTCAGTGATCGGCTGAGGAGGCTGCCAACCTTGCGGGCCTCGGGCTTGAAGATTGCACCGGCACGTGGTGGGCCCTCTTGGAGACACTCCGGTGGCGGCAGGTGAGCAGTGAGGCCTGGAAGCACAGGGGCGGGCAAACACAGCTGGGCATCGGACGCGTCTGTGGACTAGTGGGTTGGGGTGCAGCAGGCACACAGGATCAAACAGGCACCACCGGTTACGCCGGCGGACTCGTGGCAGGGTGAGGGCACCGCCCTGGCAGACACACCCCTGTAGGCGATGACAATATTTGCGCCGGGTGGCCTGTCGCGTAGCCACCTCGTCGCCGTTGAAGGTGTGTGGGCCTATGTGTTGGCCATGTGTGTGGGCCTATGGTCAAGATATGGCGGACACAGAGACACATGCAGTAGTTACTTTGGTGGCCATCCCGGAAGTGAACCACGCCCAGAGCCCTGGGCTTTTTATTCACACTCCTACGCTGGACTGGCATACGCCGGCTCAGCCCTCTACACTTACGCTTACAGGCGGGGCGACATAGCAACATGTCCAAGGTCTTCCCCACTGCCTGAGGTAACATGGTTGCGTCCACTGTCCAACAACACTACAAGCACCAGCAGTATATGTCCACATGGACATGTCTGTGGTCTACATACTCAAGACTGTCCAGCACATCACTGCCACACTTGGCATTGTGTACATTCTTATTCATGGGTCCATTGCCTCCTTCGCACATTCTTGGTTCCCACCTCTCCCCACATTCTGCAATTATGTGGCTGAGGGGCTATGCCTTGGTGGATGATTTGTCTACATATCTGGCACCTGTTACCACAGACTTGTGTTGTCGTGTCTGGTAGGTGGGCATGTTGGTTGGCATGTTGTATATGATTTTGTTAAGTGTGCATTCCCACAGTTGTGAGTTGTATGATTGTGGAGTTGAGGTGTGTGGTGTGTTCCGTTGGTACTTACCAACGAGCAGTTTATTTCCATATGTGCCATCCTGAAAGCGGTGGTTGATGGTGGCCTATCAGAAGATGTAGGAATCATGCACACTGCCTGGGAAGTTGGCAACGACATTGGTGAATAGTCCCTGGTGGTCCACTATTGCCTGCACATTGATGGAATGCGTGTGCTATCTGTTGCGGTAATTGTGTGCAGTGTCGGAAGGGGCATAAGTAGGACATGTGTGCAGTTAATTGCCCCCAAAATGTGCGGGAAGCCAGCTTTGGCCTAGAAGCCTTGCTTTGTCTCCAGATGTTCCTGCGCAGTGTGGGGGGAGTGAAGGTGCTGGGGTATGAAGCTGATGATGGCATCCAAGACAGGTGTGAGGAACTTTGATAGGGCTGGCTGTGAGACTCCTCCGACTCTGGCAGTTGTTGGTTGGAAGGCACCAGAGGCCAACAAGTGCGGCACAGCCAGCAGCTTTGTCTGCGGGGAGATGTTGGTTGTCCGCTGTGTTGGTACCATCAGCCTGTGGGCAATGTGGGTCAGGATGCGGAGGATGGTTGTTCTTTTGAGCCTGTAGTGGGCAATGACATCCTCTGGTGTTAAGTCTCTGAGGCTGGTGCATTTTCGGAAGGTGTCTTGTTCTGCCCTGCCTCGGTGGAAGTCAGGGGGGTGGGGGTGGTCCTGGGGGTGGGAGTGGTCCTGGGGTGGTGGCAGTGGGTGTTTTGACCCTCTTGGGTCTCCAAACTGCATGATTAGTGGCTCCATGGCATTTGTTGGTCTACAGATGTGGCTCCTGGCTGGGCTCCTTTTGTACTGCAGGTTTTCGTCCTACTAAAAACCAGAAAAAAACATTTCTGAAGTCCCTGCTGCTAACATGCCTTATTACCTGTTTTTGGACCACATCGCCGATCTGGCTGGTTGTTGAGAATATTGCAAAGTGGTGTTATCATGAGTTTTGGACGGGAACGCCTACTCTGAATATGATTAGCGTTAGTTGTCGCTGTCAGCCTTGGCGATGTTTTTAGCGGCAGCTATCGCAGGTAAGCTCTTTGTATATGGTGCGTTTTTCCATATATTCTGAGAAAATCTAAATAGTGGGCAGTCCTAATTGACAATTTGCATACCCACATCTTCCTACTGCTTTACTTATTTATTTATTTTGAGAGTTTTATATAGCGCTGGCTAGACCCAGAGGTATCAAAGCTTTACATAGGGTTCCACAGAAATTACAAAATTACATCAGTTACTATAAAAAGATTTCCAGAGAGTAGAAGACGAAATAAATGGAGCTTAGAAGGGTAAGGGGGTGGGATAAAGGGATGGGAGGTAGATAGGATGGAGAGACTAAGGAAAATCTGCCCAAAGTCTGGCTGGGTAGGTGACGGCTGAGGGGGAAGTCCACAGCCCATCTCCTCTTTAGCTATCGGGTAGCTCCAATGGGCATCAGCCAAACAGCTAGGTCTCAACGGGAAAAACAATTAAAGAGCAAAGAGGAGGGATAAATGGAGCATAAAGGAGAAAGGGGGTGGAGTAAAGGGGTAGGATGGAGAATACAACGGAGAGACGAAGTAAGTTCTGTCCAAAGACCGGCTGGGTAGGTGACAGATGAAGGGGTAGTCCACAGCCCATCTCCTCTTTAGCAATCAAGTAGCTCCACCGGGCATTGGTCAAAAAGCAAGGTTGCCACGAACAGAGGTAGGTTCACAGATTCCTTACTGCTTGATTCGGGGTAAGTGTGCAGCTTGTTAAAGTCTTACCAAGAAGCTGTATAGATGTAAAAATCATAAGGAAAACAGCATGGTCTCTTTACACTGTTGCTTAATTTATATAACTATATCCTTGAGAGAGTTTGAAAACAATAGGTTGCCACCTTGGTGTGTTGGTTTACATAAATAAAACAATTTCAGTCTTTGCACGAGGAAGGGTTTCACCCCTGTGCTTTAATTACTATATGGCACAGTGACGATGCATCTTGAGGTCTAATGCAGTATCCAACCTGGAAAGCGTGCGCTGTGCCAGAGATGTGTGCGCCACAGGCCCGTGGGTATGTGTTGTAGACGTTGTTGTTATTGTAATCTGAGATCGATCGTGTGCCAAATGGGTGACAGCTTGACTGTCGTGCCTTCAACCCATGGAAAGTGTTCCCACTGAGGATGTAACTTAACTGCTAGAGCGGCCGACTTCGAAGCTGGGGAACTAAGGGGCCGATTATGATGGCGGACGGACCTGAGTCCGTCCGCCACCATAGAGTAGGAGGGAACCTCCGCATTGCCTGCGGAGTTCCCTCCTGTGCAATTAGGATGTGACCGCCACCCTGGCGGTCACATTCTCTATTTTTACCATTGCGGCGGGTGCGGCTTCAAGCTGCACCCGCCGCAATGGTAAAAAATGCATACATTGCATTTGTATGCAGAAAGCAGCAGGCACCGTGCGGTGCCTGCCGATTTCTGCATACAAATGTAGGGGGGTACCATAGGTACCCCCCATGTGCATCCCCGACCCCCCCTTGACCAAGGGGGCCCGCAACGGGCCCCCGAAGTCAATGTCCGTATGCTTTTCCACGGCGGAAAAGCCGCCGTGGAAAAGCATATGATTTCCGCCATCCTAATATGGCTGGCGGTGTCTGATAGACACCGCCAGCCATGTTAGAGCTTTTCCGCCGCGGTCGGAAGGCGACCGTGGCGGAAAAGCTGCGGGTGGATTTTGAGACCCACCGCCATCCTAATTTGGCGGTGGGTCTTTTGTGCCTCCGCAGCGGTTTTCCCGCATCCTCCGGGCCGGCGGTGGCTTCCGCCGGCCCGGAGGATGCGGGAAAACCGCGATCCTAATCGAGACCTAAGTTTGAGTCTGGCGGGAGGCTTAAACATCCTGTGATTCTTGGCAAATCACTTCATCTCCCCATGTATGTCTGTAATGCAACTTGTGCTCATGTAAAGCGCAGTGAAAACTTCGGGTTGAGTTCATGCTATAAAATACTGCAAAAAAACTCCATGGCACAGAGGTCATCTGGTTCCAGTCCTGGGCAAACTACTTAAAATCAATTCTAAACTGTTGCTCAGTGTATTCAGTTCAACTCCATTTCATGAAGGATACAACTCCCAGAGTGTATTTAGTTGTTAAATGAAAGTGCAGGGCTGGAGTATGAGGTCCTCTAAATAATACTTTTTAACTTTTGGTTAGATGGGTTTAAGTTAAATATGACTGCTATTGGTCAAAAGCACAGATTTCAAGTTGGCCCAGGTGGGGTGTAACTCGTTTGCTCAGTCATGGGATTTTCCTTGTGCTTTTGCTTTTAGCGGTCCTAAATTCATAATTGTAGCACTCCAAGCTGCAAATAATAGAGTGATAAGAAAAACCTGCGCCCTGTAGATTACTTAGCTGACCTGACTGGTTGGGCAGTGGTCGGTGATAAATGAGTTTATGGCCGGAGTTCAAAAGGGTAGCACTAATGCACACATGATGATCTTATCAAAGAGGCCAACGGTTGAATGGGCATGGGCACTCACTTCGCCTCTACCGAGCCAGAGAGGCCCTTTGCACATAATCATTTTTTACAATAGTAATGGGGCCTCCAGCTTCCCCTTGTTAGGTGTGAGTTACTCATACATGTATGGGTATTTTTAACGTTGGGTTCCTGTAATTGTCATAATTCGAAAGCAGAACTACAAATCCTAGAATGCTGTGTGGAGTAGGTAAACAAAGGCTCAGAGGGCATCTAACGGGTCACTAGATAAACCGAGAGGTCATCTCACCAACTCCGTTCTTTTTTAGAAATGTTCTAATAGTTTGTTTGGGGTTTGCATAAGTTAAAACCTTGTGTGTGCCTTTACAGGCATTCCAGAATGTACTTTTGTTTCATGAGGTCTGCTTTGCTTTGTGACCAGTTGTGACATCATAACATAGATGGCCCGTTGAAACACTTTTTGATATATTTACATTGGAAATGTGTGAATCCTTTACAGTTGAACATATGGGCAGTGCTCGGAGTCCACATTCACCCTTCGACAAGTCATCATCAATCAGCCCATGGCTTCTAGGGGGATGTATGACGTTACAACGCATACTTTTACCATGCATAACTTTACAACGCGGTATTTACAACGAATACCGTTACAACGCATAGCGCTTAGAGGTGCTGGATAGTGGTAAGTATAATTTTCTATTCCAACTCCAGTCCCCGTGGACACTAGGGAAGGTGTTGGATAGAAAATTAAACTTATTACTTACCTTAGAGCGCCCCCCAGCGCAATGCGTTGTAATGGTATGCGTGGTAATACCTGCGTTGTAATGGTAGTGCGTTGTAAAAATTTCGTTGTAAACGTTGCATACCCTTCTAGGGTGATCCTGTGTTAACTGTAATGGGTCGAAGCATCTGCAAAGGCTTCATGCATCACTTTAGAAGACCATTATCAGCTCATTCATATTCATAATAGGCATGCTTTATTTCAATGGACACAGAGTCTTCTCCGTGTGTTATTTTATTTTAAAGTTTTCGAAGGCGCCAAGCAAGTCTATGCGCATCTTAGCACTAGGCACTAAAACAAGCACATCAAGGTAATCCCGGCCTATACAAAGAGTCGAATGAGTCGAATTTCCATTATTCCATATGTATTTTCATTATTGTCAAATGAAACAAGTTACTGTCACCAAGGCCATATTGGAGAGGAAGAGGATTTCTTTTTAATGGTCCCTATAGTGGAATACCAAAACATACATAAGAAATGTAGGTCTTAAACCTTTGGTGCGGGGATTGTATTCTTTGTAATAGATACTCCACACACATTCTAGTATGAGAATTTTTGTACTTGCTTCCAGTGTTAAATAAAAATAAATGTAAAACTTTCACCTTGGTACATAAGTCAAATCTTGGTTCAGCACGGAGTAATTAACAAGCATTGGCAAAGCCAATAAGTCTTTCTTTGGCCGCCAGCCTTTTGACTTTATTAATGCTTGTTTTGACAGGATTTTTGCAAAAGCTTCTTTTTTGGGAAAGGTGCTGGGGCATCGTCAATCCAAAAAAGAAAGCAAGTTGGCTTAAAAAAATGTTTTGGTCTAAAAAAAGCGCAGAATGCTACAGTAATTCCTGGCACAGAAAATAACTACTTGTGTGTACATGAACTCTTGTGAAGGGAGATAATGCTGTCTCTCACCAAGACGTTAGCTAGTGGATGACACATTGGCCTGTGCTGTAGTGGACGAAGGAGAAATGTGAATAACAAAATAATAGACCAAAGGCTAAGGAGGCCTGGCTGAAGGCTCCTGTCAGTATATTTTCAATATAATTTTAGTAAAGTTAAAACTTCTTGACCAATACTAGACCTAACAAGCATTGGATTAGCCAATAGGTCTTGCCTTTTGGACCTTATAAGTGTTTAGTTATCCAGCACAATATCCTTGGTACAACAATATCAACTGCTGCATGGCTAAACACTTATAAGGTCCCAAAGGCGAGACCTATTGGCTATGCCAATGTTTGTTCTAATAAGTCACTGTGTGTAGGTTACACAGGCAGCCATAGAACATGCTGGATCCGTTTGACCAGCTGAGGCTGAAAATGGCAGCTCTAGATTATCACTTTCATTTGGTCT
Source organism: Lissotriton helveticus (assembly GCF_964261635.1). Lineage (NCBI taxonomy): Eukaryota > Metazoa > Chordata > Amphibia > Caudata > Salamandridae > Lissotriton > Lissotriton helveticus. The sequence continues at coordinate 1,411,810,678 of NC_136067.1, read as the reverse complement.
TCTAGCACATGGTGTGAACGAATGCAACAGACTTTTCGGCTTTTTGCTCAGCCTTGGTTTCCTATCTTGCAGCCATAAATGGCATCTTCTCTTTCCCCCATTAAAATTCTATTTCACATATTTAATGAAATTCATTGACAACTTGAGACCTGTCCTTTAGCCTCAGACACACTAGAGGAACGTGATGAGTATGCAGCGGATCCAGACACAACTGAAGAAAGAAAGTGTGGCGGCTGCTCAGATAAGGTGAAGGAGTGTTGTCCCACTGCTCTGTGAGCAGTAGTTAAAGAAAACTAAAATGATAATAATTAGCGTTATTATCATTTTAGTTTTCCTTTCCTGGTGTGGCGGGGTGGGGCTGGACTGCCTGCCAAACCATCATGCGCACTTTGCATGTTCTGCAGAACATGCCCCAGGCTCTCATTCCCTGCCTGAGCACCGATGCACAGCGCTCAGACCGATTATAGTGCTGCATTGCGGCGTTGTCATTGGCCAGAGGAGTCAGGAGCCTGGGTGCTTCCTGTTCCTGCTTCCAGGAGCGAGAGGCGGGAGTCAGCGGACCCAGAGGCGGTGGACGGCTGGGTGGCTGGCCTGAAGGTAAGTGGGTATTTTGCTGGTTTTTTTCATTTATAACCCTCCCCATCCCATCCCATCCCATCCCACCGTGCCACCCCGGTAAATAGTGCCCACCACTGGAAAGAGATCTGAGGTTCAGGAACAGAGCGGTGACTCACCCAGTCTTTTCCACTGCTCAACAGTAAGGACAAGCGGAATCCGCTAGAAGGATTTTTTTTTCTTTTACAGTTTTCGATATAGCAAACTCGACCCGACACGGACATATTCATTTTTGTTAGACTCGGGGAGATTACGTGATTTTCCCAGAATCACAGGATGTTTGAGCCTCCCACCAGACTCAAATCTGGTTCCCCAGCTTCATAGTTGGCCGCTCTAGCTGTTAAGCCACATTCTCTCACAATAGAAGTTGGGTTCATTACAAGTGCCCCGGCTTTCATCCTTTTAGTAAACTCTGTTGGAGTCGGGCAGTGGGTAGGGGAGTTTGGAATACATATGGGATTATGACTGGACCTGCAAAATGAGGATTCATCCGTTGTATCAGAAAAAGTGCAGTTTATTCTCTCAGAAATTCCACCTCTCTCCCTGCTTTTCCCACAGTGTTCACCTGCTTTCAGTAAATAAACTGAGTCTGCTGTAAACTCTGAAGTATATATACAAGGGGATAGCGCCACCAGAACATCACTTTTATCAATGTTCTGGTGCCGCTATGCCCTTCTCCATATTTACAAGGAGGAGTTAAGCCACTTTTTGTGGCTTAAGTCTGCCTTGTAAATATCGCATCTTTACACGATTCACTTTGCGTGAAAGGGGCGTGCAATGGGTTTTGCTGTGGGCTTTCCGCTGCAACACCCATTGTTTTTTTACGCTGCCCCAGATTTACAAGGATCTATAAATCTGAAGCAGCGGCAAAAACTGCTATGCAATAGCAGGCATTAGGATGGTTAAACAAGGAGAAATATTTGTATTGCTCCTTGTTTTTGCTTTTTCTATGTGTTCTGCATTCTGCAGCACACATAGAAAGAGCAAAATGCAAATAATGATTGTTTTTGTGCAGGAAGGTGTCCCTTCCTGCACATAAACAACCATTTACCAGCAACGCGGGCACTCTTGCTCTGTGGTGCAAGGGTGCCCATATCATAGATAGTGTTCATCCCTGATTTTTGGAAATGTCAGAGCGTGGCCAGCCACGGCCGTGCAGGTAAGAGTGGTAAGGCTGGGTGGGGTGATTTCGACAGACGACAACTAGGGAAAATTATTTATTTAATTTTCCCTCATGATCATCTGTCAAATCCCACCCAACCTGGCCTCACCGCTCTTACCTGATGGGTCATGGCTGAGTGTGGTGCCTCCAAATTTGATGCAGCTCCGCGCTCTGATTTTTCCTTGTAAATATGCCCCACTGTTACCAGCTCCATCAGGAAATCCCTGGGGATCATAATGAGACGCTTGGAGTTGGTTACACTACAGAAATATAAATTAAATAAACATCCTCAGGTAGAGGTGGAGGAATTGCGATTATCTTTAAGGATCATCTCACATGTCGCCTACTCGGCAGCCCTCTCCTGAATTGCGAAAATGTCTACTTCTCTATACAATTTACCACCATCCTCTCTCTCTCTCAGGAATCCTGATATACCGCCCCCCGGGGACAGTAGACGCCTTTTGTAGCTCCCTGGTGGAAAATGCCATCCATCTAGCGAGCTTGTCTGCAAACTTTATACTTCTGGGGGATTTTAACCTCCACATCGATGACCCTAGGGCCTCAGTTGCAACCGAATTAGCTAAACACCTTGCGTCCATTCAGCTGGAGCAGAAAGTCCCTTTCCCCCACTTACTCTCAGGGTCACTGCCTTGACCCTGTGTTCTCAAATGTGGAAACTCTCCATGGATACAACCCCATCCCGATCCCCTGGTCTGATCATCACCAGGTCCCTCTCTCCTGGTTTTCTCATTCCCCTGCCCCCCCGGCGCCTCCACCCCGCACTCTCGTCCGCCCCTGGTCCAAGCTCTCCCAGGAGCAATAGATCCATGAATTAGGTAAGAACACACCATTGCCCATCCCCTGTCCGGTGACAATGTACAATAACTTCTGCAGTTGGATAGTTGACTCCCTGAACACTGTCCTCCCTAAAGTCAAGATCTCCAAAGAACGCGGCTCTACCAGCTCACCTTGGTACTCAGCCGAACTGCGCATCCTGAAACAGAGGTGTAAAATTTTAGCGAGAAGATGGAGGAAAGACTTTGCAGCAGAAAGCAAGCCCTCCTATAGGGATGCTATACGCAGTTATAGAGAAGCGCTGAGGACAGCCCAGGCAACCTTCTACGAGATCAAAATTGAACAGGCTGCTAACTCCCCCAGAGAGACGTTTGCTATTATAAAAAAACTTCTCAAACCTCCAGCCCCCCTTATCCCGGCGGACCCCCTTGGAACTCATTGTGAAAATCAAGCTGAGTTCTTCGACATCAAAATCCAGAACATCCTAAACACCCTTCCTCCACCGGACCTGTCAGCAGATAGGCTCACGGTCGCCCCACCTCCCGCCACATGTCACCTGGACCATTTCGCCCCCCCTCGCCTTGGAGACCCTCCTTTCACTTCTGCCCACTGTAAAAAGCGGATCACCTAGCGACCCGGCGCCCATGAACGTCTTAACCAAAATCGCCTCCACTATTGGTCCGACAATTACTTATATGATCAATACCTCGCTCGGCTCAGGCAACATCCCCCCACTTTGGAAGGAAGCAATGGTTGAAACCCTTCTTAAAAAGCCTCATCTCGACCCTGAAGATCTGGGCAACTACCGCCCTATATCTCTCTTACCAGTAATCTCTAAAATCACTGAGAAACATGTAAACCACGCCCTTTCGGAGTTCCTTGAGCTCCAACCTGCTTCACCCCTGGTTTCCGCCACAGACAGAGCACAGAAACGGCTCTCCTAGCGGTCGTCGAGGAAAGCAGGAAACTGCTTGATGCCGGAGGCGCAGCAGCAATAATCCTACTGGACCTGAGCGCAGCCTTCAACACGGTGAATCACCAGGTCCTAATTCATCTCCTGGGCAAGGTTGGAGTGTCCGGCTCCACCCTGAGCTGGCGGTGCTCCTTCTTGAAAGACCGCACGTTCCAGATCTTCGAAAATGGCGTAAGTTCCAAACCCCGGCCCCTCCAGTGCGGTGTCCCTCAGGGTTCGTCGCTGAGCCCGACACTTTTTAACGTTTATATGGTCCCCCTGGCATCCATTGTAGCACCTTTTGGGATCCATATGGTTACCTACGCTGACGACACCCAACTGGTCGTAGCCCTAAATCAAACCGCCCCCCACTCCATGACCATGAATGCCTGTCTTACGGAGGTAGTAAACTAGATGGGTTGCTCCCAACTGAAATTGAACGGGAGTAAGGTGAAAATCATGACCCTGGGTTACTTTGACAATGCCGCCCTCAGAACCATCTGGCCCGCTTGTATGGGTCCAGTCCCATCTCCTAAACCCGAAATAAAGAGCCTGAGCGTCTGGCTGGATCACAAGCTGACTTTCCAATCGCAAGCTAGCAAGACAGTGGCAACCTGCTTTGGCCTCATCAGAATGGCGAGGAAAGTGCTCCCCTGCTCCCCCTCCAAGCCAAGAAAATCATGATGCAGTCCATACTTCTCTCTAGACTGGATTATGGCAATGCGCTCTACCTAGGCTCCCCCGCCTTCGTAATTAACAAACTACAGATGATCCAGAACTACGCAGCCAGACTGCTGACGGGAATGCCAAAACTGTCCTCTGCCAAACCTGCCCTGCGTGTCTTACACTGGCTGTCAGTGAGAGAGCGAATCAGCTTAAAATCCCTTTGCATTATCCACAAATCACTCATGGGGCTAGGCCCTCCTCTGGTCCTACCCATGGTGCAGCCTTATAAAGCTAGGAGACATCTGCACTCGGACGACCTCCACCTCATCGCAATCCCCAGAATTAAACGTGCCAGAAGTGGGGGCAGGCTTTTTTCTCTGTATGTAGGCAGAATTTGGAATTCTCTGCCTCTCCACCTCCGGACCGAACCCAGTCACCGCTCTTTTAGGAAACAGCTAAAAACCTTCCTATTTCCCTAAAACACCCTCTTGTTCTGTCATCCGGGCTAGTAGGTCAGTCTCAGCGCTGGGAGGCCTCCGGGTATCCATGCGCTTTATATAAATGCCGTTTTTATTTCATTTCATAAAGCCCGGCGTTTTTGGAAAGCGTTGTCATCCTTGGCACACTCATTGGTATTACTTGTACATTCAGGGTCTCATTTTCAATGATTTACTATAGGGCAGCACTGCAAGTGTTTTTGCTGCGCTGCCCTACGCAAAATCAAAAGGGCAGGAATGCACCGTATTTTCGAGATACGGTGCGATCCTGTGCTTTCAGCCAGAGCCGGAGCACAATTTGATGCTTTGCGCCAAAACAGGCACCCTTGCATGGCGCAAGAGTTTCTGTCTCTGTTGTTGGAATGATTGTTTTTGTGCAGGAAGGGACACTTCCTGCACAAAAACAATCCATGGAGGTGTTTCCCTCTTTCTATGTGCTGTAGAATGAAGCACACATAGAAAGCAGCCGTGGTTGTTAGTGGGTGTACTTGCCGGCAGTGATGTGGGGAGTGAGAGGGGGGGCAGAGTGGGGGGTAGTAATCCATGGATTACGGAGCTTTACAGGTAAGTAAACATATAAATAAATAAAACGAATTTCGTTGCGCGCACTGCATCGCATTTGGGGATGCAGTGCATGCAACGAAATTCATTTTATTTATTTATATATTTACTTACCTGTAAAGCTCCGTAATCCATAGATTACTACCCCCCAACCCTGCCCCTCCCCACGTCACTGCCCTGCAGGTACACCCACTACCGACCGCGGCTGATAGAAAGAGGAAAAATTAGGAGAAATAAACATATTTCTCCTCGTTCTGCCTGCCCTGGGGAGGCTACAGTTTTGATGCATTCCCAGGATTACAGATCCTTGTAAATCTGGGAATGCGTCAAAACCTATGGGTGTTGCATGGGAACACCCGCCACAACACTCATGGAATGCCTCCCTGATACAGTGTAAGGCAACGCATCGACTTGCACTGCGTTGCCTTACGCCGTATCTAGGAGGCCATGAAAAGCCACGCAAAGTGGCTTTGCTTGACCTCACAGATATGGGTCTGCATACTACGCTGACAGAGCGTCATAAAAAGTGACGTACTGGCGGCACAAGGAGCCTCAGTGTGTGAGGGTGGTGGGTGTAACCTACTCCAGGTTCAGCTAGGTGTTCACTACACATCCACAGAAACCATTGGCTCTAGAGGTGCTGCCTTCTCAACAGAGTGGTTGCAAATGGCGGTCACTGTTAGACATTGGTGACAAAAAGGCTACTAGAAAGGAAATAATTAAGCTCATTTGGACTAACTGAATGATTATAACAATTGCAGACTACATGTGGGGCCAAAAATGCCTCCTTGCACAACTACGTTCTGTGATTAATTTCCCACTGTACAAGGTCAACATTACGAAAGAATTTAAGCCCATTCTTACACCTTCCCCATTAGCATTTTTCTGTGTGTCATCGGGTAAGCATAAATCGTCAGCGGTAAGCGGGGCAATGCATCCATACGCAAGTCACGGGTTCGAACTCAGGTCGGTTCACTCAGCCTTTTCTCCTTCCGAGGTTAGTTGATTAAGTAGCACCGAGTTAGATAATATTCAGAGACCTGTGTGTGCACTTTACAAATATACGTTATGATATGTTGTTGTGTTTAATGTTAATATAACTTGTCGGACAAGGAAGTTGGATGAACCTCTGCAAAGTGCCCTCATAGACTGTTGTGTCCAGTGTGGAAACGCCATTGGACAGTAATTTGTGGGTTTATGTGAATATGAATGCACATATGTGGGCTCTGATGTACAAACCCTGCGAGAGGAGAACTAAAGCTTGAGCGGTGCCTTGCAGTGCTTTGAGACTAGGTTTGACGTCACCTAATGATGGCCTCAAATTATTACGTAAGCTCGTAAACCATGGGCCTCATTTATGAAAAGTGACGCATCGCTGAGTGAAAACAGCGATGCGTCACTTTTCACTGCGCCCTCCTTGCGAGACCAATGATGCGTCATATTTACAGTATGACGCATCCTGGCGCAAGGAGTTACAGATACGTCAGTATTTCTGACGTATCTGTATGGCGCAAAAGTGACGCATTGCTGGAGTGTGTCACAAAAGTGACGCAACTCCAGCAATGTGTCCTTTCACATGGGGCAAGCCCCATGTGAAAGGGCCTGCGTCAGTCTTACGCCTGCTGTGAGGCAGGCGTAAGAAATTGACGCATTTGTGTCCTAGAAGTGGCGCAGTGAAATCTTATAGATTTCACTGCGTCACTTCTATGACCCTGTCTTGCATCAGAACGTCCCCCTGCATACATTATACCTGACGTAGGTATAATGTAGCGCAGGGGTTTACGAAGTGAGGCATCCACCTAGATGCGTCACTTTGTAAATATGGTGCAACAAGGCACATTTTTTACGCTGCTGCTGGTGCGTCGCAAAAAGTGACGCACCGACGGTGTAAAAGTGACGCACGGCCTCATAAATGAGGCCCCATGTTTATAGGAAACTCCTTAGAAGGCAAAATTATATTTTGCCTGGAGTGCTTAAGAATACTTGCATCGTTTTTGGGCCTAAGCATGTTCGAACGAATAGAAAACGATCCGACACACTCGCTTCTTCAGAGGTATATGTATTTTAGAGGAGGAAATATTGTTTCACAGCATCAAAGGTGCTTCAAGATAAGTCTGCCAAGAGATTACAAAAATTGTGAAGGACGCTGGGATCCAACAACCTGCCAGGTGTGTTTGGGCTTAAAATGACTGCAGAATTAAAGATGTCGTTGAAAAGATCCTTATGTTGAGAAAGTACATGACAAACCAGAGGCCAAATTGGATTTGGCGTTTAGAAGAAGGAAAAATCCGATGCCTCGAGTGTTTTTTGTCTTTGATGACTTTGGACGTTTGCTCTTTATTCTTTTGCAAATTTCCCCACAGATAAAAATGTTATCCCTTGACTTTAATATTTTGGGAATGCTTTGATATTTTAAATGTGAGTTCCATTGCTGTTGTTGTTTTTTTAATTAATTGTTTCTTCATCTAGAGTGCAGTTGTGCTAATGTTTTATGTCTCCCTCAGAGAATGTATTCTAAGTCCGTTTCACTTGGTATTATTTAGATCTGTGTTTTCCCATTTAGCTTCTCGCAGATCAATTTGGAGGGCAAAAATGTGTAATATCTTCTTGTTCTTTTTTTTACAGATAATCCGCTGCTTATTGTCAGGCCACCTGGTAAGATCTTTTTTTGTACACTTGTAGATTTTTGATAGCACCTGTCTCGGGCAGTGCACCATGCATGCATTGCTAACCTAATAATTTGGAGCGTTACATATTTGTTACATCCTTTCTTCTACATGGTAGCAAGAGAGTTGTGTATTTGAAATGTTGCAGCACTATTCTTTCATCTTGTGTTTCAGAAAACTTTGCTTTAGGTTATATAAGGATTAGGTGCCACAGTAAAATTCTCTAACTTGGTATATTGAATGATTTACAGTTGAGCGGAAATGAAACATTTTCTGATTTGTGTAGAACACAGTAAATCCTCATTTGGGGAACGGTGGTGAAGTATCCTTTGGTAGAATTACCACTGAAGGCTAATTTTAAGTTCCTTAGATGTAGCTGGAGAGATACCAGGTATCCATGCACTTACATCTGGCGACTACAAATAAATCCCCGGCAAAATGGGAAATAACATGGGGACCGGGAAATACCGAGTTCAATTCTGCATGATTGTCCTCCTTCAGAGGGAAATAATATGCCCAATCCACACATTTACCATCTGCTTAGAGTAGGCTGTGAATGTGTGAGGGGCCTTTTCTCTCGGCAGTAGTGTCGGGAGGAAATGGTGGGTGTACAGAGAATATTTTATGAGCTTTTCTCCTCCCTCCAAGCTAAAGTGAAATGGCGGGTGGGAGCAGGGCGCACTAGTTGCCCACAGCCCCCACAACTCAGCTTGGGAGTCCCGGTCCGTTACCTCCAGGCCCCAAATGATCAGTTCCGGGGTTTGCAGTTCAGATCATTCCAAACCGGGAGACACAGGACACTCCTAGTTTGAGCGGTACACCTCGACCCCCTACCCCCACTAAAGGCAACTTGTAAGTGCGTCCTGAATCTTCTGGCAGAATTAGATCCACGCTAGAGATCTCAGGACAGGGATAATTTCACCAAAGGACTCTCCATTAGCAGTTAATCCCCAACAGAAGATGTAATATTTACTCTACAGATCAGAGGATTTTCCTTTGCCGCCCACCTCTATATCAGTCCCATTGACGGGGCGTAAGTATGAATGGCCCAAAAAGGAGCAGGCGTGCAGTTCATAAAAAGAACTTGAAGAAGGAAAGCAAGCCCATTTTAACTTTGGCCATAAGCAGGAGATTGGGAAGGAGCTGAAGCATTGCGCTGCAGGGTGGAGGATTTGTAGGTGAGCAGGACGTGTTTATGACAAGTGTGGTGGGGGAGGACTGTCCTTATAATCGATAAGGGGATAAGACAACTGAGTGGCAACTGAGAAGCTAAGGCAGAAGTGTAGTGGTGTGATTAGAGATGTCCTTGTGGGAGCAATGGAAGACAGCAAGGTGACAGGTGACACAAGCAGAAGTGTTCGATGATGAAAGATCTATAATTAGCACTGAAAAAGAAGAAGTCATTTCAGCATGTGAGTATCTGGGTGCATTGTATACTTTGTGCATGTTGTTGCTAGGGGTGAACACCAGCACTTATTTGTGGCGACCACGACTCTGTTACACGTGCCTTGTTAATTAAGAATCCACAGAAGGCTGGTAGTTACAGGTGGTACTATAGTTATCATACTTGGTAAAGGTGAAAAAATATTTATGAACTTTGTGTGAAAAACGGAACTAGAACTACCAAGACGCTATGGGGTAATGGCGCTGTTACATGCAAGCCGTGCGTTCCTACCCACTTTCACTGTTAATAGGATCTCGTGAGACGCCCCCAAGCTGACAAGCTTTGGAACGCCGGCATGCTATGAGTGGGATTATACCCGAGAAAACTGGCAGCATGTCCAGCAACCCATAAATATTCTCTACTGATGAGAGAGGAATCCTGAAACACTAGTATCTAGAGATACGATTTCGAAATACAGCATTAGCCGAAAACATTTTTATTAACTTTGTGTGAAAAAGCTGAACTACAACTTCCAAGACGCTATGGGGTAATGACGCTGTTACGTGCAAGCAATACGTTCCTACCCACTTTCACCAACATACTTGGTAATAGTTGCTATTTTAAATTTCGATTCTAGTGATATTGGTTTTTATTAGGAGTGATAAAAAAGCAGCATCCTCTGAGGCATCTGTAATGGAGGCCTTAGGCTCGTCGCTCCCCTGCTAGCATAATTCAGAGTTCTTGACTGAGAGCTGGGTCAAACCACTTTCCCCTGCATCCCATTAGCAGTGACCAGGAAACAAATGAGACAACATACAGTGTCTCATTTTGAAAGCTTTTCAACACCTGTGGCTAAGACAGTCTATCTTAATGTCCTGTATTAATAGTAAAAAGCCAATCTCTTGACTTACCAACCAGGGGTGAGGGTACACATGGAATGTAATAAAAGTGGAATGAGACAGCCAAAATACCAGGGAATTACATGTTCAATAGCAGAATCTTTATGAGCGGTGTCTGTGATGCTTAGTAGAGGAATGAACTGGATAAGTCAAGCTTTCTGCAAATAATTTTCTCCACAGAGGATGTCAGCAGTAAATCTGTTCTTGTTTAATCTGTGCTTTGATCAAAGGTTTGCACGTCATAAAAGCTGTCGTTTTGGTATTGAGGCTGACAACTGCCTGTAGATTCCCTTAACAATGTAAGTTTAACAAGCTGCAGGTTTTACGATCATTTTTTCTTTAATTTAAAAAACCTTTTTGTCTCCTAGAGATACAAAAATTCTGATATCTGTTATGCCACCGCTATAGTATATTCTCGATGATGCTCAGATTCAGAACTGCTAAAATATCGGATTCTGTGATTTAATTTTTTTATTGTTTAGAGGGCACCTCTGTACCTATTAATTCACTGATTAGGTACAATCATGATAAACATTAAATCACACAAGAAACCAAATGTTTGCAGTGAATACTATGGATCCTCAGCCTTTCATTTCTGGGTCTGGCATTGAGCTGCTTGAGCACCAGCAATGAGAGACTATTGCTGTGCCATTCCTGGAGGAGGGACTCACAGCAGCAAATTACAATAAGCTACCCAGTTGCTGCTGAATTGCAAATACTACTTCCAGAGCTTTGTAATCGTACCATGCATGCTGTTGCAAGCATGGTGTTCTCGTCTTGTTTTATCCACATTGGTGGCTAGCAAGAAATTAAAAATAAACTTTAGTCTGTCATTTCCTGAAATAATCTTCCAAGAAAATATTTGAACCATGCAAACATACCAAAACACAAGAGGAAAGGTGTTTTTCTTTCACCAGTTTATTTATTTATTTATTTATTAGTATTTTGTAGAGCGCCTGGTTACACTAGCAAGTGTGTCCCCGCGCTGTAAATGCTAATGATGATGTTCAGTGCTGATGCTTCCTACGATTTTAGTTTTTGGGGAAGAGTAGAGTTTTCAAGTCTTTTCTGAATTTAGACTCAGATGGTTCAGTTCGCAGTTCCACTGGGAGTTGATTCCATTTCTTGGCCGTTTGGACTCTGAAGGATTTCCCCCCCATTTTGGCTGTCTGGACCCTCGGGACATGTACCTGTCCTGTCCCACGTGATCTCAGATGTCGGGTAGGTTCATACCATTGCAATAAACCGTGAAGGTATTTCGGACCTTTGTCATGCAGGATGCGATGGCCTGTGCATAAGGCCTTAAAAGTCACCCGTTCCCTGATCGGGAGCCAGTGGAGGGCTTTCAGGGCTTTTTTTGATGAGGCTCTCCTGGGTAATTTTAGGATCAGACGGGCCGCTGCGTTCTGTATCCGTTGGAGTCTGGAAAGACTTTTTTCGTTGGCTCCAAGGTGCAGGACGTTCCCGTAGTCCAGCCTAGATGTTATTAGGCTTTGTACTATGGTTTGGCGCACTGATACCGGCATGAGGTCGAGCGTTTTCCTGAGGACTCGTAGTGTCCCGAAACAGGTTCCTGCTACTTGTTTTGTCTGGTGGTCGAGCGTGAGGTTTCTATCTATCCAGATCCCTAAGTTCTTTACTAAGTGGGTAGGTGTGGGTAAATCTCCCAGCTCTTCCGGCCACCACGCTGAAGTCCATACTGATGGAGCTTTGCCTATGATTAGTACCTCCGTTTTATTGCCATTCAATCGTAGGCAATTGTCTGCCATCCAGAGTGCCACCTTCTGCATGCAGGCTGCAAAGTTGGAGGCACTTTGCTTCTCAGGTTGTGTAAGGGTTACAGTCAGTTGCGTGTCGTCCGCATACGACACTATTTCAACCCCAAACGTTTCTGTAATTCCTCCTACGGGGGCTACATATAGATTGAAGAGGGTGGGGCTGAGGCTGGAGCCCTGTGGTACTCCCTGATTAAGTTGTATTTCCTTAGACTTGAACTGTCCCTGGGCGACCTGGAAGGTTCGTCTGTTAGGAAGGATTTCATCCATTCCCAAGCTTTCCCTCTCACTCTGCCCTTTTTCAGGCACTGTAGCAGGGTGTGATGGGCTACAGTGTCGAAAGCGGCACTCAGGTCCAGGAGAATTAGTGCCGCCGTCTGGCCTTTGTCAGCATATCCTCGTAGGGCTTCTGTTGAAGATAACAGGGCTGACTCGGTCGAGTGATGGGCTCGAAAACCCGACTGAGAGGGATGAAGGAGTCCACTTGCTTCTGCAAATGCTGAAAGCTGTGTATTTACAGCTTTCTACGCAATTTTAGCGAAGTAGGGCAGGAGAGAGATGGGTCTGAGGTTATCCAGTTTGTCAATGCTAATATTGGTTTTTTTCCTCAGGGGAAGGACAGTCGCTTTTTTCCATGTAGTAGGGACTTGTCCTGTATTGAAAGAGAGAGCCAGGAGGTGTCTGATATGGGGTTCCAGGGTGATGATGCTACCGTAGAGTCTTTTAGGGGTTGCTGGATCACTAGGTGAGCCAGATTTGATACTGTTAGCTATGTTGAGAAGGATTTCTTTAGGCGGGACAATAAATGCTGAGAGGCATTTATCCTCCTGTATATGCAAATAGTTGTCTTCCTGTTCCCTGCCTGTTCTGGCTTTGTCTGGGAAGCTAGCATAGATTTTGTCCACTTTGTTAGCAAAAAACTCTGCTATTAAGTCGCATGTTTTGACTGATCCCGTCATGGGTGTGGTTAGTGAGGTAAGGTCGGAAAGGTCCCTGTAAATTAAAAACATTTCCTTCATGGAATTGTCAGCGTCTTTAATTCTGTTGCAGAGGTAGGACTTCTTAGTTTTACGAATGAGTGCGTGGTATATTTTGAGCCTGTTCTTATACTCTATTCTGTCTTCCTCATGGTAATGTGACCGCCATATCCTCTCGTAGTTTTTGCATTTTGCTTTTTGGTCCCGGAGTTCACCGTTGAACCAAGGGGCGGATTTGGTACGTCTAACCGGGGCCTTATCCGTCCATGGTGCTGTGTGGTCCAGCGCCTTCACTATCATTTTATTAAGATTTAAGCAGGCAGATTCTAAATCTTTGTCTCCAGGGGGGGGCCTCAAGTGTTATAATTCTATTGAAGGCCTCAGTGGAGAACTTATTTCATTTCCTGCGTTTGTTGAAGTGGGCGGGTTCCTTGTGTAGTCCATCATCTGGTACCGATACCCTGAACGTTACTAGGTGGTGGTCGGACCATATGACTGGGGTGGGAGGGTCTAAGGTTAGGGCATCCCAGCTGGCAAAGATGGGGTCTAGGAGATGTCCCTGACAGTGAGTGGGTTGTTCTGATTTGAGTAGCATCTGGATGCCAGCTAACTCCTGTTTAATTTCCTGAGCCTCGTTATTCTTGAGGTCATCAAAATGATAGTTTAAATCCCCTAGCAGGAGAAGTCTTTCATGTTCAAGAGCAGAGAGCGTAAGGGTTTCCACCAATTGAGTGGAAAAAGTGGCTGCGGGGCCAGGTGGGCGATATATAAGATATCCCCTGATGCAATATCCCTGGTGAACTGAGATGGAAAAAAAATCAGTTTCGCTTTTGTCAATATCCCTTCCCTCTAACGTACAGGTCAAGTCCTGTTTATGAATAATGGCGATCCCACCCCCTTTCCCCTTTGGTCTGTCTATTCTTTTGATGTCATATCCTGGTGGGAGGGCCATCAAAATGTCAGGTGCCGAAGTGGCGTTAAGCCACGTTTCCGTAAGAAAGAGGGCGTCGGTTCGGCCATCTGTAAGGTAGTCATGTACCTCCATCTTGTGTTTTCCTAGGGAGCGGCAGTTTAGTAGAGCCAGGTTCAATATCTTCCCTTTTTGCCTTGATCCCAGGTTTCTGTTTACGGAGAAAGCACAATGGGCGCATTTTTTCTCTAGATTATTTACATTAATGCTGTGTCGGCAGGGATTGTCTAGGGGGGGACAAAGTTTCCGTATTTCCGAGGCGCTGTACCTTTTACGGAGGTTGGAACCAGCAGGGGGCCTGCCCCTGCTCCCGGGCGGTCACGGACGGGCACAGACGGGCTTGCCTTTGGCGCGCCTTTGGCGCGCTTCCGGCGCGCCCGCTGCGCCCGTCCGCTGCGCCTCCTGTGACCGTCAGACATTTATTGGAGGTGTGTCTCGGGGTGGGCGTGGCCAGGCAGCAGCAGCGCTCCCCTCCCACCTCCCCAACGATGGCGGCTGTTTCCTTGTTTTTCCTGCCCCCTAGCAGCGCTCAGATCGGCTGCGGGGGGTCCAGCAGGGGTTTAGAGGAAGCGGAAATCAAGCGCTTTGCCAGTAAGTGAATTTAAAAGATAATGTGAGCCAAAGTCTGCACTCGACAGTTTCTCACATTCAGCAGTTTAAAATAGGTAATTATAAAATAGCAGCAGTTTATCCACAATACACATAGAAATACAAGCTTAAAAGTCTTAAAATCGAAGTTTTAGCTCTCTGCACTAATTCTCTACGTGTCTCTCACCTCCCGGCTTTCCGCCTCAGGAGTAGAGAGTGAGCATTTTACCCAGCGTCGCGAAGGGTGAGGTTTTATGGGTGTGTCTCGGGGTGGGCGTGGCCAGGCAGCAGCAGCGCTTTAAGTCTGTGAGACAATCATTATGAGTGGCCTGTTAATGGCTCTAGCTAATCTGCTTCAGAAAATACCATTACCTGCTGCTACAGTATCTTTAGGGTCCAGATACACAAGAACTGGATATAAAATTTCAAACTCTCTTGGATATTGCTCATTCCTGTCTGGATTTTATTTGTGCAGCTAGAGTGCCCAGGAGGTACCTTAAGGGCGTTCACTCTTTCTGCAATACCGATAGTCCTGATGGCCACAGTAACTATGTTATGTGGGCCATCTGGAATACAAATAACTCTTAAAGAGTGCCGAAGACTGAAGAAGTTCCTGACATTTCAAGGGGGGCAGAATATAATACTGCCATTTTATATAAGCTCAAAGACTGTTAACGCGGGGTTTCTGGTCTCTATTTACCTTACCAGATCCCAAATCATGTCGACTGAATCGTTGGTACCTGTCATTGAGTAAAAGATAATCTACTACTAGGTTAGTCAATTAAGAACTTACACCACTCTGAATAACCACTGACCAGTGATAAAGTTTAAAGATTTAATATAAAGTCAAAGATAATTGAAGATACAAACTTCTCAAGATAAGGTTTAAAAGGTATACTGGTATCACTATAAACATATATTCTTTGAATAATCTGAGTCTACAAAACAGAATAATAAGTACAAGTTCGAAAATCATCAGAGTTGCCAAAATGGATACAAGTTGCAACTTAAGAGTCATTACAGAAAAGAAAATTCTGGTTAGTCTGTCCCTGCACTAGACTAAGTGACATCCCTACTTAACAAGATCTTTACCCCAAAAGGTGTCAGCCGTGGTGTCTTCCTAAGAAGATCACGCACTTCTCTTTGTCTCTTCTGTAAATAGGTCTCTTGTGATCAGCCTATCTGCCTACCCCACCGCTCTCTTAGGCTTCCAAAATCATCTGCTCTCCTCTCCTCCCGGGTCGCTTTCCCTAATACAAAATCACATTTCCAATAGAAACGCCCCTCGGGACGCCCCTCACGTGGTATCGAATTTGGCGGCAGACTCCATGATGGTACTCTTCAAGACCCTCGTTAAAGTTGACCTTGGTTCCCAGGCTTCTTCTCCAGCGCACTGGTACCCCCTGAAATTCCTGGAAACTCCTACAGGCCTGCGCCAAGCGCCACTGAACAAAGCCCCATTCATTTCAACTGATTAAGACCCCTCGCACCTGCATACAGGCCGTCCTACAGTGGGCCTCAAATTCCAGGCTCCACCATATCTATAGGTCATAAAACATATGTAAAGCACAGTACTTGGCGCCTCTCGACTTCTTCTCTAACGAGCACATTGCAGATCAAAGAAACAACATTATCTGTTCGGGCCTACTTGATTTACATGAAGCGGGTCCCTGCACTCTGAAAACATTTAACTTGATTTAAACAGTATTCTTAACTAACACACGTTTCTATAATGCAACACATCTATAAAACATATATTTCAGTACTAAGTTCAATAATACTTTTAGATGAACAATGTCAACCCCACCTCACATTATTTTAGCACCACGTTTAGATTTACTGTGAATTGCCATGAGGCCTACACATTTCAACTGGTTTGCAAGACTCTACTTTTCTCTTACATGATCACTTAACATGAGAACGTGAGGTTTCCATATTCATTCTAACATTTCTATATTAGTCTTCACATTGCTATGATTATTGTTATTCTACTTGAACACTCTATATTTTTCACTACTGAGTATAAGACACTCTTGTGCATAGTATATGTAAACTAACTATGTGCTTGTAAATATGGTGCACTCATACATTTTTCAGATTTGTGCTCTCTCAGTCCCCCCTTTGATGACTTTCAGGAGTCATCACCATCAAAACACCATCTCTAAAATGTAGGACTCTTCAAAGTGAAGTCATGGCAGTACCATTTCTTTCATTGTCTCCAATGCCTTCAGACTCTTATATTGTGTATCTTGCATCGCTGTCAACCTTCTCTCCTGTTCTCTCATAGATCTCTGCAACCTGTTTGCTTTATACCATTGATACAAACGCACCAATCCCCACAAAGTGATTACACAAATCACAATTATGATGATGGGTTTCAGTATGTACCAAATGATACCCTTTCCTAGGTTGGCAAACCAACCTCCAACTTTACCCATTCCATGACCTACTTTTTCCCACACGTTCACTTTTGTCAGATCCTCAACTTCGTGGTGAATTGCAGTGATGTTTCGTATGTATTTTTCTAAAGGTTTTGAATTGTCTGGAATGTAAGTGCAACATTCCTGGACCTTCAAAGCCTTGCAAACTCCTCCCTCTTTGGCTAACAGAACATCTAGAGCAAGTCGGTTCTGAAGAACCATTGCCCTTATCGATTGCATCTCACCCTCCACCAGCATTAATGATCTAGCAGTACTGGCAGATAACCTATCTACGACTGTAGCCAATCTTCTAATTTTGATGTCATTCAGTATCAATCCCAAGATAGGGAATGCAGCACCAAATACATCCCCAATTACCTCTTCAGCACCTAACCCTCTCTTCCCTCCTGTTGGTATTCCTCTCTTTGTCGTTTCTAAATTCTCAACATGATATATTTTGGGGAAGACAATTGCTAGATAGCATGATCCGTACCAATTATCTGGTAGCTTCACATATGCATTTCTTCCACATACAAAATATACATTTGGAATTGCTTGCATCTCTTTCAAAAAATCTTTGGAGTAGTACTCCAATTGGACTTGACCTACATACAGATTATGCTTAACAACAAACTACATGTGATTCCATATTCGTCAACATGTAATCTTTTGATCTCAGCATCTAACAAAGCCTTTTAACAGTGATAGACTTTTGTGTTGATGCTTTCTTAGTTTCTAATCTCGTCTTTGTTTCATTTTCATGTCCCACTATATATGATACAGTAACTACTAAAACTATAAGAGAAATCACTACCCCTAAAAGTGTGCCAACTATACATTTTGCCCTGCGGTTCGGGTTGCCGGCCTCCATGTTTTCAAACAGTGTAGTTTTGGGTGTTCTTCTAGCACCAGTTTCTCCTTCTCTCCGAACAAAGTCTCTCTTTCGAACAGCGTTTCTCTTTTGAACACCTGGAAGCTGACAGTTTACTCCGCAAACAACATTAGAGTCCTGTAGAAATAGACAACCCTAGCCCTTCTCCGTCCGCTAAAAGGAAGTCCCTACCATTTTCTTCTTCCACTCGGCGCTAGGTTATCTTGCAGCAATATTTACAAAGTTCTTTTCAAAGTCTTTTATTAATCTGAAACTATAAGTGTTCCAAGAAGTGACACTACGTCTTCATAGATGTCCATACGAAGAAGTATTCCCTCAAATTCTGGGCAATTCTTACAACAACATGGAAATTCGACTGTCTCTAGGATTATTCTCCTTATTTCGCTCTGGACAAGTGGACGAACAAAGTGAAGAGTTAAGGTCTTTTCAATCTCCACTCCTGGTACTATCAATTCTACATCCACAGTTACAAAGGGGTCCGTTCTGACCAAGATCACTTTCTTCACCTTCCCGGTTCTGCGCCCCTTTGAAGACATCCGCAACAAGGTATTAATCCAAGACAATGAGTGTTCCAAGAACTTCCACTACTCGTTCAAGCATTTCCAAACGAAGAAGAGTTCCCTCCAATATTGGATATTGTGAACAACAAACCGGAAAATCAACTGTCTCTAAAATCAATTTTCTGATTCCGCTCAGGAGAGGAGGATAGGTGATGTTGAGTGTCAGCAATCTTTCGGCCTCCACTCCTGGTAGCAGGAACCTTAATTGTACTGTGATAATTGGTTCAATTCTGATCAGGCTCACTTCCCTGACCCTCCCGGTTCTGTGACCCACGGACATCTGCAACGAGGTAGGTCCAATCAGGAGTAGAGTACCTTCTGCTAGGCACTCGCACCCTCCTGGATCTTCTGGGACCCTCCTGGGCTTGATCCTGGGTATCTTCTTCCGGATCCGAGTCTTCGGATATAGGAGCAAGCGTTTCTTCCCGAGCTGACCTTAAGCTTAGCCTCCTCCTTCTTTCCGGCCAGGTGGCTGCTCCACGCCTTGTTTTCCTATTTATCGTCCTCACACTCGGTTCTTGATCACTCTGGTACTGATCTGTGTCTGAGTCGTATTCACTGCAGCTCTCTCCTTCAGTTGCGTCTTCGGTCTCACTGCCGTCCTGCCTTCCTTCCTCTTCAGGATCAGATGCGTTCCCAACTCCTTCCAACACCCCCACAGCTGATCTGGTCCCCTCTTGGGATTCTTCTTCCACGACTGGACTTTCGTCTGGGAGAGGAGCTGTTTCTTCTAGAGGTGCTGAAACTCTCCGAGTATGGGATGCATGAATCCAATTTGGCAGCCCTCCGCACTTCACCGCGGTATTCGTGATCAGGATTACCTGAAAGGGCCCACGCCAACGTACATCTAGGCAGTTCTTCCGGACGTGCTTCTTGACCAGCACCCAGTCCCCTGGGCACAGATCATGACACAGGTTCCTTGATGATGAAACTTCAGCCGCCTGCACCTGAAGGGACACA
This sequence comes from Lissotriton helveticus, assembly GCF_964261635.1. Taxonomy (NCBI): domain Eukaryota; kingdom Metazoa; phylum Chordata; class Amphibia; order Caudata; family Salamandridae; genus Lissotriton; species Lissotriton helveticus. Next base: position 1,411,791,339 of record NC_136067.1, on the reverse strand, counting down.
GAATGGATGGCGTCAGACAGTCCCTTACAGTAATCCAAGATCAGATCATCTGTAATGTTCAATAAGGCAGCAGTTGGAACAGTGGGAAGTCTCATGGCCCTCCCCATCAGAACCTCGTGTGGAGAGAGACCTGTCCTCCTGTCAGGTGTGCTACGCATGCTCATGAGTACTAAAGGAAGAGCATCTGGCCAACTCAAAGATGTGGATGAACAGACTTTAGCTAGTCGACTCTTCAGAGTGCCATTTACTTGTTCCACAATCCCTGAGGGTTCTGGTCGATAACTACAATGCAGTTTTTGATCGATCTTTAATGCAGAGCACAACATCTTCACAATTTCGCTGTTAAAATGTTTTCCTCTGTCCGATTCCAGAGAGGCAGGCACCCCGAAGCGTGGTATCAACTCCCTGAGCAACAGTTTGGCTACTGTGAGTGTATCGCACCGGCGTGTAGGGTATGCTTCAACCCACCTGGAAAATATGCATACAACCACCAAAACATACCTAAGGCGGTTGATTTTTGGCATTTCAATAAAGTCTAATTGCATTCTATTGAAAGGCCCCCCAGACCTCCCAATGTGACTCAGTGTAACTGGTGTTCTTTTCCCTATGTTTAACTGTTGGCAGGTAACACATCGCTTACATACTGATTCTGCCGCTATCCTAAATTTGGGGCAATACCAAGTCTGCCTAAACACTCTCAGCATAGCATCTCTTCCTAGGTGTACTGGACCATGTATTTGTCTTGCCATGGGATTCGCTAGTTCCTCAGGTAACACAGCCCTCCCATCTGCTGAAATCCAAAAATCCATCTCGCTTCTCACACAACCTGCTATCTCCCATGCCTTTTTCTCTGTTTCAGGTGCGTTCTCCTGCATCACTCTTAAATCCTCCCAAGTGTCTACTGTTTCCAACATCATGCTCAATTCTGTCTTCTCTTCCGCCCCTTCTATTTCTACCTTTGTGAAGGAATAGTCCTGCTCCGCACAATAGCGGGCGACTTCGTCTGCATAACGGTTACCTTGTGACACAAAATCTGTATTCTTAGTGTGAGCTACACACTTTACAATAGCAATGGCAGCTGGACCTTGTAAAGCTTCCAACAACAGTCGCACAAATTCTCCATTTCGAATGGGCGAACCAGAAGAGGCCATGTAACCTCTCTGAGACCACAATTGCCCGAAATCGTGAACCACACCGAAACCATATTGACTGTCAGTGTATATGGTGACTCTCCTTCCGCTACCTGCTATACAGGCACGAGTTAATGCAATGATTTCTGCTACCTGTGCGGAATGTACTCCTTCCAGGCAAGCGGCTTCCACAACTCCAGTAATGGTACAAACAGCATAAGCTGCTCTCAACCGACCAGTATCATCTCTTAAACATGAGCCATCGACAAAGTAAATCTCATCAGGGTCAGACAACGGCTCATCCACAATATCTGGTCTGGGCTTCGTGCATAGTTCAGTCACATCAAGGCAATCGTGGTCTTCACATTCTTCGCCTTCTATTACAGTAGGTAGTGGCATCAATGTAGCAGGATTCAAAACAGAGCATCTTTTGAGGGTCACGTTCTCCGCAGCAAGGATAACTTGCTCGTAGCGCGTGAGCCTGCTATTGGTCAGATGCTGCGTCTTGGTCCTGGTCATTAACAATTCTACGGAATGTGGTACATACACCACTAACTGGTGTCCCATAACAATACTCTCACACCTCTCAATGCTGACACCCGTTGCAGCAACGGATTTGAGACATCCGGGCAACGCTGCGGCTACCGGATCTAAGGTAGCCGAAAAGTATGCAACTGGTCTACGGGCATTTCCATGGGTCTGTGCCAAGACTGACAAAGCACATCCCTCTCTCTCACAGCAGTAAAGCGAAAAAGATTTCTCGTAATCGGGCATCCCCAGAGCCGGAGCACGACACAAGTCGGCTCTCAACTGCAGGAATGCCACTAGGCATTCATCGTCCCATGGTACTGGATCACTCACCTCCTGTTGCGTCAGTTTCTGTAAGGGCTTTGCTTTCAGTGAAAAGTTAACTATCCACTGTCGACAATAACCAACCATTCCTAGGAACATCCTAACTTCTCTCTGTGTCGTAGGCGCATTCATCTTCATTATCGCCTCAATCCTATCTGGAGACACCTTACGCTTTCCCTTTTCTAACCGGTGCCCCAAATACTGTACTTCTGTCAAACAGTACTGTAACTTGCTCGGAGATACCTTATGTCCATTTTCAGCTAAATGGTTCAACAAGGCAATGGAATCTGTTTTACAAGCTTCCTCGGTCTCTGACGCAACAAGTAGGTCATCTATGTACTGAACCAGAACCGAATTCTGCGGTAGTACTAGATTTTCGAGATTCTTCTTCAACAACTGGTTGAAGATTGATGGGCTGTCTGTGAATCCTTGTGGGATTCAACACCATGTTAAGACGCGATTTTCCATTTTAAAAGCGAAAAGGTACCTGCTTTCTTCATCCAATGGGATTGAAAAGAAAGCCTGGCAAAGATCTATCACTGTGAACCATTCTGCTTGGCATGGTATCTGAAACAGTATCACTGATGGATTCGGTACCACTGGACAACATGAAACAACTATATTGTTAATTTTTCGAAGGTCCTGAACTATTCTGAATTTCCCACTAGGTTTCTGCAAACCCATAATCGGGGAGTTACAAGGACTTCCCACGATTTCTTTTAGTATTCCCTGCTGAATCATTGACTCGATCACAGGCTTTATTCCTGCAATCGTTTCCTGGGACAATTTGTATTGAGGCGTTCTGGGATACTCGGCATTTGGCTTTACCATTATTTTCACTGGTTCTACCCCCTTGATCAATCCTATTTCCTCGCCTGTGAAATCCCATACCCCCGACGCCACAGCATCTCGTAGGTCCTGGGGAAGATCTTCTACAGTCAGAGTAGGATATAGTTCTATGCAAGATTTTGAATTGGCTACCTTGAAGGTAGCGTCATCGTCTGTAGTCTGTACCTCCACTCCTTGCGGGGTGCAGTATATTGTGCAGTTCAATTTGTATAACAAATCCCTTCCTAACAGACATACAGGACTCGAATCACATACTACAAACTGATGTTCATTCATATGGTTTCCTATTTTCACAGATACTGGTTCAGTCAAGGGACTAGTCATCCTTTTGTTTGCAACTCCTACCACTTGAATTGTTTCCCCTGACATCGGTAAATCTGGAACCACCACTGATCTCAAAGTTGATCGAGTAGCTCCAGTATCCACCAAGAACGTTGTAGGGCATCCTGCCACTTCAGCCTCAACAAATGGCCCCCTTTGATCCACCTCTAGGACTGCCCCGAGGGTACAGTCCTCTTCCCTACTCACACGCTGTCCTGTCAATGGATCAACATAATAACACTTTTCTTCCTCGATAAAAAGAGGCATTTGTTTAAAGACCTTTCCCCCTGTCGCTATTTTCGGTGGCTGTGGGAACTGAGCTCGTGGAGCCAAAGTCCCCCCTTTGACCACCTTGCTTCCTAGGACTGTTGCCTTTTGAGCTGGAACCTCTTGAACTTGCTCCTCTAATTCTAGCTCTCCATTTTCAGGGTTAAAGGGACACTCGCGTCGCCAATGTCCCACCTGGTGACACAAATGGCACTTTGTCGTTTTCTTTAAAGTGGCAAAGTCTACTCTAGGTCTCTGGTCTTCTTCATTATCCTTGTTCTGACCATTTGGCTTTCGTCCCATCCCCTGCTTCTGTTGTCCACCCTTCCCTGCTGACTGCATCTGCACTACCATCAGCTTCTCCTTTAGATTTTTCTTTTTAGAATCTATTACGTCACTGCAGTATCTTGCATATCGCAGGATCTCATCTAGTGGTTTGTTTTGCCAACAGATTAAATGTTGTTGAATCATCAAACAAATATCTGGTCTCAGCCCCAAAACGAACTTTGACACAAACTGTCCTATGTCTTTGGGATCCATTACATCGAGTCCACTATATTGTTTGAATATTTTCAGTAATCTTTCATAAAATTCATGAACTTTCTCTTTGGGTTCCTGTCTCGTTCTGTCTATTTTTACCCAATCTATATCTTGTGAGGCACTTTATCCTTTAGCCAGGCTATTACTCTTTCATATTTCTCCATGACACTGTCCGACGGTCCATTAGTTCTAGCATTTCTCTCAGGTTCTACATTTGGCCACTGGACACTAATCTTGCAGGTTACCCACAAATCTCCTGGAACCACCATGTCAAACAAGGTGTTCAAATCAATCCACAATACTTTGGAGATCTTTACAAACCTCTCTACCTGCTTATACCACTCAACTGGATTCTCCCTTAACTTCGGAAATGAGTTGGTAAATGCAGCTAAATCTCTTCTACTCCAGGGCACATGTACATAATTTCCGTTCGATATTTCTCGCAAAGGGAACGCCTCCATCTGCATTACCCTTCCCTCCGGAGACATCACACTTGTACTCCGTCTAACTGTACCCCTTTTGGACCATCTCTCCTCCCATTTGTCCAGATCTCTCCACACCCTTATTCCCGATATCAACTCTCTTATGTGTGTTTTCAATCCTGTAGTTCTCTTCTCGTCTAGGTCTTGGTCTGAGTACTGCAACCTATGGTTACTCTGTAATGTCTTTGTTCTGGACAAATCTACCATGTACCTGTCTGCCAAGTTAGACAGTTTCTCATGAATTGCTCTGGCCTTTCTAGTAGTATCCTTCGCTATGAACAGCAGCTCATCTTGTTCGTACAAATCAATCCTTGCTAAAGGCACCGTCCCTTCTATAATCTCGTCTAGATCGGATTTTAGGCTGGAGACATCAAGCCTTTTAACCTTTATCGCAGCTTTTAGTACTTCGGCTCTAGGTGCTCCTTCCGCATCTCTCCCATCCCAGCTCCTAGTCCTGCGCCTAAGCACTGGTGAGTTATGGGGAGTCCTCCCATGCTCCCATCTCTCTAGGTCCCATGCCTTTCCATCTTCTCGGGGTGTATGGTGAAACACTCCTTCGCGCCTCATAGCCCCACATTCCCCATCCTGTCTAGGTTCTCGGGATGCATGGTAAGGCATTCCGTTACTCCCTCTTTCTTCTCCCTTCATCTGTGACCTCTGATCACTTGATGTATGACGTGATCTTTCACTGTTCCCTCTTTGCCAGTGTTGTACATCTTCCCCAGGTGCGTGATGAGTGCACCTAAACCTATCTCTGTACTCTTGTGTTCTTCGGTCTCCCTCGGTTTGCATGAGGCGAGACATCTCCTCACACCCCCTACTCCTACCATTCTGCTCCTGCTGTTCCCTCCCATTCGTAGGACGTGTAACTCCTCTATTCTCCTGACTTTGACCCTCTCGCCCCTGACTGCTCTCGCTAGCCCCACAATGAGATACAGTCTCGTTACCTCGGTTTTCCCACTCGGGTTCTGTTCTTGACCTATTACTCGGAGTTACCGTGGACCCATCCCATTCTCTCAAATCTGCTCTTAATTCTGTATAAGATTTCGGCCGTGGTCCCCTCAGGTCCATCGGTCCTCTCTGACCTCCCTGTCCTGTGTTGGGACCCACAGTCGTATCGAATGGGGTGTTCCACGTTACCGATCCTGGCAATTGCTTCCATGCATTTGTCGTGTTATTCCTCCTTTCCATCTCAATCCTTTCTCTATCTAACCGTATCTGTTCTTCCTCTCTCCCATTCTCTGGGTTGTAAATCGATACTATGGGTCCTATGGTAATGGGTACTTGAAGAGCATCTGGCAATCTACAAGGTTCCGCCCTCTCGGCGGTTGGCGTTTTCTGTACCACAAACCTTCCGACTACGCTCTGTGCTGTACTAGGTTGAGGTGTCTCCCCACCTTTGATAGGTGTCCATTCCGATGTAGGAAGTGGTACATACCCCTCTATGGCAGCCCCATCTTCCCTTGCGAGTCCTCTACTTTCTATCTCCCCAACTCTCGGAGGCGGTCTATCTATCAATAATCTATTTATTACGTTGTCCTCCGATTCGCTCTCCTCATCTTCTTCCATGAGTGTCTTTTCACCTGCCACCTCTCTCACTGTGTACAACTTATCCACCTCAATAGCCTGTACCCTCCATCTCTTTGCCTCCTCGTCCCATTCAGAATCTCGCACTGCTCTTACCGATCAAGTCAATCTTTGTTGCCGCCTGTTCAAATTCCTATCGTGCGCCGCCCTAATCCATGCATTAAGGGCCTCAAACTGGGTTGGTCTAGGCGAGGGTTTCAATGAGGACATGGTTGCTTTTAGCCGATGTAACACCTCTAACTTAAACGTCCCATACTTTGGGAACTGCATTTCCTCATTTCCTTCCGTAAGCTTATTTCAAGCCCCAATCCATAATATCGTATGCAACCCCACATTCGCTGCCATATAATGAGCTGGTGTACCCTCCGGCGGTGCCTCTTCCCCGTATTAATGTTCACTTCTTTTTCTTTTAAAAATCCCTTTCAAACACTTAAAGCACTTCATGATTTCTCTTTTCTCCGTGTTTGTTTACTTCCTGATGACAATCTACCAATCACCGCGCTGTTCTCGCTAACTGGCCTATCCGAACGCGACTTCTCGCTGACGTCGCACCAGCCGCCCAATCGCGTCGCGGCTCTTGCCGACGTCACACCAACCGTCCTGTCGCGGCTCTTCGCTCGCCACCCTATCTCAGCGTGGCTCTTTCTGACGTCACTCGTCCCCCTTCGAAGCAGTTCCCCTCCTTTTTCAGCTCGTCTCCTCGGTCATGCGTGCATCCCATTCATACTCTGAAAAATGATTACTTCTGTCCAAGCGATCACCTTTCTTGACTGTACGCCCACAGTCTTTCTGTAGTTGTCCCCTTAACTTGACGAAATGTCTTTCCGTTTACTTCCAGACAATCGCCTTCTCTCATAGGTTACTCACACCCAGTAACTTCCGACCAGCGTCCGTTACTCATACGCTCACTCTTACACTCCCCCTATCTCGGTCCCACGGCGGTCAATGGTACCTCATGACTTCCGTAATATGGTCGACAACTACTCTGGATGTTCGATACACCCAAAACCACTTAAGCTCTGGCCTGAACTTAAGATTCACCGGTTTACCCGTTTACCAGGTAACCAGTTCACCAGGTTGCGCGCGCTCACAACCTTCTCACAATCACGCTACAGGCATTCAACTCCGCAAGACATTACACTACAAATACAACACAAAACACCGCAATCTGTTCACGCATGACCCTTGTTATACTCACTCTCCTCCGATACTGCTGCTTTTCTCACCCCGTCTGCACCTTCGGCGCACGATTCTTCCGCTGCTCGTCTCTCGATGTCTAGGGGCCTTGGGGTAAACTAACCTAATCTAGATTACCTTCCTCAAGAAGATAACCATCCTAAACTGCTACCAACTGTTAACGCGGGGTTTCTGGTCTCTATTTACCTTACCAGATCCCAAATCATGTCGACTGAATCGTTGGTACCTGTCATTGAGTAAAAGATAATCTACTACTAGGTTAGTCAATTAAGAACTTACACCACTCTGAATAACCACTGACCAGTGATAAAGTTTAAATATTTAATATAAAGTCAAAGATAATTGAAGATACAAACTTCTCAAGATAAGGTTTAAAAGGTATACTGGTATCACTATAAACATATATTCTTTGAATAATCTGAGTCTACAAAACAGAATAATAAGTACAAGTTCGAAAATCATCAGAGTTGCCAAAATGGATACAAGTTGCAACTTAAGAGTCATTACAGAAAAGAAAATTCTGGTTAGTCTGTCCCTGCACTAGACTAAGTGACATCCCTACTTAACAAGATCTTTACCCCAAAAGGTGTCAGCCGTGGTGTCTTCCTAAGAAGATCACGCACTTCTCTTTGTCTCTTCTGTAAATAGGTCTCTTGTGATCAGCCTATCTGCCTACCCCACCGCTCTCTTAGGCTTCCAAAATCATCTGCTCTCCTCTCCTCCCGGGTCGCTTTCCCTAATACAAAATCACATTTCCAATAGAAACGCCCCTCGGGACGCCCCTCACGTGGTATCGAATTTGGCGGCAGACTCCATGATGGTACTCTTCAAGACCCTCGTTAAAGTTGACCTTGGTTCCCAGGCTTCTTCTCCAGCGCGCTGGTACCCCCTGAAATTCCTGGAAACTCCTACAGGCCTGCGCCAAGCGCCACTGAACAAAGCCCCATTCATTTCAACTGATTAAGACCCCTCGCACCTGCATACAGGCCGTCCTACAGTGGGCCTCAAATTCCAGGCTCCACCATATCTATAGGTCATAAAACATATGTAAAGCACAGTACTTGGCGCCTCTCGACTTCTTCTCTAACGAGCACATTGCAGATCAAAGAAACAACATTATCTGTTCGGGCCTACTTGATTTACATGAAGCGGGTCCCTGCACTCTGAAAACATTTAACTTGATTTACACAGTATTCTTAACTAACACACGTTTCTATAATGCAACACATCTATAAAACATATATTTCAGTACTAAGTTCAATAATACTTTTAGATGAACAATGTCAACCCCACCTCACATTATTTTAGCAGCACGTTTAGATTTACTGTGAATTGCCATGAGGCCTCCACATTTCAACTGGTTTGCAAAACTCTACTTTTCTCTTACATGATCACTTAACATGAGAACGTGAGGTTTCCATATTCATTCTAACATTTCTATATTAGTCTTCACATTGCTATGATTATTGTTATTCTACTTGAACACTCTATATTTTTCACTACTGAGTATAAGACACTCTTGTGCATAGTATATGTAAACTAACTACGTGCTTGTAAATATGGTGCACTCATACATTTTTCAGAATTGTGCTCTCCTATAAAGGCAGAACAGACAACATAAGGAGATTGGCTTATCAACATTTTTAAGCAGTGACTGTCTATAAATATGTGAGCGCTTCCACACACATACCCTTACGTTTTAAGGTCCGGTGTTAGCCAAGACCTTTTGATTTAATTAAAACTATATGTACAATATTCTTACTTAAGGGGGCTTTCTGCCAGCTCTCATTGGTCTGTTGTTTTGACATTCACATTTTGCTTCTGCCCACTAGACCATACAGCATGCAGCAATGGTTAAGCTTACTTAAGCTACTGTTTAACTTCACTTTCAGTGATTGCATTTTTCTCTTTAATAAGGAGAACATCCGCACACAAGGTAGTTTTTGTTTTCACTTCATAATTACTTTAGTGCTGCCTTTGTGTTTAGCACCTGATGTAAAAACTGGACGCGTTTAATGTAACCAAGGCACATTCCAGCCTTACCAGTTACTGTTTCCTCCCAATGGTGTTGTAAAGTGGTTTTGGAGTGTCCTTTGTTTATCTGTCTTCTGCTATTTCACAGCATAACAGATTGTGGCCATTTTAAACTGTTCTATTTTTAAGTTATGCCTTCTTTCTTTCTTTCTCTCTTTTCTTTTTTTCTTTCTTTCTTGACTTTTTAGTTCTTTCTTCCTTGCTTTTTTCTTATTTTTGTTCTATCGTTCAGATCTTTATTTCGTGCCTTCTTTCCTTCTTTCACTGATTTTTCCTTTCCTTCTTTCCTTCTTTATCGTCAATTTATTTTGTTCCTTTTTCCTTTCTTTCCTTCTTTCTTGCCTTTTGTCTTTCTGCCTTTTTTCTTCCTGTCTTGCCTTCTTTATTGCCACCTTAGTTGCCTTCTTTCTTTCTTTCTTTTTCTTGCCTTCCTTCTTTCCTTTTAGCTCCTTCCTACCTTCTTACTTTCTTTTCTTTATTCTTTTCTTCTTTCTTGCCAACTTTCTTTCTTTCTTGCTTGCTTTTTGACTTCTGTCTTTCTTGCTTCCTTTCTTGTATTCATTCTTTCTTTCTTGAATTCTTCCTTTCTTTTCTGCTTTTATTGTTTCTTTCTTCATTCTTCATTCTTTCTCTTTCATTCTTTCATCCCTTATTTCTTGCCTTTTTGTCTTGCATGCTTTCTTTCTAGCCTTCTGTCTTTCTTTCTATCTGTCCTGCTTTCTTTCTTTGCCCGTACGTGACTTCTTTTGTACTTTCTTTCCTTCCAACTCTTTCATGCCTTCTTTCTCAAAGGCAAGAGACTAGCAGCTAATGCCAGACCGAGTGGCTTTTTATAGGTCTGTGTTAGCCAAGACCCCTAGTTTTTTTCTAAAATTGTGTATATACCATAGTAACCAATAGGGGCTATAATCCAGACTTCATTCATTGGTCTGTGGTTGTGTCATTCACAGTTGCCAATGGACGATTTGCTAGCCTGCTGCAGCCATTGGCAGACTTTATTGTGTGTTACAGAATGCTGCCCTTCCAGAAGGAGCGCATCCACACTCCATGTAGTTCCCTTCAGTGTCAGGGAGCATTATAGTAAAGTGTGAATTTTTTGACCGAAACACTGTTTTGCCTTTAACCAATGTTGTATTCTACATTGACTAAGGCTCTGCAGCTTCCCAAACAATAAAGTTTTGCCAAAATTATGACAAAACAAAACAAAAATTGCCAAAAGGCTGGATGCCAGCCCCAGACCTATTGGCTTGTTTCGCCCTTGTAGTGTTTTAATAGCGTGGCTGTTCTGTTTGTGCATATATTAGCTCTCTGTTTTAGTTAGCTTGAAATAGGAGGTTTCCTTGCATGCAAGTACCCTTAAAATGCCGCATGGCCAACCAGATGACCCTGCATGACCTATGACTGCATCCTAGCTCTACTGGCTTTTTTGTATGGTTCAGTTAGTCTTTCTAAATGACTGAATGGAAGCAGTACATTTTTATACCACCTGCTATTTTAGATGTTTAAATATTTTACCTGAGTTTCTTGTGTGCCCAAAATAAGGCCCAAGAATATTTTATAGTGACTTCATCAATTGCTTCTGAGATCTGCGAGTAACCGGAAAGTACTAGGTTAGATTTTCTTTATGATCAACACAGCCTTCCATCCTTCTGTCGACAATAAATTCAATTCTTTTGTGAACACAAATATTGACAACTTTTATCTTCTCAGCTAAAAAAATAAAAAACTGCCAAAGCAATAGCCACCGCTAAATAAAAACAATGTAATTGTATTGCAGTGGGGTGTACGCTTCTCTTTCAGGGGGTAATGTGTGTTTACAGCTATGTATTACGCATTTCAGGGCGCAGTGCTGGCCCCCATCTAGACTTTTACCAAGTGTTCCTCTTTACATTCACCACATCTATCCCTGTAATAAGCTGAGAACCAGAGAGGGGCTCCCACATTGTTGACTGAGGCTAATATACCTGAGTACTTTACATTACCTTATTGGAGAAGTAGACAAACACATGATCACTGGATTGATAATTCAACATTTACTTCAGAAATTGCTGCACTCTTGCAGCAAGCGCCTCCGCCGCTCTGTCCTGCAAGTAGGCGCGATTAGAGACAATAGACCAAGTTGGCAACTGTACTTATTGAGTACTTTGCCATAAACTAGTCCGTTTAAGAAAAATAATACACACCATTGATCTTATTGATTTTTGTGCATTTATTGTATCTGTTTGTAAAGTGCTCACTCGGTTGCATCCTGGTACATAGGGGAACTGTGAAAAATAGTGGTAGGAGAGTGAAAACAACCATTGGAGGTGGTCAATGGAATAAGAAGATTTTAAGAGGTTTCCCCAATAAGGGGTGGTTTGACACTTTCCATATATTGAGGGGGAGGGGAAGTTGTTCTATGATTTTGTGGCCAGGATAGTGCAGTAACAGCCATCAACCTGACCAGGCTTAAATCTGGACACCAGTTGCAATGAGGGAAAGCTAGAACGACAGGGCCAAGTGTCAATTGTAAACAAATCAACCCTGAAGGAGGTGTTCATGAGGCAGGGAGTTTTAAGGGGCTTGCCCCATTTTATGGGTAGCCAGTTAGCACTTCCCTGGAATATGTCACTTGATCAAACCCATTCAGGGAACACACTTTCTTTACCCACACGCTACGAAGTTTGTTAACTGTCAGGGTTGGACTGGGAAACCAAACGCAAAGCAGACCTGGCAAAAAAATGCTCAAATCTCCCACGTTCCCTTTGTCTCATTGTTCAATCCATCAATCCATGTATTCATCCATCCATCCCTCTCTCTGTCCTTCTCTCCTCTCTCTCTTCTCCTTTTCTGACCTCTCTCTCTCCTCGTTTCCCCCTCCCCTCGCTTTCACTCTCTCTGTAGAAGCCCACCCTGTCCCTGCAGCAATCAACCTCAGGAGCTAGAAAAGTGACAGAGGCGCCTGGAGCGGCCCTGGGCTTTCAAAAACAGTCTCCAAGGGCTCCAGCCCACTGGAGTAGTACCCAGAGGAACAAAAGGCCTCTTCGACCCTGTTAACTGCTGAGGTTTGCTAACTGCAGAGTCAGACAGTAAAGGCCAGTGCAATAGTATAGTCGTGAGAGCACACATGTACAACTGATCTTAGAGCAAGAGATTTATGTAAAAATGCCACCACCCTGCTTCATATTTTGAGAATGGGAGGCAATGGAATTCTTCTGATCTACTAAGGGCAAATTATAATGGAACTAGGCCCAAGTGATTTAAATCCCCTCCTGCAGTGTCTTGGTTTTTATGCTGACCCAGGGACGCAACAATAACGATAGTTACACACTCTGTAACTAGTTTTAACTATAACATACCTGAGCTCTTCCCTCTTAGAGAGGGGGGTTGTAGCCCACATGGTGACTAGGCCTCGCGGTGAAAGGAGGCTACCCTATGATGAAGTGTTGCACCTTTGGTGTGCGAGGGAAACCCTCTTTTTAAAGGGACAGTCCACCATTACTAGGTCTTTGCTGTTCTGTTTGTTATAGACCCTGGGGTTTCTTGTTGTGGTTATATAGTCATATTAGGAGAGTAAACTCATGCAGGTCTTAAAATCTCCTCTGGCGCTCTTGTTTTGTTTTGATGATATCCATGCTGGCCAGTTTTTCTGTAGACAGTGTCCTGGCATACAACAATTTAATACAGATTTCGCTCTGTTTAGGAAACGCTGTACACAGCATTCATCTGGAGAGTAATTGATTATAAACAGCACTATGTACATATAAACTGTGTTCTAAACAGAGATTCGCTACAATAAGCAAGTACAATTCCCACAAAATGATGTCATGTACTTTCACATCTTGTAAATAACGACCCCCAGAATGAATATCCACCCCTAGAATATCATGATACAAGGTTACGGAGAACACAATATCAAGGGCCGAAATGCCGATAATTAAGTGCATATAGGGAAGTATAGATTTTCTATCCCTAACACTGTATATATTTGTGCGCCTTGAAGATATATGTACCAGATTGGTACATATATGTGGAGTTTGATATAGAAAATCAAGACTTACCTGTTATTATTTGTTTTCATGTTTTTTCCTTGTTATTGTGTCTGATCAATATTTGAGGGTCATTATTCAAGGCATACATCCTTTTCACCCTATCTTTGCTGGAAGAGATAAATAGCAAGTTGTGAGAACTTGGATTGTTGGTTGAGGTGAGTGAAATCCTGACCAAGCAATGGCCACAAACCTTGTCAGGGTGAACTCTAAACAGTCACTAAATGAACACTTGCTTAACCCTCTGGTAGCTTGGCTCAAAGGCAGTCAGGCTTAACTTAGAGGCAATGTGTAATGTATTTATACAACACTTATACAACAATAAAGTGAAAACACAACACAAAAAAATCTGACACCAATTCAGAAAAAGTGAGTAAAATGTAATACATTATTTGACAACGAAGCAATAAAAATCCAATCAGTAGAACTGAAGATCTGCAATTTTAAAGACTTACGGTAAGTATAGCGCCTAAAAGCACAAAGCTCCATTAACAGCTAACTGGTCCTGCAAGACCGAGTCAAAGTCATATGTTCAGTCCAACCTCGGTGGAGCATGAGCTGGATACAAAGACGAGTTTGGCTGGAAAATTTACTTTTTACAGTCTATTACCAGGAGTTCCGTTTACTGTGAAGGAGGCCGTGAGAAGCAGGGAGAGCATCGCTGATGGCTGTTTCTGTAATGCAAAGAGCAGTGCGTTGCAGATGGTCGTCGCTGTAGATCCTGCCAGGTGTTGCAGACAGTTATTGCATAAGATTTGCATTCTTGGTCACTGCGGGCTGTCGATGTTGTAGTGTGAAGTGCAGATGTTCCCTCGTGGGTCATTGCTGGTGATCGCTGTAGAGCAAAGAGTCGGGTTGACTGGAGCGTCATGGGTGGGCAAATCTTGGAATGATGGGCCTGTTCATGGTTGTAAAGAGCGAAACATTTCAGGATTTCTTCTTTTCTTCAAAGAGGTCCTCAACTGATGCCACACCAATGGTCCAGGCCCTGGGGGGCACCTCTTTGGGATCAGGAATTAACTGCAGCAAAGTCCAGCAGGCAGGGCTCAGACAGGTCCAGTTACAGCAGTTCCACAGGGCACTTAAAGAGAGGCACCTGGAGCTTGTCATGTCTCTGTCGCTCAGAACAGGAGGCCTGTCAGCTGACCCATGGAGTCACTTGCCTGGGATGAAAGGTGCAGGTCCAGTCTCTTTTCTCAGACAGCAAGGCAAGCCTCAAGCAGCAGGGTAGTCCTCCTTCTGTAGTATCCACAGGTCCAGGAGTGTACTCAAGAGTAGGTCTAAGGGTTCCATTTTCATACCTTGTGCCCCCTTTGAAGTGGGAGAAGCTTTGAGAGTTTTCCCCTTACAGACGTTTCTGGAATTTCCTGTCTCCATGCGTTGGTCCCAGTCTGTCTGGGGGCACAAATAGGCTAGTGTGAAGTTTTTTGTAAAGGATCTGGGCGGATATATGACATTACAACGCATGCTTTTACCACGCATGCTGTTACAATGCAGTTTTTACAACGCATACCATTACAACGCATAGGCTAGTGTGAAGTTTTTTGTAAAGGATCTGGGCGGATATATGACGTTACAACGCATGCTTTTACCATGCATGCTGTTACAATGCAGTTTTTACAACGCATACCATTACAATGCATAGCGCTTTGGGGTGCTGGATAGTGAATAGTTTAATTTACTATTCCAACTCCAGTCCCCGTGGACTATAGGGAAGGTGTTGGATAGTAAATTAAATCTATTCCCTATCCTTGACCGCCCCCCAGCGCAATGCGTTGTAATGGTTTTCGTTGTAAAACCTGCGTTGTAATAGCACTGCGTGGTAAAAGTTGCGTTGTAAAGGATGTTTCACATCTGGGCTAGTGCCAGTACAGTGGGTGACAGCTCCTCCCCCATAAAGTCAGGATGACTCATCATGCCAACATCCAGGCCCTCTATTGTGACACTGTCTGGGAGGAATACACAAAGGCCAATTGTCAACTACACCAAGTCATATGACCCAGGAAACAGACTGCAGGCACAAAATGGTTAAGGGAAGAAAATGCCAACTTTTTAAAAGTGGAATTTTCAGAACTGTGGCTCGAAATCTGATTTTACCATTAAAGACGGTTTACATTACTATTCCCAGACACCAAACATGACATTCCTACCAGCTCCCAAACAAAAGTTATCTCTTATTAAATGTAATGGCGTAACTCAATGTTCTCCTTTGGGAGAGGTAGGCCTCACAGTACTGCAAAATTATTTGAGGTGTTTTTTCTCTACCAGGACACATAAAACTGTGAAGTACATGTTCAATATTTTAAATAAAATGCACCCAGCCCTGTGGGATTTTAGGGCCTACTTTAGGGGTGACATATGTAATAATAAGGGAGTTTTAGGCTTGGCAAAGGGGTTATGATGCCAAGTCAAGCTGACAGTTTAAAACTATACAGACTGCAATGGCAGGCCTGGGACATGTTTTAAGGGGCTATTAAAGTGGGGGGCCCAAAAAGCGCTGTTGGCCTGTCGTTTTGTTCCTAAAAGTACACAGGATCTGCGCATTTGTAGGTAACATAAACTAAGGGATTGGTGTCTAGACTGATTCAGGCACCCTCAAAGGATATGTCAGCCTATAGACCAGCTAGTTTACACTGCCACCATAAGCCCCCTAACCTTACCAAGAGTGACAACCCTTGATCCTTCAGGGATTGTGGAAACAGTACAGTACAGTTCCTCTCGCTCAATCAGTCGTGCTCACTAACCCCTAGATTCATCAAAGTCCCGTTTTGCGAGTCTGTAATAGCGATTATTAAGGAATCTCTATTACAGACTCGCAAAACGGGATTCATGTACAAATCGCAATTTATTTTGCGATTCCTACAGCTTCCTTATTTGCGATTAGCTAATTGCTAATCGCAAATAAGGAATAACTCCTCATTCATGCCCATAGGAATGAATGGGATGACATATCAATGTGCGAATCGCTATTAGCGATTCGCATTTTGAGTTTGCGATTTCAAGGGTGCAGGGGTGTCCAAAGGACACCCTGTTGCACCCCTGAAATGATATTGGACGCTGGTGTTACGCACACACATGTCCGAAGGACATGTGTGTGTGTAACATACAACTTAGAAAAATGCACTTAAGTGCATTTTTCTAAGTTTCCGATATTTACCACGAGGTTTGACTTCGCGGTAAATAGCGGCCCAAAATTGCGAATTCGCAATTTTTAAATGTTTCATGAATTGCATTTAAGGAATCTCAAATAGAGATTCCTTAAATGCAATTCCTCGCAAAATTGCGAATTCTATAATAGCGATTTTTGCATTTGGGATGATGAATCCCAAATGCAAAAATTGCGCTCTTAAAGGGCCAGATTCTCAGAATCTGGCCCTTTGCGAGCTGATTTTACGTTGATGAATCTGGCCGTTAGTCTCAGAGAGATACACAGAATAAATGTTAGGGAAGTTCTCAATTAGCATTTTTTGAACCAGCATCATTCTAGTATAAAATATGTTTGCTGCAATAATCATTAGAAAGAAGCAAATGTAAAAGATTATAAGCACCAACAGAGTAAATAGAATGTAGAATTCTACCATTGTGCTAAAACAGTGAACACAAGCAAGCAAATAAACATGCACGGTAATCAAGAGTACTCCTACGATGAAGACCCTACCTAAGTATACCTAGCATGTATGTGGTGTAAATCCAAGAATCACCTAGGAAAGAGCCAACCCCGTTGCCTTATGAGAGAGAATGAAAGACCCCATCTTGGTCACAAGTTGGACACCCCGCAAGGGATGTCAGACCGCTGTGTGTTGAAGCTTCAGCATGCAGGACCCCAGTGTCAGCGAGGAAGTGTCTCCTCTGCTTATTTAGTGAAAATATGGTTCTTTTATAGCATAAAGATAGCCACGGGATTCCTACCACAATCGATATGTTGAGAGTACGATTATGTTAATGAGCGTAAATCAATACTTGCAATGATGCAAATGAGTTCTATCACGTTAGGATTACTTTTTTACAGAATATATTGATCCTGTTATTTTAGTCATGTGCAGGGGACTTTTCTAAGAATACTCATGCATAATAAATTAGGCTACTTTCAAGGAAACCAATCGACATTTGTTCAGCATGTAACTGGGTAAATGGTCAGTGCTGGAACTGTTCTGCAGAGCGAAGTAGGACAATTGTAGGTGAAAGGTCATTTTCCTGCCTAGGTTGGGGTACATAACACCCACTCCTCATCCGAAGATCAACAAGGTCAACTAGTATTAAGAAAAGCCTACTAAAAAGCATAAAAACATTGTCATAAAACCAGTGTCTAAAAACATCTAAAAACATGTTATATGTAAAAAGGATGCTATAAAAAATGCAAAACCTCTACAAGTCCACTAAAGTGTCAATATATGATTAGACTGACTGAGCACATCAAAGCCATGGTGCTCAGTGAGTGCAGAAAAAATAAAACAAAATTATGTTTTTCATTCCAATTTTTTCTTGTTTTGGAAAAAAGGCAGAATTGTTCCCATCACACGGAGAGTCAAATGTTTGTGTCCTGTGTGGGAGAGGCAACAACACTGTCTCTCACATTCACAGACGACGGTCCCTGTAACGCCTCTTGTATCAAGTAAATGGAGCAAAGGTGATCTTCTTCAGTTCTCACAGCAGTCACTGAGGAAACACTCAATACCTGTGAGCCTGCTGTAGAGCCTTTGTCCGTTCCGACAGAAGCTGGAGCATCCCATGGACGCTCTAAGAATGCTGTTATCTATCAACATGGGAATATGCTGAGGGCACTGATACGAGTGGGTATTTGAGGGTTCCAGTAGTACGTCTATGTCCAGTGGCACAACCGATGGAAGCGTCAGACACATGTCCCATATGCATTTGTATCCGCAGAACAGGTAGCGGAACAAAGGCAAGATGCAGTCAACCCAGACTGGTCTGAACGATAGGAACAAATGCTGGGTTAGCTCCCGAAGTCGAGGTTCACAACAACATTGCACCAGCAGAGCTTTTTCCATCTCTCAATGAACTGGGCTGTCCATTGCGTAGCAGGAAAATTAAAATCAGGATACCCACTACAAGTAGTAGGACCAGCGGAAGCCCTCCTAAAAAGCTTCCCAATACGGAGTGTATGAATGCTTGAATAACTCCAAAGATGGTCTGAAAGTGCTCAATAGTCCAGAACCTATACGTTTAAATAGGTGCACAATCCCCCTTACATCAGACGTTAAAGATATGATGAACCATTTTCCAGAAATGGAGCGGGAAGTTTGTACGGAATAGCGTACCTTAGACGATGGACTTGAAACTTTGAGACCAAATGTCTCTCGAGCTGAGGTTAAGGCTAACCCTGGGTGGAGTTCGCGGAGTTGTACTCCCCGGAATTCCACGGAGTTACTTAAAAACTCAGCCCAATGCCGCGGAGTCCCTAACGGAGCGGAGTGTGCTCTTAGTGTAGGGAAAGTGACTAAAGTGTGACATATTAAAGGATTAACTCAGGCTCAAGTTAATCCTTAAAAAAACAACAGATTAGGTAAACACACAGAAACGTGAAGGGGGAAACACATTAAGGGATTTCGTTTCTTTACAGACATGAAACAAACTTTCACTTGAGCGTGAAAGGCAATAACCATTAAAGGATTAACTTGCTTTCCAAGTTAATCCTAGACAAACAAAGAAGCCTCTTGGGGAAATAAACCTCCCGGGTTGTGCAGACAACCAATTAAGCCCGGGCTCCAAATTCTTTCTAAAGCAGTTGCTGCATTCTTATATTGGGGCTATCAAAATTAACTACAGCCCTGCCGAAAAAAACAAATTCTATGTCTGGGGCATGAAGGGTCCTGAATATGCAGTTTTGCAAGGCCCTGAAAGGCCCAGATTCACAATAACGTTCTCTGTATCTAAATCAGACCTATACTTTGAAACATATGCTTAAATTTCACCGAGCTAGTAATGCATAAATTATGTAGCAAGTATAATATCAAAACCTTTTCTGGGGTTGGCTTTGAATTGAAACTGAAAGGCAGGAGCTTGCAAGAGAAGTATTCTTATCATGCAAAGTTAATAAATATTTTGTAAATGAGACTAAATATCCTAGGGCCTCATTTATGAAAAGTGACGCATCGCTGAGAGAAAACAGCAATGCGTCACTTTTCATTGCTCCATCCTTGCGATACCAATGATGGGTCATATTTACAGTATGACACATCATGTCGCAAGGAGTTACAAACACGTCAGTATTTCTGACGTATCTGTAGGTGCAAAAATGACGCATTGCTGGAGTGTGTCACAAAAGTGACGCAACTCCAGCAATGGGTCATATTCACATGGGCAAGTTCCATGGTAAATGTGCATCCATCAGTCTTACGCCTGCCATGAGGCAGCCATAAGATAGTGACGCATTTGCATCCTAGAAGTGGTGCAGTGAAATCTCATAGATTTCAATGCGTCACTTCTATGACCCTTTCTTTCGTCGGAATGCCCACCCTGCATACATTATACCTGATGCTGGTATAACGTGGCGCAGGGCTTTAAAAAGTGAGTTATCAGCTTAGATGCATCACTTTGTAAATATGACGCAACATGCCACATTTTTTACACCGCTGGTGCGTCACAAAAAGTGATGCACTGGCGAAGTAAAAGTGACGCAAAGCTTCATATATAAGGCCCCGAACGCTTCACATTCAAATCCTCTGCAATGCAGTGAATAGGCACTTGCAGAGCTGGGAGAAAAATGCAGGTAGTCTGATATTTATTTACATCTGTTGCCTGTGTCTTCATGTTAACGTTTACATACTCCGATAAGTCTTTAAAAGTTTCACAATCATTCATCCCGTTTCTTCAAGATCAGACATGCATACTGCTATGCATATATAAATGAAACTAAAAGTGCACGTGAATTACACATATCATGTGGAGCAACCAGATACAGGGATGCTCATGTTGCAGTGTGGCAAAATAAATAGAAATTCAGCAACTCACTGTTGACAACGTTCAGCAGTGGCAACCTCGGCTGGGATTCGGGATTCATTCAAATTCACACCAGCTGTTTCTCAGTGCCTCAGGCCACTTTCCATACAGTTTCTCGCACTCCTCCCTGTGGTTGTTCCCATGCCGCCTTGTCGCTGCAGGCCCCCCCAAGCTCTCCAGTCATAAAGTAAGTAACTGCCTTTGCCTCGCAAAGCTCAGATTTAATTTATTTCACTCCTGCACGGCCGCGCCCCAAGAAAAGTGAATTGACAACAAGTCAGTCAATGTAACGAACAAGGGCAAACAATCTGGAAAATTAAATTCATAAAGCTGTGGTCCGGGTGCAGCCGCCAACAAGGAACGTCCGGCCTCGCTGCAGCACCAATATCAGCGGCACATTTTTGCTGAGGAGTTTTCTTTTTAAAGGTACTGGTGATGAGAATCAAAATCCTTTACGCGTGTGCGTGAAAGGAAGCCCAACCAATACAGAACATTGAAAAGAAGCCCAACTGCCCTTAGGGAAAAATCCAAAGCATGTTAGAAATTAAGAATGACGATTACTCGCAAAGTTAACTCTGCCTGCCTTAACTTAACTGACTTGTAGAGGGCGGTGCCGGCAAACTCCGCTCCGCAGTGGTTTCACTGAGTTTTTTTGATGAACTCTGGTTTCAGAGCAGAGAGCCGAGTGGCTAAAACTCATTGAATTGCACCAGCGGAAACATTCAACAAAGGCCATAGCGTTGTCTCCCTAACTATGTGGGTCAGTGGAAACGAGACTTGCATACAACAAGTAAGCCTGAAACGTACTGTGACTAGATATGCATTGCTGGTTACCATCCCACAACAGCCTTGATCATTCAGCATCAAATAGCTCCCATTCACGAGCAACTCGAACACCAAATGAATCATTGAAGCTGGGCAACCCTTCAAATGACAGTACAAGTTAGCAACTGAAGCGTTACAAGCTCCATGAAGTGAAATGTCTTTGCACACTAGAGTCTCACTTAAAGCACTTTCACAGTTTGAACAGCTGAGAAAAACATCAGTGTTCCCATTCCTGCATCTAAATCTGTACGGTATTTTCCAGTACTCGTGTATATATCTTTCTTCTAGCGCTTCATACCTGCCTACTTGATGGTATTTGAAACTGTTGAAACCTGAGTCGGGTCGGGGACAATCGATATTTGCCCGGCGGTATTGCCTCTGTGACCCTCTAGTTATTTAATCAATGAAGAGGCAGGCGCTGGAGACTGGAAAGCAGGAAACAAGGTTTTTATTCTCTCCGGAGGAGAACACAGCAAAACGGACAGAAGGTATCGTTCTGAGGTGCTCTAACTTACGTTTTGGGGCATGGCCCCTTATATACAGTGTTTGTGGTTTTTATTACAGTTTACATACATATGATAAAGCTTTGATGTACGAAAAGACATTCCCGGAATCCCCCTTCGGGCCCGTTCCCACACATATCTACAGTAGAAATCCCCACCCTGGTCACAGCAGGTGATGACTATCGCGCAGCTGGATATTCCGCCAATTCATGGAATGCGGGGTTCGATCGGATCTCATGGGGTGGGGGGGCTTTGATCAACTCGGGGGTCCTTTGAGGAGGGAAGCTTTCTATTGTACGGGGAGGGGCAAGGGATAGTATCGGCAGAGCTGGGTGTCGGCCTGGGAACGGGGAAGACAAACGGGCACACGGGGAAAAGGGGGTTTGCGTCTAAGGGCCGGGGATCATGAAAGGGAAGAAGGGAGGTGTCGCGCTGGGAACAGGATGAGGGCCTGGGGCAGAGCAGCGCCGAAGAGGGGTTTATGATTCAAGGCAGGTGCAAGCAGGGGGGGTGGTCAGCGTGCAGGCTTAGTGAAGGCGAAGGGCTATGTCAGGGGCCAGCGGCATGCAAAAGGGTTCGTTCTGATCGGGGCGTCTTAAAATGGCGGGTGCGCACGACAAAAGTGTGGCATCAGGGGAAGAGGCAAGATGGCGCAGATAATGTTCACCAAAACATACTAATTTTCAACAGTCCTCCCTTTAACATATTCAAGACATCTTGCTGGTTCATTTTCTACTTGGTTCTCTTGCGGTGGGCATGAGAAAGAAAACGGTAGGAACCCTAGATGAAAGAGTTGTAAACAATACATTTTGAGATTTCTAGTTTTTAGGAGGTGGACCTATTGGATAAACTTTGATAATCTTGTTCAGCAGGAAAGTCATAGGAATGTAATACAAAAACGGTTCTGTAGCGAGAGCAGCAAGTACATTTCATAACGCGAACTGGCAGGTTATTACATATCTCAGATTCGGATTGGAGCAGGATCAATACAATGGCGGCTGGGAGAGAAATGAGGCATAGCAGAAACGGTGATTGAGGATGTCAAATGTTCGAAGTTAACGAGTTCTCATTATTCCTTGTGGTCTTTCGTTGGCGCTGTGGAGCACCGGCGATGGAGCTACGGGTCCAGCTCTAGTCTAAGTTCTGCGTTGCAGGGCACGACCCTTTCCTCGCGTTTCTGGTCAGAAAGGTCCCTTTCGCCCTGTGTCCTTTGAGGTGATTGTCAGAAAGTTCAGATGGAAGAAGAGCGTACAAAACAGTCCATAGGGTAGGTCGGAGAAAAAGGGGGATGGAGCAAGGCCAAATTAGGAACAGACTAGGGGAACGAGAGACTTCAGATAGGCGGGCGTGTGACCGAATTCAGAGAGCGGGGACTTGTCGGCAAACACTGGACATCGAGCAGGGGCATTAGGTCGGCCCTTTCTTCTCATGTTGTCGAAAACAGTGCCTCGTCCTGCAGCTCTTTTCTGTCGTGGTCTCGCCTTGGCTAATGTCGCAGGTGTTCCTTAGTCTGCAGTCAGGCCTCGTGCTCCCACATCCGGTCCTTCTCTCCTCCAACAGCAGTACCCTTAAAACAAGTTTGAAAAGACAGTCTTTAGAGAATTTGCAGATGAAGATAATCAAAAAGTCTATTTCTCTCCCAGCTCCAGGCAAAGAATGAAAATGCCCGTTATATTAGTGTTCACAACTGGCATATGAATGACCGGTGACGGGCCTGTTGGATCTACTATGACTTTCCTTCACAATTATTTATTAC
This sequence comes from Lissotriton helveticus, assembly GCF_964261635.1. NCBI lineage: Eukaryota > Metazoa > Chordata > Amphibia > Caudata > Salamandridae > Lissotriton > Lissotriton helveticus. The sequence goes on along the minus strand of NC_136067.1, from coordinate 1,411,768,008 downwards.
AGTCACGACAGTTCATCTGATGGTGACCCACCTTCGTGAGACGAACCTGGCAAAGATATGCCGTTCTCTAGAGTTTTACATTTACAAAGGGTACTGTGAGTTGTCAACATGGTACTACACAGGCATTTTGCTGAGAGACGAACATGGCTAAACATTTCTTTTCTATCGATGCATCCTGTTTTTCAATTACTACGGGGTTCATTTCGATGATTCACCTTGGACTAGTCAGTTAACCTTGTAAAACATCATTCTGGGTCCTACGTAACTTCCTACGGCCTGAGTACTTAATCAGAAAAGACAGGGGTTTTGTGGGAGACGACTAGGGACATAGAAACTTGTGGTAAGGGCGTAAATCGACCCATCTCTCACAACCGGAAATGAGGGGTAGTTTCATAACTCCCGTTATTGGGCGGCTGATACAGGGGATGTAACAGGGGTGATCATTTTTCCTGTTTGGGTATTGCGACAAGTCGGGGTGGGGAGGGTCGCGTATTCTGAGGTCCTTTCTTATACCATAGGAGCCGTTGACATGTAGTTCCCTTATTACGGGCCAGATTAGGGAACCTCTGTCGTCTTACCTGTCCTTTCCCTTACGGCCCAACCTCGGTTCATTGACTTCTAGCGGAAAAGGAGAGGTAATGACGCGGTCTCGGGGTGATTGTATTAAAGACAAGTTTTTTTTTGTGCAAATACTGACGGTATTTGAAGCCAATTAGGTGGTGTGCTAGGGGTGGCAGTCTGCCAATTTCGGGGCTAATCACTCGGAAGAGTGGGAGTGCAAAAATAGAGGGAGAGAGAGAGAGAGAGAGAGAGAGAGAGAGAGAGAGAGAGAGAGAGAGAGAGAGAGCGCCACGGCAGGCTAAATAGTACACGTGCAACAGAGAGGGTGGCAGTGTATTCAAGAAGGGCTATTTAGTGCATTACACAGTAAAGGGCATTCATGGGTCTGCGTTAGAATCTTGTAATCATGCAGTTTGAGCATTAAACAGGGTAGAGGGGACGCGCCTTGAGAAAAAGGAAAGAAGAAAGGAGGTACCATTTTGTCGCACTTTCTCGCATTCTCGGTCCTTCGACCAGTTGGGTCAACGCCTCAGTCACACACACACATTCTCTCATAGTTTCGCATCATATGTGACATGGGTTCATTCGTCCGGTCTGGTTTAAGGGTGATCACTTTTTATCAGGTTGTGCTAATTTTTCGGGTTTGTTCGATACGTGAGTAGTTTGCAGGCGTGCTTAGGCACCACCTTGCGGTGCTAGTCTGCTCCGTGTATTAGACATGGCAAGGCTTCGGATCTTCGCCACACCTCGGCTGTAATCTCTGATGTAACCTGCAGAGGGAAGGAAAAAGGGGGTGGGGGAGACAGCATTCGCGCATATTTAAATACATGTATTCAAGAGTCCTTTTTACTCACCTCTTACTCGTCTTCCCTCCTCGGGGCAGAGTCCCCGGGGATATGGTTTCTGGAGTCAGGGGGGGGGGGCAGTGTGCCCTTATAGGTCGTGTGCGGGGAAAACGTAAAAAGGAAACCAGAGGTGCCTAGTACGAGGTATCTAGTCAAAAGGATGTATCTCACTATCGGGATCCTTAAACCTCTTTCAACGCTGTGGCGTTCTAAGGTTCTTCGGTTCTTGGGTCAGCTCCGTTCCCTGATACCTTGGAACGTTGTACTTTATAATATTTACACCATTTCATTTTACCCTCCTTTTACATTCCCTCATTTACACCGTTCGTTTTACCCATCCTTGGAAGTCAAGGCCTTCCTCTACGCGAGAGTTCATGGGTCAGTCGCGTACTTTTGAAGGCGGGGTGTCGTGTTGTCGATCCGACCCGTCCTCCAGGGCTGGGCAACCATCTTCTTTAACCTTAAAGAGAGAGCAGAGTAGGGTGCACAGAAAAGAACTTTCCCACCGATCCCACATTTTTAAAATAAAGCATGCAATACCCGTCCATAGTTTCAAAAAAACTTTATTTTGCAAAATCATTTCAGCACGTGGATTATGAGGGTGCGGTCGTATTTGGCCGGTCGTGGCAATGGCTAAAGTGCGTACAGTGGGGGGTGTCGTTTGCAGCAAAAAACATCGGAAAGTTTTATTCATTCATTTGTAAGAAACTAAAACGTCTATTAATTGGCTGGGGGTTCGGGGGGGGCATTTATTTTCATAATTTAGAAGCATAATCATAATAGTTGCAATCAGATTTCCTATATGTATACCGTATGTGTGCGTCGTAGATGAGGTTATACATCAGCTATAAAAAAATATAATACATTGTACATTTGTAATCAGCACTTGTAACGCGATCCTTTCATACTGTTCGTCGAGTGAGCTCTCCTTGTCTTTTCTAGCCAAGTGTACAAAGGATCATATAAAGTCTCAGAACATCAAGTTTATATTAGTGCGAAGGAACACCACGAGGTGTTCGTAAGTTCTGATGGATACCAGCGCCATCTTGGGCGGGGCCGGCTCAGTCCGGAAGCAGCATCAGGGGGAAATGTTCCCATTACTGGCAGTTGGACCAGAGTCCTTTTCGGCAGTTCTAGAATTCATGCTAACAGAGGGAGTGGCAATGTCACGTTTATTTCGTTGGCGATCAAGGCAGCCGTCCCTTACCGGAAACCTGCAGAGGCCGAAGGTTCCGCCGGGGACCTTTGTAGGATCTTCAAGGCTGCGGAGATGCTGTCGGAGATGGGGGGGGCTCGTGCCCCAGCGGGCAAATGTTTGAGTTATATTGCTGGTCAAAGTTACTCTAGTGGCCGGGGCCCGCCTTCCAGCGGACCCAGACGCCATTTTGAGGCCCTACAGGGGCCACTCTCGTCGAGTTTGCAAGAGTGGGAGAGATCCTTCGGAGTGAAAGGAAGAGGTCCCTGTTGTGTGAAAGCGGGACGTTCAGCTGGGGTGCAGCTGTGATGCCCCCACCTGGGGGGCGAGGGAGACTCGTTCGCGCCGTCTCCTTCTCCCGGTGCACTCCATGCTGTTCTTTTTCATCGCCCCGCATGAAGGTCTCTCCACATCCGGTGTTCCCCAAGTCTTGTGCTCAGTGCTGTGGGAGTATGGCCACTTGTGGCGCGCATTCGGTGCAGCACGAGTATCAGTGCAGTCATTGCTGGTTCGGTGTTCCGAAAATATGGCCACCATTGCACGTTCGGTGCTGCGCAAGTACTGGGGTGCCACCATGGTGTGTTCGGTGCTGTGGAAGTATTGGCACCATCGCCTGACTGGGGGTGTTCGGCGTCGGGCCGGGGGCTGGGAGACCTCCTATCGGTGGAGGTGGGAGAGGCTCGTCCGCGTCGCCTCTCCCTCCCAGCCCAACTTGGACAAATTGTTGTGGAGGTACGTGCAGGACATCCCGCCGTCCAGAGCTGCTGCGGCTGTTACGGAAGGGAAAAGAAAGAGGTGCCTCGTTCTTCTCTGGACATGTGGCGGGACTACTTAAGTCTATCCAGGCCCGTTGCGGCTGGCTGAGGAGACATGTGGCGGGACTACCTACAACTGCCCAGGCTGCTGGCTCCTGCCTCTCCTCCGGCTCCCCCATACGTTAAGATTTCCTGACCAAGAGTTGGCAGCGGGGCCCGCCTTATATGGGTTGTCGCTGGTTGGGCGTAGCCGTAACCCTGCCCTACCTTGGAAGGTTCCAGAATGGGGGGGGCGAGTGTTCTGTTTGACTTTCATTTTCTACAGTTTCACCGTTATTATTCCTTGTTTGTTGTGCTAAATTAAAAGTTCAAGTTCATCAATGGTCTACGGATTTTGTTTTGCCATTTCTTTCTTTCCAGGTTGCTTTTATGCTAAGTTTCTGCTAACAGAGGTCGAGTAACACGGAAACACGTGTAGAGGGATGACGCAGATTCGTACATTACATACACACAAACTCAGACGGGGGACAGTACAAGTACGACATACAAAGACCCAAGACGAATATAAAACAGTTATTGGTCATGATTATCTCTTTCCGTCTGTGAATTTTAAAGCGAGGCTGGGTTCCCGTCTTGACGTTGCCCGACCTAGGAGAACTTGAGCATGCCGCTGAAATTGTCCTGGCGAAATCTGTGCCATCGGGCATAATCAAACGTGGTGGTTCTATCTGGTCTGCCTATGTAAGTCGGGTTCTTCTTTGTCTCGCGCTTTTTCTCGTACTGCCGGTCTGTCGTTCCTGTCGGCCCTTTGCCTTTACTCACGCTCAGTAGAGTCGGGCATTGGGCTTTCCAGTGTCCGACATATCTACAAAAAGCGCATTGGTCTGGCCCTAAGTCTGGTCGTCTTTTGCATAGTGTCGGGGGATAAGTTGTGGGTAGCGGTGTCCTGGGGTTGTCCTGTCGGTATATTTCTCTACTTGGTTTGTCCTCGTCTTTTCTCTGTCGTTGCATAGCCTCTCTGCGCCACATGCCGAGACTGTCGAGCATAATAGGCGTTGTCTTATTATTTCGAAGGGCTATTTCTAACGTTTCTATTTTATCAAGGTCAAAGGATCCTGCCAGTGGCCACTGTTTGTCTTGACTCTCTTTGGTATACCTGTGCCACAATTTATTATAGGCTATGGTAACTAATCCATAGTTTATGAACATGTCCTTATTAGGGGTGCCTTCTAGTGGAGCTATATGGTCCACCTCTAATACACGGTCCGGGCTGAACCAATTATCAATCAATGGGGAGAAGACAGACATGACGGCTCGTAACGAGGGACTAATAAGTCAGCAGTGCCTATCTTATCACTAGGAGCAAAGACTAGACAGAATATTCCTATTCTACGTTGTTTGCAGGCAGTGAATACCTCATGAACAAAAATAAAAAAGAGTAACCAAGAACGCGGAACAATCAAGCAATTAATAAATAAATAAATAGGATAGAAAAAGGACAATGGGGAGAGTAAGTAGGGCGCAAAAGTCTGCGTCCTCTACCCTTTCACTAACCGCAAAGAGGAAGCTGTTGTTTCCGGTTTGCAGACAGAGAATCTCCAGAAGACAATCTGTGAACAGTAGTTCGGGGTTAAAGAACCCAGTTAATCAGTGAGGGAGTGGGGAGTCTCCCAAAAACCGTTGAGAAATAATAGAGTCAGTGGGGGAGAAAGATAGGCGCGACGGTTACGTTACCTATCCTTCACCGTTTGCAAAAGAGAAGGAGCCTACTGTTTCTCCGTGTGCAGACAGTGAATCTCCAATTAGGTCAAACAAAGAGTAATACTAGTATTTTATAAATAATCAAGCAATCAAACAATCAAGCAATCATTTCGCACCTTGTCGTGATTACACGACCTTACCCGGACCATGTGGACAGTTTCTTGTCTTCCGAATCCAGCGCCCGATCGTCCTCTTTTTCTCGTAATTCTCACGGCACTCCTAATGGTCCCCAGTCAGGACCGTAGATCACTCGAGAGAGGTCTGTTCAGAACTAGTGAAGTTCGGATGATCGGCTGCCAGACGAGGGTCTATTGGGCAAGAGCTCTCCCGATCGTTGCAGTCGTTCACTCTGTCGTCGGGACCTCTCCCACTGGATCCACGAGTCGCTGATGGGCCCCACGCTTGGGACGCCAATTGTTGAAACCTGAGTCGGGTCGGGGACAATCGATATTTGCCCGGCGGTATTGCCTCTGTGACCCTCTAGTTATTTAATCAATGAAGAGGCAGGCGCTGGAGACTGGAAAGCAGGAAACAAGGTTTTTATTCTCTCCGGAGGAGAACACAGCAAAACGGACAGAAGGTATCGTTCTGAGGTGCTCTAACTTACGTTTTGGGGCATGGCCCCTTATATACAGTGTTTGTGGTTTTTATTACAGTTTACATACATATGATAAAGCTTTGATGTACGAAAAGACATTCCCGGAATCCCCCTTCGGGCCCGTTCCCACACATATCTACAGTAGAAATCCCCACCCTGGTCACAGCAGGTGATGACTATCGCGCAGCTGGATATTCCGCCAATTCATGGAATGCGGGGTTCGATCGGATCTCATGGGGTGGGGGGGCTTTGATCAACTCGGGGGTCCTTTGAGGAGGGAAGCTTTCTATTGTACGGGGAGGGGCAAGGGATAGTATCGGCAGAGCTGGGTGTCGGCCTGGGAACGGGGAAGACAAACGGGCACACGGGGAAAAGGGGGTTTGCGTCTAAGGGCCGGGGATCATGAAAGGGAAGAAGGGAGGTGTCGCGCTGGGAACAGGATGAGGGCCTGGGGCAGAGCAGCGCCGAAGAGGGGTTTATGATTCAAGGCAGGTGCAAGCAGGGGGGGTGGTCAGCGTGCAGGCTTAGTGAAGGCGAAGGGCTATGTCAGGGGCCAGCGGCATGCAAAAGGGTTCGTTCTGATCGGGGCGTCTTAAAATGGCGGGTGCGCACGACAAAAGTGTGGCATCAGGGGAAGAGGCAAGATGGCGCAGATAATGTTCACCAAAACGTACTAATTTTCAACAAAACAGTATTGAAATTGGAAAGCTGTGATTGGCAGTGTAATATAGCCATGAATTAAACATTATGTGGAAGGTGACTCAGCCACAGTGAAAGGTAATTGTTCCGATTTTTTAATGCGCAACATGGTATTTTTTGCATCTTTTTGTGCCATTACCATCTGTCTTTCTGTTAGAGTGTATACAGAGAACAGAGTTGTGCTATTGATGGAACACCAGGGCGCATAACTAGAATGGTACGATTGTAACGTCCCGTTTAGTAATAGAATGGATTGCCATTGCGATTGCCCATCTTGTAGGATAGACAAATCCTGTTCCATTATATCTATTGCAGAAGACACAGTGTTGCCCAGTGAATACATTCTGGGAGATAGTGTTGCCATGCCATTGTCAACCACAGCCAAACCCTTTTCTAGGTTAATCCTATCTATCTCACGCAATCTCTCAGCAGGCTCTTGTTCTGAGACTTTCCATAGCTTGTTGTAAATGGTATACAGGAAGTACTTTCAGCATGGATTCTGGGGATCTATCAAAAATCCCTGAGATTCATGTAATCTGACAGAAGGGATAAGTGTTGTTTCACTTAGGACAGTGTTGAGGTCTTTAGCCACTCTAGACATAACTTCCCAACACTGTTTGAGGTTAGCACCTCGAGTTTTCTAATTGTACATAGCACTGAACAGGCTTATGGAATCTAAACCCTTTGATGGTACCACTAAATCTTGACTGTCACTTCTTTGTGTCGATACGCCAAACCAACCACCCCTTCCAATTGCTGTCAGATGAATTGTAAGAACCATTGTGTAGCATGGCATCTAATGTATCCTTACTGTGTTGTGTATAATGTTTCCAACCCTCAAAGTGTGTAAGTGAGGGAATCCAAGGTGTGTTCAAGTCCTTGATTTTGGCTAGTCCTAGATAGGAAGTCTGTTGCACTGTGTCATTCAGGAAGATCATCTAATGTGGTACGAGGCATGCTCTAAATAAGGCCTCAGTTCCCTGAACTTGCCAATATTTAGTTCTCTAGACAGATTTTGTATCTATAGTGTATTTTCCAAAAGTCAAAACCATGGCTAGACAGCTGGGCAATAAAGGAAGCAGAGTATATCAGCTTAGTGCTAGTGAGCATATTTTTCTTTGCAGGTGTAGGTGGAATCTTATAGTAATAAAAGGTCGGGTCTGAAGTGTTAAACTCAGAAAAATAAACAAACTTCTGTGCAAATGTTGATGAACTACCTTTTGGCAATGTTAGACAATGTTTGCATTGATGGTAAGTGAAAATATTACGTGGGATACTTGTTTTTGCAAAAAATGGTGACCAAAGAATCGGTAACAAAACGTGGTGTCAAAATTAGATGTACCATCATACAATTCATCATTTGAAAATGCAGCAGATTGTTCTAAATCAGATAGCATAGTGTGCACTGTTTCAATGTCCCAATAATCAGAGCGAGTACTAGAGGTGATGATATTACTAAGAGAAATTTGAAATAAATACAGTATTCTCAGGAGTTCAGTAGGACCATATACATCACACGAAACACTGTCCCAAACTATTCCTTCAAGAACTGGAACTGCTCTAATGTTCAGTAAGGACAAGTCCCTCTGTTCACGGTGTGATGATGCATGTGGTTTCAGTACAAATTTCACATGTTGTACTGCAGAGTGTTCAGGAGGAAATGTCCATTCAGGAGCAAGAAGAAGACAGCAACTATACCAGTCCAAAGGACTAGAAACAGTAGACCAACTGCAATCCAGAGCTGTACACAGGAAAAACAAAGTATGTCTTTTTCAGCCAAAGGTAGAAATCACATATTTGTTGTTTGTGGGAAACAGGCAGTGGCGGTAACTCAGGTTCACTTGGATTCAATGAGAAATGATAAAAATTGATGAAGAATCCAGACGCAGTCTGCTCTATCTTTGGTAGCTCAGTAGGTTTTGTGGAACTGGCAGATGGTACATTTGAAATATATTCACATAGATGTCGGTGTTAGGCAACATTGAGATCTGTGTTTCATTTGCGGTTTGATGTTGTTCAATTTCAACAGGTACAAGTTGCATTCCATTGCTGGTAACTCCTTCACTTTGAGAAGTGGAGTCTTCCAAAGGGTATTAATCTTTCCATCTGAACTTCCTGTATGGTAGCAAGAGGAGATAAGTTGCTATCCAGGAGCCCACGTGAATACTGCTGAGTATTGGCCACATAGTGTGGTTTGATTAGATCAATTGAGACAAATCTCTTCCCTTTGCAGCCAGCAAGGGGCAGAAGAAGTACTGATCATGTTCCTTTGACAGCCAGGACAGGTACAGGCCCAAATTTGTTTTTGTCCACAATCTTTTCTCTGACCAGGTCCCCAACTTACTGGACCCAGCAGGTCATGCCGGAAAAGCTTTCACTTCTCCAGTGGCAGTGCATTTTACTTGGACGTTGATTTGTAATGCTGGAAATTAATTGAGTTCCTGTAAAACAGCCAAATGATCATTGATGTCAAATGGTTTTTCATCCACCACTGTGCTGCCACAGTCGAGGTCAGGTACCCACATTCTTATCCCAAACAGGACTTCATTTGGAGTACGGCCCCCCAGGGAGCATATTGGCATGTTGTTTAGTGCCCTCTGGACACCATATAGGTGATTGACTCAACAACCTCCCAGGTGAAATAACCTAGCTGTTAAGGATTGCTTTAAGTCCCAGTTCTTCCTCTCCACAATCAAATTTCTATTGGGATGAAAGGAGTAGGAGTACCTCAAGGCCACACCTAAACCCATGGCTTCTTTGTAAGCCCATGAGCTTAACGCAGGGCCACGGTTGGAATGTAATGTACTAATTGTGTCTGTCCCTATGAAGACTCGCAAATCCTTTATAACAGTTTGGGCATCAGCCGAGCGCTGAGGCCAAACCCACCGGATTCTGGAGCATGAATTCACTGCCACCAAGATGTACTTGTAAGCCCTAACAGAATGTAATGGGCCGCAGTGGTCCAAACAGACACATGCAAGAGGTCTGTCTGATATCAGTAGTGGTGTTTGTGGTAGGCGTGCTACGGGGGTGCCTTTCATCTGGTGACAGATGTCGCACTTGAGGACAAAACTCTTTGTTTGGTAAGACCTGGCCACCAATAATGTTGCTTCAGTAGTGAAATAGTCGCAGCGATACCTGCATGTGCTCAACTCAAACCCTTGTGCGCAGCTCGAATTAATCCTAATCTGCAAACCATGTTTGGTATTACTCTATCCTCAACTCCTGGAATTTGAGCATACAGAATGTTTTAGGCATCTAACTTGTAGGAGTACTTGAGTGGAAAACCTTTTGGCAAGGCTGAGCTGTTGTGCATAGCATTTACAGCTATCATTATCTGTCCGTCTATCCTCATACTGTAATGAGTGATTGCAGCAACGGTAGCAGTTCACACTGTCACCTTGGCGGCTTCATCACACAATGAATTCTCTTCAACATGCATGCCAACATGCTGATGACTCAATGTGTGAATTACAAGGGCCCATGGAAAGTATTTTTTCAGTTTTGCCTCTTGTTCTCAAAGCACTATGTGCTTTATTGTGCAACCTTTGGAATCTCGAAGCCCATTCTGGTCCCAATAGTGAAGATATTAATTGTATGACTGAACACGATAAAACAATTTGCATACAATGAGTGTGGGGAGTTCCAGATCCATTTTATTTAGTGCCAGTATAGGGGATTTTGGTTCTGCCAGCTGTGCCGTGCAATCTCCTAGAGACTGCGTCTGTATATTGCTAGTACGGAACTTGACGTCCCGCAAACATCCCATCACAATTGCACATGCTGTGCTATATTGCCGTTTACTTCCTACAGCGGGCTGGGATGATCCGTCAGTATAAATAATGTATTCATACTGATCTAGAGGCATTATTTCATTCAGGAGTGGATATTCTTGTTCATACTGCAGGAATGCTTGTGTTTTTAATGTGGAATCAAATTTGTAGTCTACATTTGTTGCAGTGGGAGAATTATCCCATTGTATCAATCGTTGTTGTAGTGCTTTTGCATTTGGAACGCTTGCTTTGGTAACAGCCTCTAAGGTTGGTATTGGAGTCACGACAATTATGCATTTCCTCAATGACAGTGCTCCTGCTCTCACTACAGCAGTTTGTACTGCTGTCAGTATCTTTTCTGTGAATGCAAAACGCATTTTAGCGTTTGTGTACAAATGTGATTTGCATGCTATGGGTACCATTTTGCTTTCATTGAAGGTGTGGTAAGTGTACCCTGATTGACCCGTGACTACACGGATCACCAAATTAGTGGTATTAACACATTAGTAAGTGTTTGGAAGCTATCATGTCAGTTTGTAAGGACCGGAGAATTTCGGTGTGTTCCTGTGTCCAATGTTGGACTGAAAAAACAGGTCTAAGTAGGTCGTACAAAGGTTTAACCCATTCAGCACAATCCAAAATGTATGTTCTGCCAAAATTTAGGAATCCTAAAATCAATTGTAAACTTTTCAGTGTCTTTGGAGGTTGGAGCACCACACTTTTCTAAATAATTAGATGCCAGGCTTTTCCCTTCACTTCATAGCTCATATCCCAAATATAAGACATTGAGGTGGGCAATTTTCAATTTTTTAAAGTTACATTCATTCATTCATTCAATAAACTTTATTTCGGTTTGGTTGTAACCATCAAAGCACATAAAAATACATTTCCATTTTCCGACAGTTCATTGATAATTATAAGTGTTAAAATACATCATATAGGATCAAAAGGGAGAAGACAATTTTTTTAAAACTGTAAAAATTTAAATAAGTTTTAAAATTTTAAAAGAAATTAAGATAGCGTTTGTTGAACCAATTATTTCTCATGTCTCTACAGTTAAAACGTTAAGTAAGTAATTTCCTTCTAGTGAACCACATAGAAAACAAGAACTTAGTTATGGCAGACACTATTAATGGACTTGTGTCAGACTTCAGAATCCTAAAAAATGCTAGGTAGTCCCTAATGCCCAGGTTGTTGCATAGCTGTATTATCCACTTTCTTCGTATAAGTGAATAAGCTGGACAAAAAAGGGTAACATGCAAGATCATTTCATTTTCGGTTCTGCAGCCGGGGCAAAGATGTACAGGGCCCCCCGTCCACTTATCAGTCATGGAATAAAGGGGCAATGTTCCACATCTAAACTGTAAAGTTACATTTGTAGCCCACAGTGGCGCACCCTAAAATGATGTTGTTTACCCTATTCAAGTGTTCCAATAACTCATTGTCCATCAGATAAATATCATCTACAGAGGACATGCCTCCTAATCACAATTTTGAAGTAACTCTGTTACGCTTGCTGAGAACAACCAGAGGCTATTCTTATACCCTTGGGGCAGTCTACAGAATTGGTCTTGAGAGCCGAGGGCCGAGAATGCTGTCAAATATCTGCTTCCAGGTACTACATTTTGGCAGACTAAGTCATTTGAGATATCTAGTATTGTTTTGTATTTTTTCCACACAATGTTATTCATTATTGATGTACTGTGCACATTTTGTACTGCAAATGTTCGTGTGCATGTGTTCAAATGCTGTAGTCTAGACGGGATGAATTGTCTAGTTTCATTACGAGAAACAAAGGATTATTCATGGAAGAGGTGCAATTTTCATTCACACCTTGGTACTCAAGTTGATCTAAGATCTCCCTGACTTGTTTCTTTGCGTCATGTTTTATTGGATACTGTCTCTGTGGGGTAGGGGTACTTTTTAATAGTGAGGTGACTCAGCATCCCACCCCACATGATTGCGGTAAAGTGTGGGAGCTAGCTCTAATACCAAATCCTCTGAGTATAAATGTTTTGAGGACTCTGGAACGGGGTCGAAGAAAGCCGGTAAAATTACATCTTCCCATTTCGGGCACTCCTTAATGAACTCAGGCAGCCAATCTTTTTCAGCCAAAAGGATATCGTATTTATATATCAGGTTCTCAAAAAAGAGACCTTTCACTTTCCGTGGTATGTCCCCGTCCATTTGGAGTGTAGTTTAGTATAAACGATTTGGGGCACTTATCCTTGTATCCGGTGTTTCCATGTGATATGTTAATTTATATAATATGATGCTGTCACCAGAAATGTCATCAGGTTTTGGTGAGCTATTGTTACTTCTGCTGCACTGTCTAGCATTGTCAGATCCCATTCCCAGTTCAGTAGCAGAGTCCGCAGTAGCCTGGGCATTTCTTATTTTAAAGCCTGCTACATTCTTCTTTTTAAATTGAGCTTTAGTTTTGGGTTTATCTTCTTGTTTGATAATGCAGTCTGAAGTGCGTTGTGTTTCTTTTTACTTGACTCGCTCTTCTGATCTGTGTTCTGCACGACCTTTCCTGTCTAGGTGTTTTGATGAACCCTGAAAGGAATGAGAGGAACGTGTATCAGTATCCTGACACCTGTCAGGTTTTTTAATAGTAACACAGTTCCTAAGATTGTATTTTCTATTAGAGGGCTCCTGTTGATGAGACCCACCCGGTAATCAAGTTGCATTTGGCTTATTATTTTTTGATTGTTTGTTCTTCCATTTCTTTTTAGAAGAATCATGTGCCTGCTTTTAGTTATCCTTTTCAGAATTATTTTATTTGTGGGATCCTGTGTTATCTCTACCCAGCGTAGCATAGGTTCCTTCGATAATCTTAGGTAGTTCTCGCTCCTGTTGTGCAGGAGTAACTTCCCTGAGGCACTGGTATATAGCCACCGCTGCTGCCTCCCCTTTTATGTTACCTAGCATAAGTGTTGATACCTGGGCAAAATTGCCTATCAGTTTCATCCCTAAGTCCGGGGCAGGTTCTGCCCAACTCATGCTGTATTTGTTCAATACTTTTGGTATGACTGCTATTGAGGGAGTACCATGAGTTCTGGTATAAACAGCAGTGAAAAATGTACCCCAAGAAGTACAATCCTCTATCAGGAGAGCTATTCCCATTGGCAAGTACATTTTTAGCATTCTGTATTTTTCCTGCGGGCCCGTATGGGGAAATATTGCTTCAAGCTGTGCTACTTTCTGTGCTATCCAGAACAACATTAGCTCACGTTTAGTGGGCATTCTTCCAATCCTCTCGTTCAGCATTTGTAAGCTGATATTTTTTGGAGTCATTTGATGTTTATCAGCTTGAGTAACAATTGCAGGTTGACTCGTAAGTGTTCTCATTACGAACTGTGTAAGGTTTCTGTACAGTTTTACTATGTCTCTGTAAAGTGTACGTAATTCTGCTGCTTGCAAAGTATCAATCTCTGGACGTGGTGTGCAAGCAGCTAGTAGCAGCGAGGTCGCTACTTCTCTGTTCAGTGGACCAAGTCTCACATTTTCTTTGAAATTTCTCCCACTTCTTCCCAGGGCCGCCAAAGAAACAGTCACCCACGCCCCTATTCTATCACGCTTAGATTATGCTAATGATCTGTACGCTGGCTCTCCAGGCTATTGCTCAATAAATTGCAAGTGGTTCAGAACGCGGCATCCAGGCTCCTCCTGTACATCTCGAGCAGATGTAGTGTGAGACAACATCTTCGTGCTCTTCATCGATTGCCCGTTACGGAACGAGTCAAGTTCAAATCATTAGCACTTGCTCATCGTGCCCTTTATGGCCTCAGACCAACCCATCTTCAAAAACGTTTTTCCTTTTACACTCCCCCAAGACTACTGTGCTCTTCAGCTCAACTGCTGGCACGTGTCCCTCATTACCGTTTACAAAGGATGGGAGGCGGCTCCCTTGCGGTAAAGGCCGCGTTAACATGGAATGCTCTGCCTCTTACCCTTTGCAGCTTTCAAGACCCTCTTCAATTGAAGAAAACTCAGAAAACTTTTCTGTTTGTTTAATCCGGCTTCTTCCATCTCTCAAGGTCGCGCCGGGACACTCTTTGAGTATCTGTGCGCGTTATAAATGTTAAATAACATAACATAACAAGGTTGTTTTGCTAATTAGGACTAGATTGGGGTAAATAACAGGCTCACTTAGTAGCATTTAATTTACCAGCCCTAATTGTATGGTATACCACACTACTAGGGACATATAAGTAAATTCAATATGCCTTTCAGGTGTTAGCCGATGATATCATGTTTTAGGGAGTGAGCACAGGCACTTTAGCCCTGGTTAGCAGTAGTAAAGTTCACAAAGTCCTAAAGCCAACAAAAGCAAGATCAGCAAAAAAGAGAGAAGTAAGGCAAAACGTTTGAGGGTCGACATCCCTAATGCAGACATGTCTAACACTACTCATCATTTGCTGAACACTAGCTTAGTATTGGGTGCATATGAGTCATTCCATGGCGCAAAGGAGTCCCTTTGCTGTGGTTTGTAAAAACCTGTCTAGTTGGAGTCTATGGCTGGTTTAGCTAGTATGAAACCACTGTTCTTGTCACAACTAAGAATGGACTCTAAAACATCAATGCTTCTATTTTAAACAGGTTTATATCTTTTGTTAAAATCCATAATATCTACATGGAAAAAAACCTCTGCCAACCTAAAATTGTGTCTCTGGTATGCACACTAACGGTGCCCTCCATTTTACTTTAAGCACAAAGGAGTAAATTGGACTGACAGAAAGCTTACCATAAGAGGTACTTGGGATTCAGGCTTTTCGTTAACTGTTTTTAATTGTCATTTTTATATACTTGACATCAAATCACAATGTACTACACATTTTTTCAGTGACACAGAAGTTCAGGGCATCCCATCTTGTACACATAATACATGAACACATTGCGTCCTATAGTCAACATCATAGCTCCCCTCTTTTACCCTCCAGCAGTTCCATCTCATGGGATCCTGTGACAATGTCCGTTTCCCATTATACTGGACTATTCCATGGAGCAGCATGAGACACCAAATCCGAACCATTGTGAGGGATCAGGGATTTGCTAAATTAAGTTTTAGCTTCTCTCTCTCTATTAGAGTCCTGCAGATTATACCTCCCATTAATGTTGCTCAAAGTGGGAACATTGTGATTCAGAAAGATCATGTTGATCATTACGTCAACCCTCTAACCTTGTCAGTGTAACACTAACATAAAAGATTTGGTTTTACAGAATGTGGATCCAAATTCGAGAACTTGATACCCCTCTCATGCACAAACAGCGCAGGGGTCCCAGGCAGGTTTCTAAAACAAAATCTCTACTCTGGGACAGCCTCATTTGAAAGAAGATCTGGCATGTAGCTCCATCAGTATCTTCTGAGCATGTCCCGTATCTCACCAGCTGCTTTTATATCCTCATCGCCATACAATGACATTACAGACCATTTGAAGCTTCTGGCTGGCCTCTGAATGATCATCCTGAGTGGCAGATAATTCAGCATTCATACGGACAGAGCCCACTCCAGATGTCAACATCCAAAATATATGAACCTACAAAGTAATCTGAATGCACACTCAACAATAAGGAAAGTTAATGTAAAGTACAGCTGACAAGTGATGACTGCACTGCTGCTTAGCAACCTACCCTGCATCTAACATGAAGCAGATGTGGTTGTCTGTTTATTATAATTTAATATACCTGTATAGTTCTTTTAGAATAGAAAGGATTATAGTTTCACTAAAATGCATTTTGTTTAAGCATAGCTAACGTTTCCTAATGGTCTTTACGGGAGTGGCTGGCAAAATATAAATATTAATTGGACGGTCTATATACAGTCCTTGTTCACCTCCATAATGGAAGCAGTGGCAAAGGCAAGTAAAGCTTATAATTTACAGCCCCTTGAGTCCCTGCAGTTCTAGGAG
Organism: Lissotriton helveticus; assembly: GCF_964261635.1. NCBI lineage: Eukaryota > Metazoa > Chordata > Amphibia > Caudata > Salamandridae > Lissotriton > Lissotriton helveticus. Next base: position 1,411,751,906 of record NC_136067.1, on the reverse strand, counting down.
GTTTAACACTTCCAATGAGCCATACCGCAGCTGGGTGCTATATTGCCACCACAGGGCAAACCTTTACAGAGATTGGGCATGGAAATAGAACAGATGAAGGTTGCAGCACTTTTCTTTGACGTAACCAAGGAACACAATCAATTTTAGCAATTACTAAGCCAGGCAAATCTCGAATTGTGTGGCTTTGTAAAAAAGAGTAATGCAAGACAGTGAACTGCCTTGAGTAAACTTGAGTTAGAAAAGTCTTTACATGGGTGGAGCGTGGACGTTCTGGAGCATCCACCCATGTATTTTGACATAAACTCTTACCTACTAAAGTTAGTAAACATCGGTTTGCACCTACCCACTTTATTTCTCCATTCTGCAGCACACCTGCAAAGAGGACAATGCCTAAAAAGGATAATTTTTGTGCAGAAGATATGGTTTCTGCACAAAACTGTCCTGACCACAATGCAGGCACCCTTGTGCCATGTCACAAGAGTGCTTTCGTTGGTGCCTAAAGAGTGCCAGCGCAAGGACAGAGCCGAACTGTGCCGTATGTTTGCAAATATGGCAAAGTTCAGGTCTCTCCTTTTCACGCAACGCAGTGCAGCATCTTCCCTTGCTGCAATGTGTTGCGTGAAATATTCGTAAATATATGTAGCCTAAGTGGTTTGGTTCTTTCCCAGGCTGACTCTTCTGTGTGTATTGCATTGTAAGTATTTTTATTATAATTCCTTTTATCTAGCACTTACTACCACTGAAGAGGCGTTGCAGTGCTTTAGGGCGTGCTGCATGCTACTTTGGAGCCAAAGGTCACTGGTTAAATTAGTGCTTTTTGTTTTGTGAGTTTTGTTTTGTATTCTCATAAAAAAAAGCAGTTGCATACATTACCCCAGTTTGATTGTGTTGGAATCCGAGGAAGTTAGATATGAGTGCTGGAGGTGGTATGGGTTATGTTAGTTAATGCAAATGATTAGTTGGTCAAACAGATAGGTTAGAGGAAGCTCCCACTTGGGAGTTAGATGCCATGCTTGTGGGTGAGTAAGAGGTATGTTAGTTTGTGCAAATGGTTGCTGGTGCAAATAGGTAGGGTAGAGGACACTGATAGGCTGAAGAAAATTGATTACCACTTGGTGAGAAGGAAGGGGATATTAGCCATGGGCCAAGACAGGGCAATTTACACAAGTGCATGTAGAGAAGTAACCCAGAGGAAGAACAGCCTTGTGTAGGAGTTGATAAAGACATGCAGAGAATTGTAGATATGCGATGGTTAGAAGTCACAGCACTTCTTGTTTTGTTCAGGATTATGCAGTAATTTTGTTTAAACTGGCAGGATTTCATGCAATCTTGAGCTGATGAAGGTAGAAAAAAACAGAGGGGCAGATTTACAAGCCCTTTGCGCCACTTTTGCGTCACTTTTAATGGGAAAAGTGAGGCAAAAGTGGTGCAAGGGGCTTGTAAATCTGCCCCAGAGTGTTTGCATGTTTGATTGTAATTTTATTTTATATGTAATTACACAGGGTTCGGGTGAGAGGAGGATATGTCGGCAGGTAGGATTGATTGAGTTCTTGCATTATATCTTAATCAGTTTGCTAGCGCTCATGATTTCGGACAACCTTTGTTATTGTTGTAGGTCCTGTTTTGTAGAAGATAGCGCAACAGAGAATCCATTATAATCCGGTTGGTAACAGCTCGCTCTTAACCATTCTTACAAATGTCAGATGATTGTCAGTTGCTCTGGTTTTTGCTTTTTACCGGCAGGGAATTCCACAACTTGGCGGCCTGTATTGAGACGGTAATGCTGCCAGCTGTTTTCTTTTTGTAAATTGGAATGATGCATCGTGGTGCTAGTCTGCAATGTAAGTTCCTAGGCTGACAGTATTTGCTGATTTTCATCTGGAGGAATTCAATTCCCTTATAGTGTATTGCCTTGTGAATGATACATAATAGTTTGTATGAAGACCCTATTACAACCGGAAACCATTGGAGAGCCCTTACAGGGTAGATTTGTGGGCGCGTCTTTAGATGTAAAAGTAATCTTGAAGTTGCGCTCTGAATTCTAATGAGTCAACTAATGGCTGAGAGAAGAATCTCATGATACAGTGGATAACCAGCGTTTGGGAAGATGAGTGATGTTGTTGCTTAAACCTATTGTGGAAATCCAAGATTGAGTAAAATGCAACAGGGAGTCTTTATAGTACACTTAGGCATTCATTGAGAGTGCAGAGTACATGAAAGTGCCCAGGTTTTGAACTTCTTTTGCCATTTTTGGCAGTGATTCTAGATCATCTTGTCATGTATTACTGGGTCATAAGTTTCCTGTCTCCATAAGTGAGCATTACCCCCAGGTCCCTTATGTCCAGCCGCGGCCCGTCAAGGGAGTTACGGTTGGGCATGAAGGCGGAGAGAGGAGGGGCAGGGTGGGAGGTGCTAAAAACCGGAATATGGATAATTGAAGGTAAGTAAACAATTTCATAAATAAAACTAATTTCGTAGCGCGCCCTGCATTGCAAAATGCGATGCAGTGCGCGCTACAAAATTCGTTTTATTTATTAAATTGTTTACTTACCTTCAATTATCCATATTCCATATTTTAGCACCCTCCACCATGCCCCGCCCCGCCTCTCTGCCCCACCGGAACTCCCTCCACGGGCCGTGGCTGCTTATGTCCTCGTTCCATTCAATACTATGTGGAGACAACCATCTCCCGGCAGAAAAAAAGATCAGAAGAATGCTGGGACACGTTTAAGATAGTTCCATGTTGGGGGACATGGGCCAGTGCTTGGGAACTGCCTTTTCTTTTGGGACATACTGAGTCCTGCGTTCTCTTCGCTGACTGGGAGAGCATGCTGCTTTATTGCCACAGAGCAAGCGTACAAAGCTGGGTGCACCAAACCATGCACCTCATCCACCCACACCCAGGGTAGGCTACTTATTCAGCCCTCTAAAAGAGCAAATTCGCACATCTGTGATATATTTGGCTGTGAAACCTCTGAGGACTGCCTGGCTGCTTGTGTTCCTCTCAATAAGACACACAGGAGTATGTGAACGTGGATCAATTCGAGCTGCTGCAACCCAGAGTAACTAGAAGTGGATTGTTCAGGCCCATCGAAGCCTGTATACTACTGTCTCCTCCAGCAATGGAAAAGAATGACTTTTCATCAGAGCCTTCATCACTAATGAAGGATTGTTCAGCTAGGATTTAATGCAAAGAGTCCGAATCACCCAGTCAGGTTGTATGGGGATCTGCAACCTTCCTCAAAAGCCATTCGAAGTGAGTTTACCAGTTAATGTGAACATTTGTTCCCATACAGGCCGTGTTAATTGGGGGTCTAGTATTGCATTCCATCGCTCTAAACTTTTATCCGCCGGTATGATAATTTCGTCCTTCACTGTTTTGTATAGTTTGGTAATTAGCTGTCACCTGTTTGGGACTACTAATAACATCTGTAGAGAGTTGAGAGGAGGGGGATCCTCAGGAAAGGACGTGTAGTGATCTCTGATAGCCATTTTTAAGTGGTGGCATGTCAATTGAAAAAGTGCGGTGGAGTTAGTGATGTATGTTAGATCCTTTTGAGTGATAACATTTCCTTCTGGGTATATATCTTGCATATGAACCAACCCAACCTCTGTAACTGAACGTCAAGGACCTGCTTCCTGTGTAACGGATAAAGCCACATGGTGCGCCAGAGGCATAGCCAGTGCATATATAGGGAGTTTATCTGGAATCTTGCCAATAGCCTGCCAGGCCGCAATTGTGTTGTCTTTGGTATTAATTTCCTTTAGGCGTGCCCCTGTGGGTATGTGTTAATACACCAGCTAGCGGGATAGGAGATGCATCCCCGTCTTCCACTGCAATGTGCGGAGTAAATTCGTGAGGACGATACCCATAATAAGCGTATTGTGCTTGTGCACAAAGATAATACCCATAAAAGTCTGGCGCACAAAAGCCCCCCCCCCTTGTGTAGGTCAGTGTTAAAGTGTTCCAACCTATTCTGGCTTGTTTGCCCCCACATAAATCTGAGCAGTTGAGTTCGTAAGGTTGTAAAAAAAGTGTTTTGTAAGTTTTATGAGGATGTTGCAGAATAAATATAAAAAGCGTGGGAGCATTACCATTTTCATTACAGCGATGCGGTCAGCTAAGGACAGCGGAAGATGTAGCCATTTGTCGACTTGGTTTTCAAGGGCAGTATATGCTCTGCCATAGTTCTCCCTAACCACAACCTCCGGATCTCGGTGCACCCATACCCGAGGTATTTTACTGGGTCAGTTGTCCATCTCAGTGGGTATTCCATATGTGGGGGAACGGTGACAGTTGTCAGAGGGATCATAACCGATTTATCTCAGTTAATCGTTAAACCAGAGAAAAGGCCGAATTGGATATATTCCCTGTAGAATAGGGGAGAGGTGATGGTGAGGTTCACGAATACAGAGGACAATGTCGTCTGCATATAGAGAAATGCTGACGGGGCGGTGGTTGAAATTGAGAGCTGATTCCCTATACCGCTGTCTAATTATACATGCCAATGGCCTAGCATGAGAGCAAACAACAGCGGCGATAGGGGGCATCCCTGCCTGGTGCCTCTTTCTATGTGGAAAGGGTCCGAGGTGAGACCTCCCACTCGCACGCGTGCTGGAGAGTCTGTATACAAGACTTGCACCCATTGTAATAAGACCTTCGCGAACCCAATTTGGTGTAGAATGTGGAACATATAACTCCACTCAATGAAGTTAAAGGCTTTGGCCGAGTCAAGCATCATTGCTGCCACCTGTAGTGTAGGGATCAGAACATGAAACATGGCAAATATGGTCCTGAGATTATGGGAGATGGAGCGCTCCAGTATAAAGCCGGAGTTGTCAGGGAGTACAAGGCGAGGCATTAAAGGTTGAATTTTAGTAGCGAGAATCTTTGCCAATATTTTCGCAACTGGGTTGATCAACGACAGTGGGCGATATGACTCGCACAAGTAAGGCGTTTTATCTTTCTTTAGAAGTGTGATAATTAATGCCTGCCTGAGGGAAGGAGGTAGTATGCCAGATTCATGGGCCTCTGCATACATTTCCAGTATGTAAGGGGTGAGGAGATCCACATACATCTTGTAAAATTCTGCCGTAAGACCATCTGGTCCCGGCGCTTTGTTGTTGGGGAGAGAGCACATATGAAGAGATTAGCTCAGGCTTTTCATTCGTCAATATCTGATGTGTCAGGAGGGGCTGCTTTTTACAGCTTAGAGATTTAGAGACGTCCGTGGCTACTTTGGGATTGGTGCAAATGTTCGCATTATCATTCGCCCTGATCGAAAGGCAGGCCTGTTAGAGCATGGCGTATGGAATTTGTTCAGCGAGTAGCAATTTTTTTACATTTTGGAATTCCTTCCGTGCCGCCTGAACAGTTGGTGTAAAATCTGGATAAAAGGACAGTACATTACCCTGGTAGTTGATAGTGCCTTTGTCGTGAGTAATGTGGAGCACTGCATCTCTATCTCTAAAATTGAGAAGGTGCGCAACAATGGGCCTCGGTATGGCGCCAGGGGGAGGCCGGGCCACTAGAGATCTGTGGGCCCGCTCTACAATCAACATAGCTGACAGATTATCCCCGCCACATATGTCACAGAGCATAGACTCAACATAAGTTTCCAAGCGGCCCACATTTGTAGGTTCCGGCAGTCCAAGAATGCGTATATTATTGCGCATTGAGCACGCCTCCAAGTCCTCATTCTTGGCCTGGATGACCGCCAGTATTTTTCTGATATCATTGGTCTTAGCTGAGACTTGTTGCAGGCTATCTTCATTGGTAGAGATGCATTGCTCCGCCTCGTCGAGACGTACAGACTGGTTATCTAATTTGGATGACATGTGGTCCATACGATCGTTTAGAGCTTTAATGTTGCCGTCAATAGATTGGAGGCTAGCTTGAAAGGCCGAGAGAGTTTTTTCCAAAGTCATGGGGGGCGAGGAGGCCGAGTCTAGTTCAGAGTCGGAGGCCTCAGTCTGCGATGATCAAAATTGAGATGCTGTTGATTTTTTTCAGGCTTGCCCATGTAGAACGAGATGAATATAATTGAGAGGAAGAACAAGCAACGTACAACAAGGCCCAAATATTGTAACGCTGTTCTGAGGAACTTTCTAATACTCTCAAGATAGATGCAAGCACATGGCAGTGTTGCGTGCAGTGTCATGAACAGTCACAAGAGCATAGATTCAGACATCACCCGCATGCACACAGAATGGCGAGACACAACAACTGTTTTAAACAACCTCTGCCACAGTAGTGGGTCTTGTGACAAAGCAGTGGTATTTCCCCGCACCCTAGGGTAGCAGTACAGGCAATGCAGCAGCAGCAGCGCATTAAATTATGAAAGCACCACTAAAATGAAGCAGCAGTCCGAAATGTCCATCAGCGTAGATACAGTAGAAACCCAGCTTCTCAGGGCGTCACAGTGCAGGCGAACATCAGATAGCAGGTCACAAGCACACCAGTTCGTCGGACCCAGCAACAGCGTCAGCACTCAGGGCCCTCCATGGACCACAGCGTCAGTCCAGTGCAATATACTCACTGTGCTGAAAAACGGGCCGACATGAAGCCAGAGTGCCACTTCCTCCAGTTTCCTCGCTCACGCAGCTGCCCAGTCGAAACTCTGGCTGTGATCAGGTCCAGGTGGTGGGCTCAGGAGTCTTCCAGCACCCCTGGGACAGTATGGAGCGCGTCGTCCTCTGATCACCCAGCCCGGAACAGATTAAGCACCTGGTGCAGTCAGCTATAACGCCACAGGGAGCGAGACAGGCCCCCGCCAGGCCCCAGATCAATCCGGCGGCGGGAACCAGCACTCCGCGAAGAGGCGCCGCAGGCCAGCCCTGGCCCCCACACTCCGCCCACACAAAGTCGGGTCAGCAGGCACCCGCTCCGTGCGATCAGGAATTTCAGATGGGACGCAGATGGCAGCAGCCCAACAGCGTCGATATCTTCAGCGCCGGGAGAGCAGAGGCAGGTATGCCCTGCGTTCGGCGATAAACGACTTCAATGACAGCACAGCCGCCATCTTGTACCCTGGCCCACACTCTGGCAGTCTCACCATAGGCACCACAGGGACACCAACAGCCATCAAAGCGCACCAGTGCAATGCCCCATGTGCAGTCACACACCACCAGTTTTAGATTGGCGTTGATGGCTCCCAGAGAGATAGGCTGGTACCAGGATGATAACGGCGGCCGGTAGAGCTGCACTACAGTGCGCCATCTTGCCGCGTGCCAAGCCAAGCCCCCGCTTTAGATGGTTGGTGTGCAAAGAGTTTGCTTTGCCTTCTGCTTTTGTTTCAGAAATCTTTGGAGAATGATAAGGATGTGAGAACTCCAGATGAAATGAGGAACGCTGATCATCTAAGTAGGTTGGGTTAGCATTGAACAATGTTGGGGGATAATGGTATAGACACAGCCGAGATGAGGTGGTATGTGGGAAGAGTGTTCTGATTAGACATGTAAGAGGAGAGAGGATATGGAGGCGGTTAATAGTTTAGACTAGAAATAGAGTGCAGATGTGGGGTTGATATGCAAGTGCGGCAGAGGAAAGTTAGGGAGGTAGATTATGGCAGTTTTAGAGGAAAGGAAGGCCAGGAAGAGCAGCGGGTAGCAGAGGTTTAGCATGGACAAGTAGAGCTGGATTTTATGATAGAATGGTTACAGACTGGGTGAAAGTTTTTAGTTAGGCGGAGAGTTTGCAAAGTTGATGTGATGGGAATGGGTAGATGGGTGTGTGGGAGGGGGATGGTGTGAGGAGTGATGAGAAAATTACTTTATGGAGAGTGATGAGGTATTTTGTGGTTGCATGTTTTTCCCAGATAAATATCAGTGTGTAGGGTATCTAACCTTGGTAGAAGAGATAGGCTGAGTTTCTGGCAATAGGGCCTTGCCAGGTCCAAAGATGCAGCACCTTTAACCTATCGCCTTTTACGTGGATAATCTAAGGGTTTGTTTAAGTAGGAGTGAAAGCCCTAGTTGTCAGCTGAACTTGTTCTAGTAGAAGCGCCATTGCCAAATGGTTCCCTTAACCCTATGACCAATTGGGGGCCTAAGCCAAAAGTACAGTGAGAGCCCTATGCCAGAGATCCAATTGGTGCCCTCATGCCTCAGTCTCATGGAAATAAAACCATAGTCTGGGGGGCGTGGTCTACCAAGCATGGAATAGGCAGCATCTTCACTCAGCTCCTCCCTGGTCCAGCATAGCTTCCACATCACCCCTAGTTGGAGAAGAGTCCTCAAAAGACACAGGTAAGGGACAAAGGAAGTCCAGGGACCTACCAAACCTGCAAGAGAGCACAGTAGATTGTGAGGAGCACCCAGGGAGCAACCAAGCAAGACCCGCGATGACGCTTGGCCGTCATCTTGATAGCAGCAAGGCTGCAGCCGATAGTAGATGCCCTGCCTGGGTGCCACCTCAAAAGAAGCATGGGTGGGAGCCCTCAGTAGGTAAAATGGGGACAAAATGAAGAGAGGAGCCTAAGCCGCAGCCCGGTGAGACCTGCAACACAGCGCAGCCCCCATTTTCAAAGTATTGAGGCTGTGCACAAGGGCAGACATTCAACCTGATCGCCTGAGGTGGATGGTCGCTGCAAAGTGCTGGGTGATGAGAGGCCCAGGGATAAAAAGTGGGGGAGCTGCGGAGCTCAGCTGCATGAGCAGGGCCCCCAGACTCCTGGGGAGACAAGACACAGTTCTCCAAGTAAGACCAGTCAAAACCGAAAACCAGTGCAACTTACCGGAGTAACTTGCCAACCAAAACCAGCCTGAGCCGCCATGAGAGACACATTAGGACAGCTCTATTTGGTAACCCCCTTCCCCTCTCTATCAGCTGTATAGGAGGCCCCTACATCCTGTGCTATGGTATGAAGAGCTGGGGAGAGGCAATGAAGGGGGCGAGAGACTGCATGCATGTGGGTGTCGTTCTCAGTGCCCATACGCAGACGGGCTCAAGTAGACTGAGGAGCATCCAGCATTCACCAGGTGCAGACCAGGGATCCGAGAAGATATCTACACCTTCACAATCAGCTGGGAACCGGGTGCTCAGCCCTATTTTTGCAGGGTGCTTATGGGGGCCCCCTCTCCTGGCCGGCAAACAGCAAACTGTAGAGCAGGCTCTGGAGAGCTGCCCTCAACATCTCCTTTTAATGTGAACCCTCTGGATACTGGATTGGGATGCTCAGTGTCACTGAGGCACACCTGCCCATTGCACCACCACATATCCTCACATCCTTCACACACATATGCCCAGAGTTTGGTACCAGCAAATCTACCTCACTACCTGCAGTGTGTGGGCTTTGGATGGGGTATGACAAACTGATTGTGAAAGTGTCCTAGTTACAGCCCCCTCCCAGGTCTGAAGTGGCAACATGGTTAAGGGCAGGCCCCAGAAGGACGGCACCATCACTGGCTTGTGGACACCCAGCATGACTGGGACGATGAACCCTCCTCCGTGGGTGAGCAGATCATCTGATACTCCTCTCTCACAGGAATATATGGATGTATTCCTCACTGAAATTAGGGGAGATATTGGCTCTCGTGAGATGAAGTTTAAAACTTGCCTGTGGGAGCTTCGCAAAGAGGTTGCTGACCTGTGGGAGTGGGTGGATGACCTAGAATGCTCCTCCAACTCCCAAATGGAAGATCAGGAAATGCTCTGGCAGAGGCTAGCAGCACTTGAATTGCAACTGAAGCAGGATGACCTCGAAAACAGGAACCACCAGAACAACATACGGATCAGGGGCAGTCTGAAGGAAGCGGAGAATGACAACATCATTGGCTTTGTGGCCAGTCTTCTCCACTCAATCAATCAATCAATCAATCATAACATTTGCATAGCGCGCTACTCACCCGGAAGGGTCTCAAGGCGCTTGGGGGGAGGGGGCCGCTACTGCTCGAACAGCCAGGTCTTGAGTTATCTCCTGAAGGCGAGGTGGTCCTGGGTCAGCCGAAGGTGGATGGGGAGGGAGCTCCATGTCTTGGCCGCCAGGTAGGAGAAGGATCTGCCTCCGGCGGTGGCTCTTCGGATGCGTGGTACGGCAGCGAGGGCGAGGCTAGCGGACCGTAGCTGGCGGGTGGGCGTGTGGAAGGTCAGGCGGTCATTGAGGTACTTGGGGCCCAGGTTGTGGAGAGACTTGTGTGCGTGGGTGAGGAGCCTGAACGTGATCCTCTTGTTGACGGGGAGCCAGTGCAGGTTCCTCAGGTGGCCGGAGATGTGGCTGCGTCGAGGGATGTCCAGGATGAGTCGAGCAGAGGCGTTCTGGATGCGTTGTAGTCTTTTCTGTAGCTTGGCTGTTGTTCCGGCGTAGAGTGTGTTTCCGTAGTCCAGCCGGCTGGTGACAAGGGCCTGGGTGACCGTCTTTCTGGTTTCGATCGGGATCCATCGGAAGATCTTGCGGAGCATGCGGAGGGTGTGAAAGCATGAGGAGGAGACGGCGTTGACTTGTCTGGTCATCGAGAGGGAGGAGTCCAGGATGAAGCCCAGGTTGCGTGCGTGGTCTGTCGGCTTGGGGGCGGTGCCCACAGCTGGGGGCCACCAGGAGTCGTCCCAGGCGGAGGGTGATGGTCCAAGGATGAGGACTTCCGTCTTGTCTGAGTTCAGTTTCAAGCGGCTGTTCTTCATCCACTCGGCGACGTCTTTCATCTCTTCGTGGAGGCTGGTTCTGGTGGTGTCGGGGTCTCTGGTGAGGGAGAGGATCAGCTGGGTGTCGTTGGCGTAGGAGATGATGTTGAGGTTGTGTTGGCGTGCGATTGCTGCGAGAGGTCTCATGTAGACGTTGAAGAGGGTGGGGCTGAGTGATGATCCTTGCGGGACGCCGCAGATGACTTTGGTGGCCTCGGAACAAAACGGGGGGAGGCGGACTCTCTGTGTTCTTCCAGCGAGGAATGAGATGATCCACTTCAGTGCCTTCTCTTGGATGCCGGTGTTGCTGAGGCGTTGGACTAGGGTGCGGTGGCAGACAGTGTCGAACACCGCGGAGAGGTCCAGGAGGATGAGTGCCGCTGCGAGGGGTCGAGGGATCCATTCGTCTCAAGGAAGGCGGCAAGCTGTCTGTTGGCGATCTTCTCGATGACTTTGGCAGGAAAAGGGAGGAGCGAGATGGGGCGGAAGTTTTTGAGGTCGGTGGGGTCCGCTGTTGGTTTCTTCAGTAGGGCGCTGAGCTCGGCATGCTTCCAGCTATCCGGGACGGTGGCGGTGTCGAAGGAGGTGTTGATGACATCTCGGAGTCAGGGTGCGATGGTGGAGTCGGCCTTGTTGAAGACGTGGTGGAGGCAGGGGTCAGTCGGAGATCCGGAGTGGATGGTGTTCATCGTGCGGGCTGTGTCTTCGGTGGTCACTGCGGTCCAGGTGCGGAGGGTGGCGGTGGGGTGCGTTGGTTCGACGGTTGGGTGCGAGGATGGTGCGCCGAAGCTGTTGTGGATGTCGGCAATCTTGCGGTGGAAGAACGAAGCGAGGGAGTCGCAGAGATCTTGTGATGGGGTGATGTCGTTGTTGCCAGTGCTGGGGTTGGAGAACTCCTTGACGATGCTGAAGAGTTCCTTGCTGTCGCGGGCGTTGTTGTCCAGTCGATCTTTCAGTGATTTCTTCTTGGTGGCGCGGATGAGCTGGTGGTGCTTGCGGGTGGCGTGTTTGAGGGCGGTCATGTTGTCAGTGGTCTGGTCGAGGAGCCACGCTTTCTCGAGGGTGCGGCAGGTCTTCTTGGAGTCCTTGAGTTCGTCGGTGAACCAGGGGGCCTTCTTGCTTCTGGGTTTGCTGGGAGGGTTCTCTTCAGTGGTGCGAGGTCGTTGGTGCAGGCGGTCAGCCACTGCGTGAAGTTGCGGGCTGCTTCGTTGGGGTCCGGTGTGCTGGCAGGTGGGTTCTGGCTGAGGGAGGGGGTGAGTTGGTCGGCGGTGATCTTGCTCCAGCTTCTGTGAGGAACCTGCTGCGGGTGGTGGTGGGTGGTGGTTTTTCTGAAGCTGAAGTGGACGCAGCTGTGGTCTGTCCAGTGAAGTCCGGTGGAGTGGCTGAAGGCGATGTGTTTGCTGGATGAGAAGACGGGATCTAGCGTGTGGCCGGCGTAGTGGGTGGGGGTGTTGACCAGTTGCTTGAGTCCGAGGTTGGCGAGGTTGTTCAGCAGGGTGACGGTGTTGCGGTCCTTGTTCTCCAGGTGGAAGTTGAGGTCCCCTAGGAGGATGTAGTCGGCGGAGGGGAGGGCGAGTGGGCTGATGAAGTCTGTGATGTCTTCGCTGAATTGTGTGCGTGGTCCCGGGGGTCTGTAGATGAGGGTGCCTCTGAGGGTCGTCTTTGGGTCGGTGTGAATCTGGAAGTGGAGGTGTTCGGCGGCGGAGTAGGTGTTGTCGGCGTCGGTCGTGATGCGGATGGTGTTCTTGTGGACGATGGGGATGCCTCCCCCAGTCTAGTTGATGCGGTCCCTCCTGATGATCTTGTATCCATCCGGGATGGCGATGGCGATGTCGGGGGCTGAGGAGGCGTTCATCCATGTTTCAGTGAGGAACCCGACGTCTGGTGATGTTGTGTCGAGTAGGTTCCAGAGTTCGACGGCGTGTCTGTGGACGGAGCGGGTGTTGAGCAGGATGCACTTGAGGTCGCTGCTGGGGTTTGGCTTTGCGGGCGCGGTGCATGTTCGGAGGCAGGTGAACTTGCAGGTTGTGCAGGTGAAGGGTCCATGGAAGCGCTTCGGGGCGGCCCGGCAGCAGGCGGGGATCCGGCCGGCATTGAGTGCGTTGAGGGCGGCGGCGTCGTAGGTCAGTCGGGTCGTCTTGCGTCGGTGGGGGCCAGGGGTCCTGGCACTGGGCCCGATCCAGGCGCGGACGGGCGCAGACGGGCTTACCTGTGGCGCGCCTTCGGCGCACAATCGGCGCGCCCGCTGCGCGTCCGCGCGGTCGCCATTTATGGCCAAGTGGGACGGAGGGAGGAGCAGCTGGGAGGCGGGAGCGGGGAGGGCACAGAAGGAAAAGGGGGCGTGGCCGCTAGCACGGCAGCGGGAAGCGGGGAGCGGGGCGGGCAGGCACAGGGGGGCAGAGAGACAGTACAACAGCACAGGCAATAACAAAAAAGCAAGAACAGTAAATGGGAAACAAAAACAAGATTAACAAGATGCAGGAAAAGCAAAAAGGAAACAAAATATAATCAACAGTACACGTAAATACGGCGGGATCGGCGAGGCAGGCTCAGCGAGGCTGCGGGCAGCAGCGGGGCGAGTTGCACACACCACAGCTGGTGGCCGTGCGGCGCGGGGGTGTCCTGAGAACAGGTCACCAGTCAGGGGTGAAGCAGCACTGGTCCCTCCTGAAACTTGACAGAGCACACATGGCTTTTAGTGGCAGAAGCACAAGTGTACAATTCGAAGGAAAAAGAAGCCATCACAAAGGTGGCCCTCGGTAAGGCAAATGTAATAGTACGGGGAATAACAATTTAGCTTTTCCAAGACTTGGTGCTCTGGACCTTGAGGAGGCACAGAGACTTCCTGCCCATAAAAGCAGCCCAGAAGGAGTGTAATATCAAATACTTGTGGGACCATCACTTCGTTTTGATCTTTCAATGGAAACGCAAACAAAGAGTATTCTGCTCCTTGTGAAAGACATGGACATTGTTGGGCCTTTCCTCAGACCAGGCACCAGAGGAATAAACACATGATCCCCTGCAACACAGAACTGAGCTCCGTCCAGCGCAGCGTACCCAATATCAATGGAATCGTACACGGAGGAGCAGTACGGGCTTCTCGGAGGGAGCCAAGGCAGACGTGCTCTCCCATCTGCTGAAAATGAACCAGGACCCCTGTCCCTGGGAGGCTTCTCTGCTGGGGTCCTTCCTGGAGGGCAGTGAATAGCCCTGTCTGGTCCTTTAATGTTCTCCAACTAGGGAGCTCTGGTGGGATGCCAGACATTTGCAACATCACCCCCCCCTTCTCATTCCCACACAGGTAGTTGCACCCCTAGGGAGGCTGAAGGATACCCCAACCCAATCATTGGGAACAGCCATGAGACTTGGCCCAGTTAGCCTTTTGTATCCATTCCCTTTTGTCAATGTTCCCCTGTGCTGTTTTCCGCCTCAATGTTCCCTTTGGTGGGATATTTAGAAGTGACCAAGAGCATCATGGCTGACAGACAACTCTTACCCTGCACACCAAGCACTGCACAATATGCAGTTTTCAGTCATCATTAACCAATAGCCATGATAACCCCACACACATTAAAATTACTCTCATTCAAAGTAAGGGGGCTAAACTTCCAGATCAGGTGAAGGAAAATTCTGAGATATCTTAGACAGAAGGACCTTGATGATGTTTTCCTCCAGGAGAAATGCCTGCTGAAAAGTGACCACTTTCACATGTGACACAGATGTTTCCCCCACCAATTCTAGATCTCCATATCTACTAAAACTACAGGGGTTACAATATTATGCCATACATAGACACATAGGACACATACCTAATGCCAATGTCTGAGGTCTAGAGGGTAGATTCCTCAACCTTATAGTGAAAAAGGGTAACATTACTCTTGTGTTGCTGAGCATTTACACCCCGAATTCCACTTAGGGCACCTTTTTACAGACCACACTGAAAACCCTTCTATGGCACGCAACAGGGGACATTATTTTGGGCAAGAATCTCAACTTGGCCTGGGACCCAATCAGGGACAGAAACACCAACATGGGGGTCTCCAACCAGTAGCTCATGAGCTACTGTAGCTCTCCAGATACTTATGAGTAGATATACATATAATACATTTTAGATAATACTACACTAATATTATTAGTAGCTCTCAATGCGTTTCATTGAACATAAGTAGCTCTCAGCACAGAAAAGGTTTCAGACCCATGCACTAACACTTAACAAGGACGGAAGCAATGCCCTCTCTCTTGAAAAAAAAGTTAGGCCTAGTGGACAAGCCCCCCTCGCCATCACAAAGTCACAACGTCACTTTCAGTGGCGATAGGGGCCTCGCCTTATTTACAAGGCAGCGTTAAGCCACTTAATGGAGCTTAACGCTGCCTTGTAAATAAAGTGGTACAAAAGGGGGTGGTGATGGACGGAGCATCTGAACCAATCAAACACTCACATCCAGTCAACAGATCTGGGTTTAATCCATCACCGTTCTTTAGCCTACTCTGCCACCCCAGTTCAGACATGGCCATATGCAAATCAGTCTGACCCTGTGCCTCATGGGAACAGTCCAGCCCGAACTGCCAAGCCATGCCTTCCCTGGACCGGAAACAAGCTTCCGAGGACCGGTTTCTGGCATTTCAGCCATCTTCAGCCCGGCTTGCTTGAATCCAGTGGCAAAGTGAGCAACGGACTCACGTTTGAGCATACCCTGCCAACTTATGGCGAACAAAGTGGTACAAAAGGGGGTGGTGATGGACGGAGCATCTGGACCAATCAAACACTCACACCCAGTCAACAGATCTGGGTTTAATCCATCACCGTTCTTTAGCCCACTCTGCCACCCCAGTTCAGACATGGTCATATGCAAATCAGTCTGACCTTGTGCTCAGCAGCAGGAGGGCAGAATCGTGTCCCTAGTCGACAGCAACCATTTTGTGCTGTCCGAGTCAAGAAGGCTGGTACCGGGAACACCGAGAGCCTAACAGAGGGCTCTTCCAGTGCTTGGAACATATCTCCCACTTTGTTTACGATGTGGGAGTATGATTCCAACATGTTTGATGCCAAACATGAGAAGATTTGCTGCAGCCAATTTCGAGATGGTCATCGCGTAATTACGCCGTGCACCACTATATAGTATATGGCTGCTTCACTGACAACCCAGGAGAATGGACTCCGTAGGCTGCAGGGGTGTCCTGCTCATGGAGGGGCTCCCTCTTACTTAGAACCAAGCACCCTGGCTTCAGGATTGCAAAGGCCGGCTATAGGGGTGACTTATAGGTTTTAAGTGCAGTGACCATAGATATAGGGAACCTATATCTTTAGTAAGTGGTGCTAGCACCAGCTTACACAGGATGATATGGCAGGCCTGTAGTTACATTTTGGATGCTCATGGGTAGCATAATACATGCTTCAGCCCCTGGGAGACCTTTGGGGGACCTATGCCCTGGGTAACATAGTACCATATACTAGTATCCAATATGGGATGTACCTAAGTACTGAAGACAACAGTTTAGGGAGAAAGCACATAGACTGGGGTCCTGATTAGCAGGATCCCAGTCACACTAGTCAAATACAGCTTACTACCAGGCAAAAAATTGGGGTAACCATAGAAGCAGATCCTACTTTCCTACACTGGGGCAGCAACAAACCTAATGCCATCCCAAAGGAGGTGTTTCTCCTTGTTTTTTCCTCTTTCTGGCTGTGCTAAATTCTGCAGCACAGATAGGACGAGGAAAACGCCTCCTTTGATTGTTTTTGTACATGAAGTGGTATCTTCCTACACAAAAACAATCATGCCAACAACACAGACACCCTTGCATCATGATATAAGGGTGCTTGCATTGGTGCTCTGCTGCAGTTTGTGCACCGGCAGGAAGAACAGGAATGCACCGTATCTTGTAGATACAGCGCATTCCTGCCCTTTTCTTTTGCCATAGGGCAGCGCAGCTAAAAGGCTTGCGGCACTGCCCTACACCAAAATATTGTACATATGCTGTACAATTTCTTTACTTTCAGATTCAACTGTTAAACCTTTCTTAGTAAAGCCAACAATAAATGTTTCCTGGGCAAAAACAAAACTCTTTGAAATATTTACTGTATCACAGTTAAAACACATTTAATTTGGTTGGTTTCAAAACACACAAAAATGGACAGTCAAATGAGTATGCGGAAGTGGACTAATTTCTGCTGTCCTGGCCTGGGTTAGGCTCATAGGCTGTGCAGGACAACACAGAAAAATGGATGCTCTTTGCCTCTGTGAAATATGACCTTCTTTAGCAGCGAGGAAGGAGTAGGGTCTGCTCTGATCACGTGCCTGAGGTGGCTGAAAACTCAATTGTGAGGTAGGAGGGGAGAGGGTCAGCTGACCAAGGTCTTTTCTCTCTGCCTTGATGCCCTCTGTCTTGTTGAAAACATTCTCCCCTGTTTCCTGACTCTGATATGCCCTCTTTCACAGGCCAAGGCAACTAGGGGGGTAGATGGCTTCAGGCTGCTGCGACGAACAGTGCGACATAGACAATGCCAGCTGTAGGTCCTTTGCGATGGAACCCAGTCATGCCTGGCTTGTCAAAGTGTCCCTGCAGCTACTGCCTCAGCAGTCAGCTACTTTGAGGAACACTTGAGCAGGCCAGCAGCATCTGCGCCATCTTGCTACTGGGCTTTCTGATGTGTAGCGGTGGCAGCCTTGTCTTCTAACCATTTCATTTATTTGAGAGAAGCTTGTACTAATGCTTATTTGTGTGTGTGTGTGGGTGAGTGTTTGTGTGTGTGGTGTTTGTGTGTGTGGTGTTTGTGTGTGTGGTGTTTGTGTGTGTGTGTGTGTGCATTCGTGTGAGCAAGTGGTGAAAGCTTGCATTGTTGTTTCTCGTGTGCTAACTGTGTCGTGCTGTGTGGAAAGATTGGGCTACTGCTGTTCTTGTCTGTGCTCTGCTTGTATTTGTGTATGAGAGAAACACGCACGGCTTGAATGTCTTATATTTGTGGGGTATAATCGTACAGCTGCTGCTCGTATTTAACATATGGTTTGTGTTAGGGAATCTTGGTCTGTTGTGACACTTCTGTTTGTTAAGAAAGCTTTTCCTAGTACTGTCCATGCTCTTTCTTGATGTCACTGGGAGGGAAACTTGCCCTGCTGCTGTTCTGTACCTTGTGCACACAAGATAATGTGTACTCCCCTCTGTACTGTATGCATTCTGTGTGATGTATGGCTATGATGATGCTGCTTCTGGTCTACACATTTCGTTTGTGTGAGGTCCATTTGCATGTCAGCTGCAAGCACAGCATTCTTTCTGTTTGTGTAAGGAAGCATATACTGTTGCTGCCCTTGTTTTTCCTGTTCTGGGTGTGAAGGAAGCTTGCACTGCTGCTGCTTATACCTTTAGGCCCACATGCATCAAGCATTTTTGCAGTCGCAGACGGTGCGATTCCTTAAAATCGGCCGTTTGCGAATGCAAAAGTGCTTGTTGGGATGCATCATGCCATTTTAGAAGTCGCATCTTTTTTACGATTTCTAAAATTGCGTTAGCATTTAAGAAATCGCAATTGTGCGATTTCTTAAATGCTATGCATCATTATAGAAAAATATGCGTTTTTTTAAATTGCGAAATTGATTCAAAATGCACAAAAATGCATTTTTTAAACTGTAAAGTTACACACACACACACATGTCCTTAGGACATGTGTGTATGTAACTTATGCTGAAAAGTACATTTCAGGGGTGCATGGGGGGTCCTTTGGACCCCCCCCTGCACCCATGAAATTTTCTAAGTGCCACTCGCAATTTCCATTGACTCCTATGGGCCTTTTGGCCCATAGGAATCAATGGGAATTGCGAAAATTAAGTTAAGAAATCGGTATTTCTTTGGGATTCGGTAAAAAATGCGATTTTTACCGAATCCCACAAGAATACCGAAAATATTGATGCATATCATTTTGCATTTCTTAATTTGCGATTCCTTATTTTTCGCAAATTAAGAAATGCAAAAAGACACAATGATGCATGTGGGCCATAATGTACCGGTTGAGGGCGTGATGGAAGCTTGCATAGCTGCTGTTTTTGATGTATCTTCTTTTGTGTGCTCTAAGCTTGCGCTAGTGATGCTTTTTTTTAGTAGAGAAACTACAGAGGATTTGGGGTGCAACCAAATTAAACAAGTATGGATAAAATATACCAATATATAGCATACTTATATGTTATACAAATTCAATGATTCATATTAAATTGAACTAGATTCATAAAAGCAAAATCTGCAATTTCCAAGCACATTCATGTACACTCGAAGTGAATAATTTGGAAATGCTGTCTTTTATGAACCTCCTGTTAGAATTCTGGCGCCAAAACTCTCTTCATAAATTTCAGTCAATTCTAGTGAAGTTTCCAGTCTTTTGTTCCACATAAATAACTCCTAGAGGCAGTAATGATGAAGATGTTTGCATACTGTAAATGGTGTCCTCTGTTGTGTAACATTTTAGTAGCACCTTTGGCACTGTTAGCTACAAGGACCTCATAGAAATGTTCATTTAAGATTAAAGGGGCCGCTTTATAATTAGGTGGGTTGATGTTTAGCAGTCAGGGTAACAGAGTAATTTACTCTGTCGCCTTGACTGCACCTCCGCCTGCCAAATTATGAAATCACCTCCAAGCCGGCAGTCATTTCATAAAGCATTGCCAGGAACCACCATCAATGCTTTTTGCAGGTTGACGCACAGCTTCATCAAGCATGATGGGGCCGGTAAAGCAAACTATTTTCTTTTTTCTTTTCCAAATAAAAATCCCAAAGCAGGATTTTCTTTTTTAAAAATAGAAGAGGCAATTCTCCCCTTGCCATGGAGTCCTTTCCCATTAAGAAGGAAGCATTTTGTAGTTCTCACTGTCCCTTACTTCCAGGGTTTACCTGGCAGTTGATGAGCAGTGAAAACTGACTTCTAATTCCGCCCATCTAAATTAGGGGGTCAGAATTAGAGGTAAACCTCCGACAACCTTTAATCCATCGGGCAGTCAGAGGGTTTTATCCATGGCAGAGACAGAGTAGTCTCCAAAGTTATTAAAATCTGCATTTAAATCTGGTGGGTGGACCACTGTCTTGGCGGGATGGAAACTCTGGCACCGTTGCAGCTGAGTATCCATACCACCATTTTTCTTCTTTAGAAGAGAAGCTACAAAGGAATTGGGGAACAAAGAAATTAAACAAATATGGATAAAAAATACCAATATGCTGGATACCTATGTGATATACAAATTCAATGATTCATGGTAAATTGAACTAGATTCATAAAAGCAAAAACTGCTATTCCCAAGCACATTCAAGTACACTCAAAGGGAATCATTTGGAAATGTTGTCTTTTATAAACCTCCTGTTAGAGTGCTGGCACCAAAACTTTCTTCATGAAAACCAGATAATTCTAGTGACGTTTCCAGCCTTTTGTTTCATATAAATAGCTCCTAGAGGCAGACAGGAAGGATGAATCAGACTCCAAAAGTTACTCTGGTTCAAACCCTGCTCAATAAGAGAAATAATAATAATAATACAGACACTTGTAGAGTGCTACAGCTACCTCAAACAAAGGCGTCCTAGCGCTAAGCGGACAGAAGTGCAGTGCTGGACAGCTCAGGACATGCCCCCTGGCCCTTAATCTGCCCTAAAGAGCCAGGTTTTTACCATTTTCCTGAAGAGGGACTGTTTCTATGTTGCGGAAATTACTCGGCAGGGAGTTCCACAGCTTTACTGCACCAAGCGTAAAAGATCTGCCCACTATTTGCGCCTTTTTGATTTTGTGAATTGGACCTCAAGGGTCTGGACTGTTTGTATCTATGTAAGCTATGTTTTAGGTAGCTGGGGCAGTTGCCATGCATGGCATGGAACGCCAGCGTCAAGGCCTTAAATGTAATTTTTTTGTCACTGGGAGCCAATGAAGCGCTTTTAGATGCGGAGAGACATGCCCGCGGAAAGGCACTTGCCTGCTTAGTCTCACAGCCGCATTTTGCCCCATCTGCAGGCGCTTAATCAGGTACTCAGGCTGACCCAGGTAGAGGCCATGTGCATAGTCCAGCCTGGATGTCACTAAGGCATGTACTATGCTTTTACGGCACTCATCTGGCAATAGATGCAAACATTTCTTCAGATTTCTCAGTTGACAGAAGCAGGTGGCTGTCACCTGCCGTATCTGAGCCGAGAATGAAAGGTCAGCCTCCCACTTCACACCCAGATTTTTTATACAGTCCGGCCGGTGAAGGTGGTGAACCAATTTGCACCACTGAAACCCATCAGATTACTGCAGCTTCTAGTACATAGCACTTAAAACCAAAAGCTTAGCCATTAATGCAAATGTTAATATCACCAACTTAAAGGCATTCAAATCATGAACCTCAGGATTGTGAAATGTTGACGTGCCCTTACCAATATTTCAATTTGTAACCTGCAGGTCACAAAGACAAGTCTGCATAACGGGCTTGACTTGCTGAGTCAAATTCAAATTCAAATTCACAGATAGCTTTATTCGATTTCAGTGTTAAAAATCATAAAAGCGAGCACAAGACACAATAAAATTACCTTACAATAAATTAGAAATCCAATTAATACAGGGTAGTACACAATACTAATCTAATAAAGTGTCAATTCATTGATTTTCTACACTTGATCACATTTTTCAAAAAATTTGACATTAGGTGCATAGACAATTCATCTTCCAAGATCTGGAGTTCCAAATAAGCGGGTCTGCACTGTCTCAATCCCCATTTCTTCAATAGAAACATTAAATAATTCTTCCTGGAGAATGAGTAAAATTTACAGAACAAAACACAGTGAATTGTAGACTGTTGTGAAACACCGTCACAGGGGCATGGGAGCAAATCTTTTAACCATATATTTGTTTCTGGAAAAGTTACCAGTCTAAAAAAAGTGTCCCCTCTGAAACGTGTTAGGAGCATCCTAGAGAAGCTACTCTGTATAAGAATTAAATATTGTTGTAAACCGTATCCCTGCACGATTAATTGATTTTGTATTACAGACCCCTTTTTTCCCTCTATCTGCCATCGTTTTGTCTCTAGCAGTTCAAGACACATTTCTTTCAACTTTCGTCTAGAAATAGAGGTTAAAGTATTAGGGGAATCAAAATATTTAGAGTGTCCGATTTCAAATAAAAAAGTCTTCACATAGGAGAGCCACCTAATTTTATGCGCCCCCTGAAGCACACAGCAGTCCTGTATGATCTCCCTATTAAGTCCAATTTTTTTCAGATGTCCAAACCTTGTGCCATAATAACACTGGGCTTATTTTAATAAGGTCAGACACATAGGGCAAACCTAGTTCTCTGTGACACACATAGGTTGATATTGAAATTGGAAGTGCTAATAGAAAACGAAGAAAGGAGTTTTCACAGAGTTGAATATCTCTAATATCGACAGTACCCCATATCCCTGCACCATATATTACGGTAGATAAACATTTCGACTTGTAGATGTCTAGCAAAATGTGTACAGGACGTCCCCCCAGTTTATTTGCAAATTTTATAACGGCTCAGATTGCGCGGGAGAAAGCCAGTTTCCTCACATCGGCTGCCGACGTCCATGTTCCCTTTTTATTAAAAATTATCCGCAAGTAGGAGAAATTTACCGTTGTTTCTATCTTTGACTTCTCTAAAAAAGTGTTACAATACACGTTTGTCTTTAATGAACAGCACATATTAAAAGTTTTACCAATGTTACTTGTCAGTCCTCTGGCTCCCATGTAGTCTGAAAAAGTGGTGAGTGCATTCTGTAGGCCCAACTGAGTTCTTGACATGATTACCGCGTCATCGGCATATAATAAAATAGGGGCTGGGCTACCTTTAATTTGGGGAAAATCAGTTTGAACCTTTTGTAAGTGATTAGCCACACTATTTATGTAAAGGTTAAATAAAAGTGGGGCAAGAATGCAGCCCTGTCAGACTCCTTTCCTTATAGGGAAGACAGGTGTGCATTCACCCTTGCTACCAAAACGCACTTTAGCCCCGGCCCGCCGATATAATTCTTTAATAAAATTCAACAAGTTAGATTCAATGCCAAGTTGTGACAACGTTTCCCATAAAATATCATGACTCAGGCAATCAAATGCCAAACTAAGGTCGACAAATGTTAAAAATAAGTTACTTTTTTTGCCACTACATACTTCCCTACTATAATCGCCAGATTTAGTCCTTGCTCCACAGTGCCTAATCCCGACTTAATGCCGTACTGAAATCTAGAAAGAACGCCTGTTTCATCTGCCCATAATTGGAGTCTGTTCAATATGGCTCGTCCTGCCACTTTCATTAGGGCATCTAGCAAGGAGATTGGTCTGTAGCACCTCGGGTCGTCACGATCCCCCTTTTTAAATATTGGGACCACGACCGCCTCTTGCCAGGTGCTGATAAAACCTATTCTATTACTACTGTTAAGAACATTGGTCAGAAGAGGTGCCCATAAATTAGTATTAGATTTATATACATCTACGGGCACCCCATCCTGGCCTGCCGCTTTGCCTGCTGTGCTTTCTGCTATGGCTAATTCAATTTCAGATAGAGTAAATTCAATAGCTACTGGAAAGAAGTTCTGTGTGTTTGTCCCAACCATCCCCGTGCTATCATTATATATAGGAGCCAACCTCTCATCTTTTTTGTATAGCTCGGTAAAATAGTCTACCCATGTTACTTCGTCTATAGCTATCTCCATCGAGTCTATTTTCCTTTCTACAAAGAAGGGGGCATCAATCGCCTTCCAAAAGCCCACATTATCCCTCAGGATGCATCTTGATGTAGTACTCGCCATGCTTCCTTCTTCAGTTCACTTTTCCTGTTTTTGATTGCGGAGTAATAGATAGCTCTGGCCTGTCTAATTTCAATAACATTTTTTGGCTCTTTCTTAAGGGTCACTTTTAAACCTGCGTGCGCTTTACTGCACGCTGAATCAAACCACCCTTCCCCCTCTTTTATCAAGCCCTTCTTGGGTGTCCTGGTTAATGCTTTGTGGATTTCGCTAGAAATCTTCTGAAAAGCTGCAACTATCGAAGCACAATCAGTACTTTCTAAGAGGCAGGTCATAAAATTATTGTATTGTTCCTTTAGCAAAGTTGCCATAAACGCCGTGGCGTCTACTCTACTCCATTTTAAGCTATAACCATTCAATTTTGCTAATGTTAGCCCATATTTATAAAGATTTCCAACTAAATCACTGTACTTATTATTTTTTGGGATAAGAGCTATGGAAAGACAAATAGGAAAGTGATCGCTTAGTGCAATATGTCCTGTGGAACAACTGAGGACATTGCAAGAGTGACTGTTAGAAACCAGGGCAAAATCAATCACCGAACTACATCCTCTTCCAAAAAAAGTAGGTAAGAAGGGGGCCTGTGGGTAACACAGTTCATTAGGAAACCCTAAATCTAGCTGATATATCAAAGAATTAAAAGAGCTCCCAACATTTGTGTGCTCAAAGTGGGTGCAGGGGTCACCTTTTAAATTTACCAGCCCGCAAATTCCTAAATGGCTATTAGAACATAAGTGGCAGTTTAAATCACCGAGTAGATGACAGTCATCCCCCTGGGTGTTTCCCACTAACTGCTGTAAACTTTGAACAAGTTCATCTAGTATCTTATTTAAATCAACCCTTGGGATATTGTTGTAAAGATTAATCAAGACAACAACTTGATTTCCCCCAGTTGATAACGTCAGAATTTGATAATAATCTGATCCTACAAGACACTTTTTGACCATGATATTTGCAGTATTAGATATGTAAGTACATAATCCCCCAGAATTCCTGCCCCTCTTTGATAATTTAGCAGGTGTCAAAAACGTTCGGAAACCATTTATATGAATTTGAGTTTCATCCCTCTCCCAGCATTCTTGTAAACAGATAATTGGGATTTGTTCTATATAGGGTAGAAAAGCTGGTTCCTTTAGTTTATTTGATAACCCTGCTATATTCCATGTTAGAAATGTAATTGAGCCTTTGTTACCCATGATTTTATTAGTGGCCCTCATATTATTTGATGCCGCCATGCTAATGCCTAAAGAAGTTGTTACTGGGTTTGTTGTTACTGGATATGACTCCCTTCCCATGAGGTGTTCTTGACTCCCTTGTTCCTGGGCAGTGGGTATTGGGGTAGCCGGCAATTCATTCGATTTCCCCATTATACAATTAGCAATGCTACTATCCCCTGCAACTACAGCTCCATCTAAATCTAATTACTCCTCCCCGGAATAACCCTTCGCTCCGTCCTTCTTTGTTAGAGCTATGGTATTTAATGGAATTTGAAAGCGTTCTTTTACATTAACCTGTTTACTCATAGCAGATTTCATTTTCGGCCTATGACGTCCACCATTTCTAGACAACTAAACCTATTTTCTTCGGGGGCACCTGTCCAATTGTTCCTTTGCTCATACCCCTGGTTTGTCATCCTACCCCGGGTATAATGCGTAACCCGCGTCCAGTTGTTATCATGACCAGGTGGAACCGTTAATGGGTAGAAAATCGAGAGATGTCGGGGTTCTATGGATGAGTGTGTAATATGATTACTCCAGCTACAAATATGCTCAACCGTGCGTGGATCGTTAAAACTGACTAACACGCAGTCACCTAGAATTAATTTTGTACTAGGCCCCACCCACGCCGTTCTGCGCACCATCAATATTTTACTAGTCATATGGGGGGGTAATGGTCTATTTATATTTAGCCAGTGAACAACTTTGTTCTTCAAGATCACAAATGATTCCTCCGTGGGGGTCCTTAATTCTGGGACTCCCGTTAGTACAACCATATATGGGCTGGCTTCTGGGGGTAAATTTATAGTGTGCCTTATTGGCATGACTCCCAGTGTCAAATCCCTTCTTGGTGCACTAGCTGGTTTATTCAAAGCATTATTACCTCCCTCTGTGGGTTTATCAATGTTAGATGGATCATCCTGGGAGTTCCTCGCCGCTAGGTGTGAATGATTTAGGTTCGATTTTTGGATGGTAGCCAGTGAGTTACTAGTTTCTTGTACAACCGGTTTAGTAGTTTTTATTGTTGAACATGATTGTACCTTATTTGTTTTCATTATATCTATCCATCCCCTAGTGTTCGATTCCAAGTGCGACAGTTGTTTTTTAATCTGTGAAAGTCTGATTTCCGAGGGGCTAAGAGAGGATTTAAGCAGCACCCTAAATTTCTCTAATACGACATCTTCATCTTGCTCACCTGTTGCCACGGTATCTACCTTCTCACCAGGAGCTAAATTATTCCCCAGCGTATCCGATAGTAGAGGAACAATCCTCTCATCAATCTCTTTGCGCTTTTGGGATATATCAGTGTTACTCAGGCCTTTTCGCTAGTTTCGATTTTCTCACCCCCCCTACGGCAGTATTAGCCCGTTTTCTCTTTGGTTTTGCCCCCTCCTTTCTCTCACGTAGTTGCATCATATTTAATTTCTCTGCGTTGTTGCCCCGGTTGCTTCTGTGTTATCCTCTACTGTTTGAGATAGACTTAAATCGATAACAGACTGATTGTGGGACTGTTCTTGCAAGATGGGTGGACTATGTACAAGTGCTTGTATTTCGATGGAATTACTTCTTGTGGAATTATCAGGGGTGCGAGCATTCGCAAGGTGGCCCATGGATGACCTTTTTGCCATGGCCAGGTCTTGTGACACCCGACGTTCCATCAGCGAGATACCGTGGATTATTACTGAGTTTGCCCTTGTAATAAAGTTGTCTAAGGTACCAGATAAATGGGGTCCCCCATGGCACTTTGCTCTTACCCCCACGTTCAGGCATATTATAAATTAACTTTCGACCACGTATTTTTACTTGATAAATACCTGTGGTTACTTTCAAAGGAAAATAAACTGGGTAAGCCCAGTCCATTTTCTCTCAGGCTCGAACGGGCTACAACGGGCCCGCCCTTGGCCCGGGCTTTGCCCGGCTTGCGCCCGCGCGCGTCCCGCGATTCGTGGGTATGGGCGTGGCTAAATTGGAGAAGATGAGGGGCGGGAAGAGGCCCCAGGTGCGGCAGATGAAGAGCCGCGCAGACTGCTGGTCCTCGCAGTCCCGCTCCCACACGGTTTCACCAAGCGTCAGCCTCAAGGTCGGCAACAGTTCCCGGTGAACACCAAGCGATTTCCCAAATATGGCAGACAAATTCTAATAAGTCCTAAAGTCTCCGACTGCGAGCGGCTCCCGCGAAGCGGGGGCCGCGAGTCGTTTTGTGGAGGGAATGTGAGGGAATCTCGTTGTGACATCTATAATTGCCCCATTGATCGACTTGCTGAGTCACTTTCTAAAGGTACATACAATGATCCATTTACATGCATGTAAACTTCAGGCTATGGACAGATCCTCTCAGCGTCGCCTCACTAATCACCACATCAAATATCTTCAGTACACTAATGGCACACAATTGTATCTGGAAACCCCATTAGTCACAGACATTCATTGCTTCAAGCTCTGCCTGCCACTCACTCAAATCTGATGACTAGAAGCTACTTCAAGCTCAACTCAACTAAAAGAGATGTTTTCTCCTCTCTGGCAAAACCAACCGCTTTTACATCCATTTGTGGCTTTATACAACAATCCTGGAAGGGTAAAATCCCCAAATCACCACCGAGTCAAGTCCATCTGCTTTTGCAATGACAACAAAATGCCCTTCAGAAATCAAATTTGTACCATTGGAAAAACATTTTAATCCTGCAAGGAGGTAGAAAGGATTGTCCAGTTGACCTCGAATCCACTGTAAAATGAGTTTTTGTGGTACCTCTACAGCTCTTTTGATCACTCAACACAATGATGCCACTTTGTCCGACACCTCATGTTTACTATAAATTCACTGAACTGCTTATAAGTTGTTCAGTGCATCACATGCAGACCTTGCCATCTGGGTAGCGGAACCCGGGCACAGATCCTCTTGGAAGAGTTAGCATCATAGAGAAGTGTGTTAAGCTCACTTAAGGCACTTCTCAATATTCTTGCTTGATGTTTGCCTTTGTTGTTCTACATTTAAGTCCACCCAGACATGATTCTGCAAGTTCCTTGATTTTCAAAGGTACCACAGTTCTCTTTGTGCTCTCCAAGGTCCTTACGTTTGTCCCCGATTCATTCTGAGAACCATCAGTGTCCATTTGTCAGTCCTCAGTGGGACAGCATGGTGTTGCACTGCCTGAGCATGCATCTTTATCTTAATAGATATTAAGGGGTAGATTTACAACAAACTGACACATCTGTAGAGATGCGTCGGTTTCCCTGCTCCAGCCTGCGATACCCTTGTGCCACCATGGATGCGACGTATTTATAATAGGGCGCACCATGGCGCAAGGATTGACAAATGATTCAGAAATTCTGATGCATCTGTTAGCCCAAAAGTCACGCATTGCTGTAGTTGTGTTGCAAGCACGACGCAAATCCAGTAATGCATGTTGAGGCCTATACTTATTGTGCTGTGTCGCTCCTTAGACCTACTTCAAGCAGGCGTAAGGTTTTGATGCAGTGGCGTCCTAGAAGTGGCACAGTGAAATCTTATAGATTTCACTGCGTCACTTCTACGAGGCTTTCCTGTGTGGGAACTCCCACCCTGCATACATTTTACTTGACACATGTAGAATGTGACGCAGGGCTTTACAATGTGACACGTCTTCTTACTTCTATGACCTCTGTTATTAAATAGATTTAACTAATCGAATCCATTAAGAGTTTGTCAGCTTTTAAATTCAGCAGAGAGACCATGCACTGGGTTGGGCAGATTTTAATTTCAATTTATGTTGATATGGTATGTAGTTATTGGCTCACTGGGTGCTTGCGATTTCATTAATTTGAGAGGATGAAGGGAACTGTCCCAAAATGTTTCTTTTATCCATACTTTAGCTGTGAATATGCTCTTCTCTCCCTTTGGCTGCCAAAGGAGCTGCTAGAAGTGGCCCAATGGTTTCCCCCCCGTAATAAAACCTGCAGTACTTGAAATTTAGACGTGCACCTTCTCTACAACAACTTTAGTCATACATAAATGAAACAATTCTTCTTTACTCTGCTATTACTAGCCAAGAGCTTTCTAAAAAATATATAATAAGAAATATACTTCATGTGACTCATATTGCGAAGGAGTTTATGGAGCAAAAAATAATACAGAGTAGTTTCCAAAATTGTACAGTCTACGAGTCCATCATCACTTTCAGTTGTGATACCTGACAATAATGAGATACTATACCCAAATTATGATTTGTTCATTGATTGTGCTGAAGCTCCGAACGTCAGATGGCATACGCCAACATTGTCATTTCACTCAAAGGTAGTAACCTTGACGTCTTGGCATTTAGCATCTCCTAGTAATGCGTGTTTCCACCTCTCTGGCTCACAGCTCCCTGATGACTTGTTGGGACCTTTTGCACTGCCCTTTGTTGACATAAATGTAGCACCGGGCACCTGTGGGGGTTTTACGGATATGGAGGCAGCTCTGAAAAGCCAGACTATTTAGATGAGGAACATTTCAATGGGATCTCGGAATTATTCAGTAGTTAAGGGCCAAATTTCACGGCAGCATTGACTGTATTATATAGGAATCAAAGGCGAGGTATGCGGTCAAACGTGGTCCATTAACTAGCCGCAATATTTAGCTTAATTGTCATTTCAATACCATTTAATATTTGGCAAATATCACACCTCATTGATACCAGCTTAATACCTGAATGCAGCACACAGCAAAGGAAGGTGTCGCAAACCCTTTGTAAAAGGGTCTGCTACTGCGAGGACGCACATTGGGGGGGGGGGGGGGGGGGGAGGGGTGTCAGATTTACAAGCCCCCTAGCGCCACTTTTGCGTCATTTTCCCATGTTGAAAATGACGCAAAAGTGGCGCAAGGGGCTTGTAAATCTGCCCCGGGGTGTCTTTTTTCCTAGCAACTGTTGATCTCTTTGCGCAACAAACACATTTTCTTGTTGAAATATGCACATTATCGGTCTAACTACAAATTGCTGGCTACCTTGGTAATGGGAAGAACATATGCAATGTTTAACCCTAGAATGTAACGACTCCGCACCAGTACCGCGCATCTGAGAGTAAAATGGAACAGGGAATTACTGCATGTGACCCACTCCATGGAGTTTTAATGCGCACAATTACTACCTATCCAGATCAGGTGGTAAATGAATGCAGAGAGCAGTGGGTGGGGTGGGAGTGTGGGTAGTCGAGGAGGGAAGCAGAAGGGAAAATTCGGTTTGCCTGCTGCAGCACCCAAAGTCGCAGGTGATTTTTCGGGCAGAAGTAAAAGCTTGAAAAATCGGGAACTAAGGTTTGGATAGTGTATTACGCGGCACATACGGTAGATCCATAAGTATAAGGAAAATGCCATGGATACATATTTTCATTATTCCAGTCTCCCTGCTTAAGAGCCATTTCCCCCTTTCGTTTTCTTTCTCACTGAAGGGTGGCAACTTAAAATGACACCATGGGAGAGTGCCTGCAGTGAACCGTTAAGCGTGTGAAAGTGTCAAGTTAAAAACACTGAATAATATCTCAATGAAATATGCTTTTGAAATCGGTTTCGCCGATCTGATAATATTCCACATATTTAAAATTGTTGATTTAAGCATTATTTCCGCAATAGCGAATTACGTCATTTTACTGGTCAAACATCCATTTTCAGAAGTGCTGGAGTTATGTCTTGATTGAAGGGGAAACCAAAAACCAGATGCAGGAAGTGAATGTGCAGTTGTTTTTCCAAACTCTACAATTTTTCATGTAAACGCATATGTTGATTTTGGAATCATGCTTAAAGTATGGTATAGGTGGGCATGGGTGTTTCAAGCAGGATATGAGGTGATCACTGCAGAGTCTTCCGAAAAGTTCAGTTGTAACCAGGAAAAACATAACTTCAATCAAAACATATACAAGTCAGGTAGCTAGGAGACATTGCAGGCGCACACTTATATGCTTGAAAGTTCAATGTATTTTATTTTCCAAGTCCATGGTGATTCAAAAGAGGAGTAGGGTCTGCCTCAACACTCTACGAAAGGTATACAGTACCACAAATATGTATAAGTTACCCCAAAACTCTCCTTCAACAAAGTTGTCCAAAACCCACATTTCTGATCACTTCTGATCTAATTTCTCTTATTCGAAAGTTGTAGTTCTGCACTAATCAGCACGTATTTACTCATCTCTGACTTCAACAGGTTTGCTCATATGTTGTAATGCTTCTACGTCAAAATCAGTTTCTTTTAAATTCCTGTAATATACCAATGCAGATCGTACTCTTAGTGGGTCGAATCGTAAATTACTTATTTAGCACTAAATGACGGAGGCATCAAAGTCCTAGGCCACTTTGACAACAAAGATATGCTCTCAGAAACGAGTCTTTTAAAAAAAACATATTTGTCCTGGCCTAGGCTAGGACGATAGTCATATTTCCAGAAGGATCTCTTTCCATAATCATGCACTAACCATTGGTGAGGATTTTCCATCCATTGTTATTGAGAATGTCTATCTACAGCCATGCTGTTGTGATGGGAAGCCTGCACATGCACTGTTTTATGCTACGCCTACCTTCCTAGTGTGCAGACCTACAATTCTTGAAGATGGTAAACATGCTGTACATACTTTTGGGAGTTGGACAGAGTAGGGTGTGGCAGTGGACTAGGGCTGCTCCAGTCCTGGATATGTTTCCAAATCTGGGTGCCAGCTAATTCCCAAGACACGCTTTCACAGAGACCTGGTGGGACTTCTAAGAGGTAGTGTTGGAGTGGAGGAGAAGAAAGGAGTCAAGGAAGTAGAAGTAAGAGGAGTCAAGGAGAGAGATAAATTCAGAAGAGCTTCATGGTGTGAAGGAGAGAGGACATCTAGACAGCGGCAGGCATAGCAGCAGGCAAGGAGAGAGAGAGAAGACGTTGGAGAGCAGAAGACAGAGTAGGAGGTATGGAGAGTAAGAACTTTGGAAGGTCCAACCAAATGTACGAGCCACAATCTACGGTAAGTTTCTGGGGCACAGAGATCTCACAAAGCAATGGCAAAGTGAGTAATTGCCTAGGAGAGCCACCCACCAATTGGACGCCTAATTGGGTCACCCAAAAGTTCCAATTTAAGAAACTGGATTGTTGGTTGAGGGAGGTGTGAGCCCTTCTCAGGCAACAACCTCAATCCCTGTCCGTGTGTCGCCTGTGCTTAACCATCTGGTTGCTTGGCACAAAAGTAGTCAGGCTAAACTTAGAGAAAATGTGTAAAGTATTTATGCAGCAGTGAAACAGTAATACAAGGAAAACACATGGCAAGAAAAAAATTAAAATGTAATAAATTATTTAACACCAAAATGACAAAAAGTCTAATCAGTAGAATTTGAGTTATGAACTTTAAAGTTTTTAGTACAGTCTAGGGCTCAAAAGAGCAAAGTGCCAGCTATGGGCCTCTAGTCAGACGCGATCAGGGAAAAATTGAAAGTTATGGCAGCTCGCAATGAAGTTCGGTTCAGATGCATGCAGTGGATTGGGCCCAGTCTCTGCTTACCTTTGGACTATAGAAGACATTTTAAAGAAAAATGTCTGAGAAGGTAAAGTTCATCAGGGCAAGACAGCCGGTGGTGTCTGAGGAGGAGGCATCTTTGTTGAGGAGCTGCTGGACAAAGTTGCAGTGAAGATTTCGAAGTTTGGACTTAGGGTCTGATTATGAGTTTGGCGGTCAGATAGACCGCCAAACCAACGGTGGTGGTGTGGCAACCGCAGCACCGGCAGTGCAACCACCATATTATGACTTTGGTGGTCAGACCACCATAGGACCACTGTTACAGCCAAGGATCCGCGATTTCTGGTGGTCTTGCAGTGGTCTGAAGCTACACTACGCTGGCAGTGCAGCTGCTGCACCTCCAAGCATATTATGAGCTTCACTGCCCTCCTTTTCATGGCGGTGAGCCCTCCATGAAAAGGGTAGAGGTGAGGAAACTAAGGTGCCCCTTTGTATGGTGAATGCAGGGGAGGCACATGGTGTGCCCACCCATCTTTCTGCAGCCCCAGTCCCTGCACGGCATGGACTTTACAGTCCATGCCATGTTGGAACAAGTTGTGCAGGTCCCACAGTGATGCCTTTCTAAGGCTCTCCTATGAGCCTTTAAAAAGCACTACCATGGGCCAGCTGCTGCAGGACTGCCCGCCCAGATTACAACTTGTAACCCGGCGGGTGGTGGTGGAGTTTGAAGGTGGTGTGGGAGCGGGTGGTGGTGTACCGCCCGCTCCGACCCACCAAACTCATATTCAGGCCCTTAGTCTCTTTTTAAGAAGTGGAAAATCTCCAGCGGGCCGAAGCTGTATCGGCTGTTTCCAATGAGTGCTCAAGAGGCCGAATTCCCCTCCAAAAGTAGGCTGCTGAGCAGAATGTGCTTCTATGGAGGAAAACATAGTGGGAACTACCGCAATTTCCAGCCAACAAGTGATGCACCTAGGGCAGATCAGCGAGCAGTTAGTTTGAGGTCTCCTGTCAGTTTTCAAAGCTTTTTTCGCAGAAAATTTAGCAGTCTCAAGTTTTGGATTTTGGCAGGCTAGGCACTTTAGCACCATCTCCAAGGGTCCAATACTTACTGGGGGTGCAACACCTGGAGGGTCAGGAGTCTCTTCAGACTGAGTCCAGTGCACTTTGCAAGTTGTTGGAGTTTTTTTGTCCCTGTCGCTCTGAACAGGAGGCCATCAAACCTGTCCTTGGATACACTCTGGTGATCCTTGGCTCAAGCAGAAAAAGCAGGTCTCAATCAATAGGGCAGTTCTCTGTGGCACAGAGCAGGCTTCAGGTAGCATGGCAGTCCTCTTGGAGCAGCAGGACAGTCCTTTGAAGTACACAGCAGGCCTCAGGTAGCAGGGCAGTCCTCTGAGAGTCCACAGGTCCAGAGGTGAACTGAAGAGTGGATCTAAGGGCACTATTGTTATTCCTGGTGCCAGTTTTGAGGTGGAAAAAACTTCTGGAGTCCCCCCCCCCATAGATGGTTTTGGAATTTTCTGCATCCCTGCCCAATCTTTGTGCATGGCTTAAGTTAGCTCATTTGAAATGTAAGTGTGGCTTTCCACGGCTTCGCCCCTCCCATCTGGTCAGGAAGACCGATCCTGCATATCCCCAGTTCCCTTATGTCTCACCAGCTGGGAGGAATACCCAAAGGCCAACTGCCAACTTCACATAGTCATGTGACCCAGGATACAGGCTGCATGCACCAAATTGTTAGGACAAGAAAATGATAGATTTTGAAAAGTGGCATATCCATCAGTGTGACTTAAAACCCACCTTCACCATTAAAAATGATTTAAAATTACAATGCTTTAAACACCAAACATGACATTTGCAGGGAGTGCTGCATGACATTGTTGATTTCATCGCACCCCCGCTGTCCACGCTGCTTAACAACATGTTAAATACCGGCAGGTCTCCTACTGAACAAAAAAAGCTTCCATTCTGCCACTTCTAAAAAAAGGCACTGTGACGCAGCGGAAGAAAAAAACTTACTGCCCGATATCAAGACTTCCATATTTAGTGAAAGTACTAGAAAGACATCTTAACATTTCTCTCTCCAACAGTTTGGACCAGAATGGCAGTTTAGATACCCCCCAGTTTGGCTTTAGAAAAGCCCACAGTACTGAAACTGTGTTGGTCACAGTATCAGAGGAGGCCCAGGCAATCCTTGATCATGGAGATAAGACTGTGATGGTCCTTTTAGGCCTATCTGCAGCTTTTGACACGCCGAACCATGAGATATTTAAGCAGCAATTGATGTAGATAGGTGTCCAAAGCTTTCTGAACAAAAGGGAGCAAAATAGTCAGCTTGGGAGATACTAGTTCTAAGTCATTTTCTCTACCATGTGATGTTCCACAAAGACGCGGGGCTAATTCCCCCACGGCGTGGGGCGGGGGTCGGCGCCGCGTACTTATGACGAGTCCAGCCCGTCATGCTGCATAGTGGAGCTGTGCCTATGACGAGCTGGACTTGTCATGACTCCACCCACTCCTTCAGAACGCCCGCACAGGTGGGGAAATCGCCGAGCAGGGGCGGGCGGCAGTTATGACAAGCTCAGCTCGTCATGAGCACAGCTCCACTGTGCCTCATGACGAGCTGAGGTCGTCATAAGCATCGAAGGGGTTAAGCCCCACATTATTTAATATATATGTGGGTCCACTTATGAGTCTGATAACATTGTTCGGTTTTTCCACAGTGTCTTACACGAATAACATCCAAATCATCATTCAGATAAAGCTAGACGCCTGCAATGCCCTTTATGTTGGAGCCCAGGAGTCTGTTTTGGGAAGACTCCTGAGACTACAAAATGCAGCAGTCTGGGTTCAGAAAAAGATCAAACGGTTTGAATCGGTCTCCCAAAAACTCCACTGGCTACCCATTAAAAAAGAGAGTTGCCTTCAAGGCTCTCTGTATAGCACATAAGTCACTTTACCATCAGGGCCCTGATTTCCTCAGAAATACATTTTCATAGTACATCCCAAATAGGTCTCTGTGCTCAGCAACAGCCAAGAAAGTGTCTTTCCCTTTCATTCACTAAGCCTCCTGGGGAGGCAAAGCTTCTCCTGTGCCACTACTCGCCTCTGGAATCAAAAGCCAAATCATCTAAGGAATATGTCTAACTTCCTGGCTTTTAGAAAGTCCCTAAAACTTGGGTGTTAACTCTCGCTCTGTAGACCTATTATTTATGGCTTCCCTCTTAATACTATAGGCAGTACCACGAAGATGCCTTAGGGCAAATGCCGCGCTTTACAAAATTTAAATCAAACCAAACAAAAGTTAGTACTTATTAATTGTTATCCTTTAAGAGAGGTGGGTCGCACAGTAGTGAAAAACACATTTTTTTGATTTTCACTATCAGGACATTAATACAGTGCCCCCTGCCAAATGGGCTGTTTAGGACCGGCCTAGGAGTGACTTGTATGTATTAAAAATTGTGTTTTAGGCTTGTCAAATTGGCAGTTTGAAACTGTACACATGCTGCAATGACAGGCCTGAGATGTTTTAAAGGGCTACTTAAGTGGGTGGCACAATAGGTGCTTCCGGCCCATTAGTAGCATTTAATTTACCAGCCCTGGATATGTGGTATATCACTTTCTAGAGACTTGTGATTTAAAAATAGACTAAATAGGCATAAGCCAATTTAACCATATTTTAGGGAGTGAGCACAAGATCTTTATCACTGGTTAGCAGTGATAAAGAGCACAGAGTCCAAAGGCCAACAAAAACAAATTCAGAAACACAGTAGTGGGGAAAGCAAAAGGTTTGGGAGAAACAACCCTAAGGCTGACAGGTCTAACAACCACCATAATAACTGTACATAAAAAAACAATAATTTAAAAAAATGTAATCATCACCAACTACCTGAGAGTGCTAGGGTTATGATTGGGCAGCCAGGGCTCTCACACTAAGCTCCTTTCACAATCTCTTCGTTAACTCTATCTACCACCCTCTAACTCTCTTTCTATGCTTCACTTTCTGTCTGACATGTCTACTTATTGCTACTTACCTATCTTGCTCTCACTTCCTTTCTCTACATCTCTATCTAACCACCCCATTCTCATGCTACCTAAGTTCCCTCTACACCACCTCTACCTCATCTTTCTGCCAATATACCTCTATGCATCCCGCCTCTTATTACCTCTCTCACAATATAACCTCTCTCCACAAGACTCTCTGTGCTTATCTTTCCATATTTACCTCCCTATCCCACTTTCTATACAACTCTCAGATCGCCTCACCTATGTGTCTGCACCTCACTTCTCTTTTCCCATCTCACCTCCCTATATCTTTCCTTCCCATATCTACTTAAGCTTTCTCCAAAAGTTCACCTCTCTGTTTACCTCACCTTTTTTACCTCACCTCTCTCTCTCTCTCTTGCCATATCTCTAGAACTCAGTGGCGACTCCTCCGCTGATGCGGGGGAGAGTCCCCACACTGTTTTAAGCAGGGCAAGGAAAAATAATATGATAATAACTCAATGTATTAGCATTTTATTTTTTCTTGTTCCGTCTGCGGAATCTTTAGGAGGCGGGCGGGGCAGCTCTGCTGACAGAGCAGGGAGGAGAGGAGTGGTTTTCACTCCCTAAGTGTCTATGAATGTTTGGGCGGCCGTCTCAGGGGTGTATGTGTGCATGGGAATGGTACAATACAGGGATAATGCAGTACTGAGCAGGACATGCATGGTGAGTTCATGTTCTGTGTGTAAATGTGCCTCGAAGTGGTACAGTGCATGAAGAATGTAGTTGTGTGCAGTGTTGGCAGGGTAAACACATGTGCTGGATATATGTGGGCCTATCAGTGCTACAGTACATGAAGGATGCAGTGCTATGAAGTGCATGCATTCTAAATGTATGTGTGGGGTGTATATGTGCCTGTGAGTGGTACTGCACATGAAAAATACAGTGCTGTGTAGTGTGTGTAGGTTGCATACATGCACTGGGTCTACGTGAGCCTGTGGGTGGTATAATACATGAAGGGCCCTGGTTTTCATTTTGGTAGACGCAGGCATGCAAGGTTGAACATGGAGAGGAGGTGAATCCCCCAGACGGGTTGGTGTATTGCTGCATTCCTGTAAGCTGGGTGGGACTTACTAGAGAGGTGAAAATGGGTAAGAAGTTATGGGTAAGATGGTCAACAGTAGTAAGATGTATGATGTCACCTATTATGTAATTTGAGATTTCATCAGTGATGACATCAATGGTGTCATTTAACATGCCAGGAGTGAAGAAATATGTGAGGCCATAAGCAGTACATGACAAGTTATGATTAGCTTACTAATTCCATCTAGCGAATTTCAGTTGTTTTTAGGTTTTCTTTTGGAACCATAAATGCACTTTAAGTGTCTTTTTGCTGTGAATTTCAGAGGGTTTTAAACAATCACTATAGTGTTATGAGCAACAATAGCTTCACTTTGACCCTTTATTAACAGTAATTTCTGCTGTTTTAATCATATTTAACATGAAAGTGTTTTTGCACCTTCACCTAAGATAAAGTCTAGCCACAGTTCTAAAACATTTAGGGCCTGGCTAATAGGGAATGGGTGTGATGTCTGTAGAAAACGTTTGTAGAAAAACTAACTGTGAAAAAGTGGATTATTAGTTGGGTTGTATGGTAGTCCTCCATGAGTAATAGTGTTATCATTCTTGTAACGTCCATTAAAGGTTTCAGTAGTTTAAACCTGGGCTCAACACCTGGTAGCTATGGCTCAGAGCAGACAGGCTTAACTCCAGAAACTGTGTGCAGCATTTAGAAGTACCATAACCGTTAAAAAGTCAAAAACACAACACAATAAAAGTCCCTCTCTAAAACAAAAAGAGACAAAAATGACAAAGGTCCAAGAAGTAGAACTGGACCATGGGTAATCACCTGCTGGGTCGTCCAGGTCAATAGATACCTTCTTAGAACCAGTTCTAGACATTTATGGGTCTTCAACAGGTTTGTTGTCATCGAAGGAGGCAGGCAGAGGCCAAAGCAGGGCTTGACGGCAAAGGGTTGCTGCAAGACGGAGTCCCAATGTGGTCATTGACAAGGAGGGCAAAAGTTTGGGTTTCCCAGCTCTGGGGTGTTCGGCGTTGATTGAGTTCTTGTTGACAGTGACATAGTGAAATCTGCAGGATGGAGCCGAAGTGGTGTTGGCGTCAATGTACTCCAGCATCGAGTGGAAAACAAAGCATAAGCTATGCACCCTCAGCAGATAGGCTTGTCTATTTAGTCCTTGTCTTCTGTTGGTTCTCCTGGCATCCTTGCAAAAAATGTTGCCAACGTTTTGAAGTCCCAGCTTTTAGGATTCAGCAAGAGTACACTCTGGCACTTATCAAACACTTATCTAAAAATACCAGGTCCTTAGGGACACCACTTAGGGGTCAGAACTCACTTGCGTAGAACTCACAGGTTGGCTCCAGGCCATGTCTAGCTGTTTCAGGAAAGTGAGCTTCTTGCAACTTTTGTATCCCAGTAGCATAACAGGAGGTCAACCAACTAACACCTAGAATTGACTTCTCAGTCCTAATCAGTGACGGCTGCCGTCAATCGAACCTGGTGCGGAGGTGCAGGGGGGAGTGCATGGGGGGGAGAGGGGCTGGGAAGTAAAACATATTTTTTAAAACACATACCTGCTGCTACGCTCCTGCTGTGGCCTCATTGCTCTTGCAAGTAGATGGGCCTGAAAGCACAGGCTCCCCACCCAATACAGATGCTGCTCTCATGGTATGAGAGTGTTGTAGCTTATATCTTCCTGCTGCTCAGCTAGAATGCATGTGTTGTGGAATGTTGGATGGGTGGAATGCTTGTGGTTTGTGAATGTCAGTTGGGTGAGGGCTGAGCAGCAGGACAGCTGCTCCTGATGGGGTTTTCCTATCTTTTATCATAACAACTTATCTTAAATAAAGTAACTTGAATTATCTATCTTGAAGTATCCATCTTCTTTCTGATTACATCATTTGGCGATGTTTTGAAGGAGAATCCACACGTGCAAATTAAAAGAAATGAGAAGCCCAGGAGTTCTGTTAAGAAAACTTGAAGAGAAGTTCAAGCTTGAAGGTTAAGGAAACTTGAAAAGTAAAGAAAATCGAATCAAGGGGAATTTCGAAGTAAATGAACTTTAACAGTGATTTAAAGTGTGTATGGAACACTGTCTGGCAATTGAACCCCATCAGTGACCCGGACATCAGTCGCCCTGAAACCCAGGTTTGCCAGATCCATCAGCGTGTTATTTGTTTATTGTTCGGGGGCAAAAAATCGAGCCTCGGCGTAATTTACGTTATGGCAGTTATCCAGTGTTTGTTGGGAGCTTAAGCATGGATGAGCTGTCACATGGTTTGAAAACATCAGATTGTACAAAAAGCGGGGATCGAGCATATGTGCTGCCTAGAGATTCTTGAGAAAAATCGGACACTCTTATATGAACTAAACTAAATTGAAATTAAAGAGTGAGGAGGCGTGCACCTATGTTGTGGACGTAGGAAGAGGAGACAGCGATGTGGTGTCCGTGCAAGATACTCTGACAGTTAAAGAAAGTTAAAAAAAAGGAAATTTGATGTATACTTTATTCGGAGTCATCGTTATAAAACAAGCCTGTTGTATTTCAGTGGTTTTGATCGTTACCTTAAGCAAGGCGAGTAATGATTTCTGTTTCCATTCAAAAAATAATCTGCACGAGGCGGTCTCAGTGGCCTTCAGCGTCATCCTCTGTGACGAAGCGTTCTCTCTAATCACGCCTTACTCTTTTGCGGCATTACATGGTGCAAGTTTGTGCCGTGAATCAGCCGACCCTACGTCGATGTGCGTGCCTCCATTTTGTAAATGGTAAACCAAGGCATACATCGGTAAATATTGCCGTCGCTGCTGTCAAGAAGAAGTTTACCATGAGTGTTGCTGCTCTGTGTGAAGGAAAGGGTACTGACATTGCTTCGTTTTATAGTGAGTGTTGCTTACAGGAGTATCTGAGATGTGTATACATATTTCGTGATGTTCACCGCAACACTTACAATTGCATTGCATATTACTCAGAGAGTATTGATGGTGGGTTTAGAGTCCCAGTAACCAGTACGGCAACAGCGTTCATATAAAGTTTATAAACAACGACTAAGAGCCTGGAACGAGATTAAATAGAACAATGTTTTTGGTATTGGAAAGCTGGTTTGTGGGCACAGTAATGCTGTAACATGACAAAGGTCCCGGTAGTCGGAAAGGACAAAGGTCCTGTAATGGAAGCTGGTTGGAGAGCCCAGAAGAAGTCGAAAAGGACAAAGGTCCCTGTAATGGAAGCTGGTCGGAGGGCCCAGAAGAAGGCGAAAAGGACAAAGGTCCCTGTAATGGAAGCTGGTCGGAGAGCCCAGATGAAGTCGAAAAGGACAAAGGTCCCTGTAATGGAAGCTGGTCGGAGAGCCCAGAAGAAGTCGAAAAGGACAAAGGTCCCTGTAATGGAAGCTGGTCGGAGAGCCCAGAAGAAGTCGAAAAGGACGTCATGTTGTTAGTCCACTCTTGTTTGTGTTATGTATGGGGTGACTGCGGTATAGTCTCTCAGTTTTGATGTAGTTTGGTAGCAGGTGAATAAGTCACCAAGTGCTGTCCCACAACAAGTGTTGTGTATGAGTGGTTTGGACACTCATTAGCTCGTGTATGCACGTGTCTGAGGTGTGCATGTGTTTCCTGGCGCATGAATGAGTTATGTGACTGCTCATTCTGTGTTTGAGGTGTGCACGTTGGTAAATGGCGCATGAATGAGTTATGTGACTGCTTGTTCTGTGTCTGAGGTGTGCATGTGGTTTCCCGGCGCTTGAATTAGTTATGTGAGTGCTTGTTCTGTGTCTGAGGTGTACACGTTGTTTCCCGGCGCTTGAATGAGTTATGTGAGTGCTTGTTCTTGGTCTGAGGTGTGCACGTTGTTCCTGGCGCATGTATAAGTTATGTGAGTGCTTGTTCTGTGTCTGAGGTGTGCACGTTGTTTCCCTGCGCTTGAATGAGTTATGTGAGTGCTTGTTCTTGGTCTGAGGTGTGCACGTTGTTTCCTGGCACATGAATGAGTTATGTGAGTGCTTGTTCTGTGGATGAGGTGTGCACGTTGTTTCCCTACGCATGAATGAGTTATGTGAGTGCTTGTTCTGTGTCTGAGGTGTGCACGTGGTCAGTGTCTGAGGTGTTCATGTTGTTTCCTGATATATAGGGTGTTAAGATTTGTTCCTGTGTGTCTTGCTTGTTGTACTGGTCTGGCCAACTGGTATGATTTGTGACTTATGGACGTAAGATGTAGGATAGTTGTTTATTTCAGGAAGCAACGTGACGCTCTCTCAGATGTAGTGTGCGAGACGAGATGTTATATTACATTTCAGTGTGTATCAGTATGGGAAGTGACAGGATGTATCTTCTTGTGTCAGTTTGATGTTCGTGTCACTGGTT
This sequence comes from Lissotriton helveticus, assembly GCF_964261635.1. Taxonomy (NCBI): domain Eukaryota; kingdom Metazoa; phylum Chordata; class Amphibia; order Caudata; family Salamandridae; genus Lissotriton; species Lissotriton helveticus. Next base: position 1,411,710,452 of record NC_136067.1, on the reverse strand, counting down.
GTGATGCGAGGTATGAGGAAGTCTATCGTATATTGATTATATTGCACACTTTTTATTTGTGCAGTGTTTAAAATTTATTGAATCCATTGACCATATGTACTCGCTGTATTGTCTTTATTTTACTGACCAATTGTACTAGACATGTTGTCAATGTTTTATTTGATTCTTTTAAATTCCCCAACGAAGCGAGATATGTTGTATCTTATATCTTCCTGCTGCTCAGCTATAATGCATGTGTTGTGGAATGTTGGATGGGTGGAATGCTAGTGGTTTGTGAATGTCAGTTGGGTGAGGGCTGAGCAGCAGGACAGCTGCTCCTGATGGGGTTTTCCTATCTTTTATCATAACAACTTATCTTAAATAAAGTAACTTGAATTATTTATCTTGAAGTATCCATCTTCTTTCTGATTACATCAGAGAGCAGCACCAGGCTTGGTCTCAGCGGCCTTGTTTGCTGCTCAGACAGTGCAATGGAGCCTGCAGCATTTCTCCAACCGGGCTGTACAATGCAGCTGGGTTGGAGAAACATAATTGGGCATGTCTGTTTGGCCAGCCTAGGATGGCCGACCAAACAAACATGCGCACTTATAAGTTCCCACCACTCCTGCCTGTCATGGCACAGCCCGGCCCTTCCCGCTCTCACTTAAACAGCGCAATAAGAATTTTTTAATATTGTTTTATCACCTGCTGGCAGTGGGGTGATGCTCCTCTGCCATTACGAAGGAGCCGCCCCGGTCCTGATTGAAAGTGGGAACAGGTCCGGTCCTTAGGGTTCTCCTCATAGGTCATAACAGCAGGTGCAGTCCTTCTTCTGTAGATCCCAATGCCTCCTCTCACTCCTAATGTGTTTCATGCATGTTACCACAAACAATGGTGTTCGCATGTCATTGGTGTTTCTTCAGTGGTTTTACGTCCTCCCTTCCTACTTTTTAGGTGTAGTTAACGTATGCATACGCAACTTCTTTGCCACTACCACTGATATCTGATTATTAGGCTGCTGTGTTGTTGCCTTTGAAAGCTGATCTGCTCCATTTTTTGAGAAAGTCGAGTATCTGGACAACAAAATGTAAAAAATCTGCAGATTGTCACGCTCCATCCTCTGAGCAAGGCCCAGCAGGCAAGTTCTGATAATCTAACACTGGGGTGAGGCCACAACTCTAGCACCATGCACTCACAGACCGTCAGCCGAAAGTTTAATATGTGCTACACACACACTAAAGTCTGTTGCTCAGGAAAATCAACTCACTCATGTAGTTTATACCATGCAATACCCAGGTTAAGTTTTTTGTGAATTTAATGGGATACCCTTGTGCTTATTACCTGCCTGCTTTCTTAATACCTGGCTATACAATACTGATGAGCCCTAATAAAGCCAAAACTGGTCTTGGGTTGCTTGTGTTCCGGTTCGGGTCCAAACTTGGATAACATTGTGTGCAAAATAACAATGGACCAAGCAATTGCTAGTGGCTCAGAATAATTCAAGCATTTCTTCCATAATTTTTTTGTATCCTTCAATGTTTTCTTAATAAGCCATTTAAGAGAAGCTTCACTTTGCCTAAATCCTCAAACAACTCTTGAATGATTATAAAATCTTGAAACGTGTGCTAAGATCATGGAAGTTTTCAGAGGCTTTTTAAGTATTCACAAACGAAAATGCCTAGTTCTAAGTGAGACTTTGCTTTCTGTCAGCAATGGTTCTAGGTTGCCACAAATAAATCCCATGCATAGTCTATAAATCTTACAAATTCTGTGGAGTAGTCACCATTGTATCAAGTTTCGGATAGCTTGTATTTCTGAGAAACCAAGAAAACACTTAGAACCCAGACAATTTTAAAAAGTGCATAGTACAACTCCCGATACAGTAAATATATTCAGGCATGGTTCCATTTTTTAGATTTGGTCCCCTATGCATTCACCTCCTATCTTGATTTGACCTTTGTCCAAATTCCATGTCCTCACTGTTTGCTTCCATTCTTAAGTTCTGTCTACTAAACAACTGGGTATCTTAAAAATTCTTAAGCAGAAAGTTAGCTGGAGCAAGTCTAAGTGCTGAACACAACAGGCTAATCAAAAGAGCACTGCAATTTACAAAAACATGTTATAGAGATACCCTTTAAATATTTCTCCCATAATTGGTAACTTAAAAGAAACGTGCCAAATCATTATTCTACAAGATTCATGGGCCTGTCTCTACCATAATGGAACTTCAAAAAATGCAGCCTTATGTAGATTTTTTTTACTTGGGTTTACATCTTACAATAAAACAACAAATCTTCATGTTAGAACCCATTTCAGCCAGCCACAGAGCAAAAGGGTTTATTTGGCCCAATGGTGGGGGTTGAGGTCTTTTCTCAATCCCTACCAGTAACATCATGGTATGCCTCTCTAGTAGTCTGAGTCTTATGGATCTACTTTGACTACTATTTAAAGTCAATAGAGTTTCAGCACTACTGAACTAAATTCGCAACAAGTTTCCCTGGTGCCGACAGGTCTCAAACCAGTCTTACCTGCACTGGGTGGTGTGTGGAGCATCTGGAGTAGCTGAGTACACCCCATCTGTGTGTGTTTGGAGCAGCTGAGTTCAGTTGACTCTGCCACACATAGCCCAGGCTGCAGCACTCGGTGTTTATAGAGTCCCTCACGTGCATTCCTGCTCCCAAAGCGACAGAAGGGTTTCTGTGGCTCATCCTACAGAATAAATGCCCAGTTCATTTCCCAGTGGGAGATGGTTGAGATAATCCTTACAAGGGTCCCTGGCCTGGGTGATGATGCACAGGTAATCCCATAACGTCCTAACTCCTCCAGTGGGGATGTCAGAAACGGCCACAGTTCATAAAACTCCTGGTGTCCCCCCTCTGGTTTATGGAATAACCCGATGGGTGCTGTTAAATCTTTGGCGGCGGCCCCTTCCGGCATATGGAGTCTTGGCCCACTACTGCACAAGGATATGACCCATACTGCAAGGCAGTCTTTTTCACAGTGGCCTCTCTGGGCCTATAGGGTTGCCGACTGAGCACTATGAACCGGGTCTGGCCTGATCATGCTCACTTCATGTCAGCCGTCCCATGGCATTCAAGGGCCATTGACGTTATCCTGCACACGGACAACAACCAGATTCCTGCAGCTGTTTCTTCACAGCTCACAGAGGAAGTTCACTCCACAGGGCTCTCCACTGGACCTTGCTTCCTCCAATGCTCTCTTATTTCTCACTAGGCACACTGACATAGCCAAGCAGGTAGAAGCTGGTGCTCCAGGGCAGATGGTTTTAGATTCCCTTGGTGAAGCCCCCTCACCCAACAGGGAAACTAGTAGGCCTTGGCCCCCAGTCTTGGTCATAAGCAGGAGCTTTGCAGAGCTTTCCCTCCTCACACAGCTCGTCTGGCTGCTTGGCATATGAATATGTTTGATATTTCAATCTCCCCTTTTTATACTTCATTTCCGTTAACAAATGTGAAATAGGCTCTGAGTCTTTGAAGTTGTATGTTGGGGTTTTCCTTTTTTTGAAGTGTCAACTCCTCTACTCTCTATTCCTCAAGAAAAGCGGTCTGTCACAACAGGGGTGTCTCCAAGTCCGGAGCTGATAGTCCCGCAACACAGTTCATGGGAGTGACTAGAGTTCACATCCAGATATCAGCCACAGTGATATGTGAATCTGATATTTAGCCCAGGGCCCAAGCCCTATTCTTTATGATTCTCCTTTCAGCCGTATCTCCTTCTTGAGCTGTGCCCAGGCCCCTCCCTTGTGACTTCTGACTGAATCAAAGAGCACCCTTTGAAGTGTACAGAAGGAGCCATGCCCTCCCCTCTCCAGTGAGTCTCATTCAGCTTACACACACATATATATATATAGCCTCCCTACTCAGTACTTGACATTATAAACAAAAAAACTCAGGTCAACAAAATGCATCAGATAGCAATCATCCACAGAAAGCAGATTACTGCTATTTTATCTTATATTTCAACACCTTTGTGTCAAAATTATTTGGCACTCACCAACATGTGGTGGAATGCTTAATCTAAGGGCCCAATCCTTACCCCTCAAATATTTGTGTTAAATGACAATGGGCTCCCTCAGAATATGGAGCTCCTAGTTTGGGTTGAGTGTGATTCCACCGCTCACCTACCACACTAGTGTCTAGGTGTGCAGCAACAAATATGTGGGTCACAACATGTTGAACAATTAAGGTCACTGTGTATTTGTCCTGAAGAGGGCCATTGGAATAATTTTGGATGCCAAAATACATCCACACATATAAGACACAGCAGACTTAGATGAACATTGGGCAAAAATGCTAACTTGGGAAGGGCCTGGTTTGTATATCAGAGACTGTGCTGCATGCTTCCCCCTATTACTTAATATTTATGTAAGGGATATTGCTGTATAGCAAGGTTGTTGAGTTAGAATTCTCTTTGATGTTGTGTGGCAAGCACAATGGTTGCCTGTTTCATGCAGAGAACTTGGGGTCCATTATGATGTCGGGCGGATCGCCACCGCCCGACTGGTGGTGGCGATCCACCTGACATCTTTCTCCGCCTGCCCGCGATTTACCCCAGCCATATTACAATGGCGGGTTACAGCGGCAGACGGTAAGACCGCCCACCGCTTTTCTGCTAGTCTGATTGCTGGCCGGGTGGAAAATGCACACAATATGGTGGCTGTGCCTTGCAGGCACCGCCATCCATATTATGATGCCTGCGGTGTGTATGCCTTTCCATGGCGGAGACTCGGCCATAGAAGGGCATACAGTAAATGGCTATGGGGGCCTTTTGCGGGTGGGGGGTGGAGGGGGGTGGCTGCACTTGGGGGTACCCCCCCACATTGGCATGCACAAGGTGGCAGGCACCGCGCAGTGCCTGTCACGTTGTGCATGCCAATGCACAACATGCAAATTTGACATTGCCGCAGGTGCTGCTTACAGCACCGCCCGTGGCAGTGTAAAAGATGTGGGATGCGACCACCAGGGTGGCGGTTGCATCCTAATTGGCCTCATGGGACCGCTGCACCTCTGGCGGTCGGTCCCGTTTTCCTTTACGTGGCGGGCAGACAAAGTCTACCCACCATCGTAATGGGGCCCTAGATTCTGATGCAACAGGATGCTGCCGGGCTTGCAAAGGGCTATTACATTTCTTCATTGTTATGCAGACAAAAACACTCTTAGAATTGACTTGGACAAAAAGGGCAATTATTTTTGCCTGTTATTTGGGTGCTTTAAAGCTGGTTGTAGCTACCATTCATAAATATTTTGGCCTGCAGCTGGATCATGGCTGAAGTTTGATGTTTCACTGTAAGTAGTGATCTGAGGACTAATTGTTGGTTCTCGCCCTAGCTTTAATTGGAAACATTGATGTTATTTAATTCTAATATTTAAGAAGGTATATTTGGCTAAGATCTTTGCTTTCTTAGGACATGTGGTTGCAATACACTTTCCATCATGATGCACTTGAGGCTGTAGTATGGAGATATGAGTTTATCCTTGGTAGTGGTGTATCATTTTATCATTGTATAATTTTAGGCCATTAGGTTTGAACTCTCCGTCAAATGTTCATAGGAATGTTCCTATACATCTCCTGACATGATGTTTCATCTAATTGAAGTGAGCTGAGGGAATTTGAATGATCCTTCTTGGATTGTCTGCAGAGCTGGTATTCATCCTTTGAGTCATTGGCTTACTTTAAATATTTCAAAGCCAGCCTATTCCTTATAGTTAATTTAAATTCCATATGAATGGCTGCATATAAAAGGATCCAGGACAGCTGGTTGCTGTCATCGCAAACCAACCCATTTTCTCAATGTACATCTATTATTTCAATCCTGTGTCCAGCACAGTCCTATATTTATTTGGGCTTATGGCCCAGTGAAAGGCGTACATTTACAATGTTTAAGTTTGGGATTCTTCCATTTCTTTCAATTATGGGGCCTGGCCTACCATTAGTATGGTGAGAATGATGTGTCGACTCTTTAAGAGTGAGCCGTGTACAAAGTATCTTGCCTGACCAAGGTGTGTCAATAGTTGGTAACCGCCAAGTGGGTTATGAAGCATTGCCTAATAAGATGTCATGCTAGCAAAATGCATGCCTATTCCTCCGGAATTATGTGCAACAGCTGCTGTAGAAGGTAGTTTGTGGCGCTTGTACTGGTTACATAAGAACAGTGTATTGTGCTTGAATTATGATTATGGTATTGTTGTTATTGATCATATATGTTTTATGAGATATTCAAAGATGTGTATTTTTTGTTACTATGTTTTTTGTGAAACCATTGACAATCTTTGCTAATAAAAAAAACCTCCACAATTCAAATACGGAATTACCTGCCTGAGGACCATTGGCAGAAACCCTCCCCCTTTACCTTCTAATCTGTTCTTAAGACTCAGTTCTTCTCACAATATGTACCATTCTAACACTTGTAATTTGCAGGGATCCAAGCGCCTAGATACCTTTTGTGTAGAATTTTGCAATACAAACGCAGTCATCAGCATCATAATAACCAGATGCAGATGTTTGACTATAATCTGCCATTTGCTATTGGCATTGACATTGCGCTTGCATCGCACAAATCCTTGGTGCAAATTTAAGGGATGTATGATGTTACAATGCATACTTTTACAACACATACCTTTACAACACATTTTTTACAAGGCAACATCCATTACAATGCATTCCATTACTACGCATGTCATTTCAATGATTTTTTTTAAAACTACCTTTACAACGCATTCCATTACAACGCATACTACATTTACAACGCATACCATTACAACGCATAACATTTCATTGCATGTTTGGTAAGTATTGGATAGTGTAGGGGTAAAAATTACTATTCTAACTCCAGGGGGTGCAACCGTTGGGTAAGTGTTGGATAGTGTAGGGGTAAAAATTACTATTCTAACTCCAGGGGGTGCAACCGTTGGGTAAGTGTTGGATAGTGTAGGGGTAAAAATTACTATTCTAACTCCAGGGGGTGCAACAGTAGGGTAAGTGTTGGATGGTAATGTTATGCGTTGTAATGGTATGTGTTGGAATGACTGCATTGTAATGACATGCGTTGTAGTGGTATGCGTTGTAGTGTCATGCATTGTTATGGTTGCGTTGTAATGGCATGCGATGTAATGGATGTTGCGTTGTAAAAGTTTTGTTGTATTGGTAGTGCGTTGTAAAAGTTGCGTTGTAAAGGTTGTTTCCCAAATTTAAGTACAAGCAGCACTCGAGTGGATGGACCTTTGTCTCGAATTGAGGCTTAACATCAACAGTTCAACAATGAATCAATAACAGTGAAGCACATTTTACTCCACAAGGACAAACCAAGGGTAGTACATTTGCAAACCATGAAGGTTTATTAGCAGATTAGCACAGTTAAAAACTTAACTCAAGTTAGTCATAGTTCAATAATAAACTTATACATCATAGCTGTGTGTAATTCAAAGCAAGTCAAAATAGCAAATACAAAGAAAACGTATTTAAAGATAGTCATATGCAAATTGAATAAGATTCAATTTCCCCTAAGGAGAACGTCCCTAATGCTAAACTGAGGATTCAAACCAGGATGTGGAAGTTAAGAAACAGATGTCAGCATGTAAAGCCTCTAAAGCTAGAACCAAATGCATCAGGCAAGGAGGAGTAGATTTGCTCAAACATTTAACTCAATGAGCAGGTCAAAAATAAACATGGAGTCCCAAGAAAGTAGAAGAGGTCTCTTCTTTCGAAGGAATTCGAAGGAATAGATAGGAGCATCTGAAATTGACTAGATCAGCAATGCAAAATTAAAACATAAGATTCAGCCAGCAGTTATGCTGCCCACAGTGCACAAGAGGTGGAAAGCAATACAAATTCAGCATCTTTTCGATAAGGTGTATTCGCTCTACTTTCCAGGCATCGTACAAAGGAAGCTCACATCTGCAAGGCTTTCTGGAGATATCTCGTACATTAGGATCTATTACAGTCAGACCATCCCAGGCACAGTTGTAAGAAACCAATTACTCAATTACAGTGAAACCAAGCATAATAAAAAATGCTCATGAAACTAAACAACTGAGGGTTTTCATTAATTCAAACTACTGCAGTTAGCTTGACTTCTGAAACGAAAAGAAAGTGAGCAAAAAATATTTAACTGAAGCCTACATTTATTCCGTCTAACTTGAGGTGAACAGACTTTAATTATGGTTAACTATAACTTGAAAATTACTAATTGTGATTAAACAGCATACAATTACACTTTTAGATATACGCTTATGATGCACATTAGTATATGTTAGACAAAACAAGAAATATTGACATTGCCCCAACTACATTGCTAACACATGCATGCCTTATGGTGGCATGAGTGTTTTTTCTGGGTTTTGTTCAGCTGCAGGGTGTCTTTGATCAGTAGACAAAATTTGGTGTATGTGTGTTGCTTGTATAAACCATATTCCTCTGTATTATTCAGTAGTCGTGTATCTGTAAGAGGAACCTTGCTCACCCACACTTTGTTTTGAGTATTCGGTCCAAAATGCCTTAAGTAACTGAAGTCCTGAGCTATTGTGGAAGATTATTTGGTTTTCAGAGCTGCACTCTTAATTTTCTCTGTTAGTTTTGAGGCGCTACTTGAATTTATCTACTTGAATCCATCATTTTATCTCCGATATTGGTAGAACTTTTCACAACAAAGGAAAATACACTCATTAGTTGAGGAACAAAATAAGTTTTCCCTACCCCTTCCGTCCACATTGTTTAAAAAGTATTGAATGTGAATCAGGGCCGGCTTTAGCGCTGATGGCGCCCAGTGTGACAGTCTTTGTTGGTGGCCCGCCCCATGACCTCCTTCTCCATAAATTCCCTCACTACCACCCTCCAACAGTGCCCCTCATCTCTCCATAGCCCCCCTCTGTCATGTATTTCATGTTTTTATAGGGATACTCGTAGTTCAAAAATACTAATTTCGGTGATCTGCATGGTACATGTTCTTTTCAGCAGGCACATTAACCATCTCCGCTACTTTATTATGAGTCAAAACTGCCACTAGACAAGATCTCACTCTAGCAGATGCATTAATTGCCAGAATTATCTTGATATTTTTATTGTTGCCTGAAAACTGCTGGACATACAAGGAACTCTGCAGAAAGGGTTTGTACACCCATAAGTAATTTGTACAGCTGAGGCCACTGCAGGTAGGAGCGGGGGGGGGGGGGGGGGGGGGGGGTCAAAAGACAGCCATGAGGGAAAATTAAATAAATCATTAATTTTGCCTTGTGGTCGTCTCTCGGAATCCCCCCACCCGGCCCCACAGCCCCACTGCTCTTATCTGCAGCGGCTGCATTTGTAAGCACACCACCACCCCCCTTTGCCCCCAGGTAAGCGCCAGGAACACTTGCTCCATTGGCACCTTCCTAATGTGAATATAAACAATCTCGTCTCCACACTGAACCTTGATGTTATGTTTGAAAACACAAGGTATGCTATAAAGCCTGCAATCCCTGTATAGAAAAAAGGCTCTGTTTTCGGCATGACATAGTCTACTTGTAACATCAGGAGTCACTTGCAATAAGAAAATGACACAGCTTTTCAACTATTCTAACTTATTAGTGTTGATTTGTAATGTTACAATGCCTGTCGCAGAGCCAGAAAAAAGTCTGAAAGGCTGGTTAGATAACTGAATTACAAGTGCTGTATAAATATTGAAAACGAGAACTAGTTTTTCAGGGATGTATGACGTTACAACGCAGGCTATTACAACGCCTGCCTTTACAACGCGGTTTTTACATCGCAATCCATTACAACGCATAGTGCTTTTGGGTGTTGGATAGTGAATAGTTTAATTTACTATTCCAACTCCAGTCTCCGTGGACACTAGGGAAGGTGTTGGATAGTAAATTAAACTTATTCCCTATCCTAGAGCGCCCCCCAGCGCAATGCGTTGTAATGGTTTGCGTTGTAATGACCGCGTTGTAATGGCAGTGCGTTGTAAAAGTTTCGTTGTAAAGGTTGTTTACCGTTTTTCAGCTCTTCTGATCCCTGAATTGAAACCTTACTATCAGAAAGATGCCATTTATTACAGGATGCTTGCTCTTTCACAGTTATAGTTCATTACAGGAAAACAGGACTCTCTGTACACCTTACCACACATTCTGAGCTACATCTTTATTTGAATGTGACCTACATTAAACAGCGTGTAATACATTTTGAAGCAAAGTACCACTTGAATGTTTGGTGTGCTTGATTTCTTGCCATGGGTCCTGGATTTAGTCTACTTAACTGCCTTACACGAAAGAGTCAAATATTTTGAGATTTTTAGGACATGAGTAATGATATGACCATATTAATTCAAAAAGAATAATAATAAGTCTGCCCACATTATAAAACTGTTGCAAGTCACCTCGCTGTTCCCTGACATCTTAAAGCAATTTGGCCTCATGGTTTTTCTACAAAGTCTCGGAACTCCTCAATGACTTGCAATAGACTCATAATATATGGCAGAGGATACTTAATCACATACATATCTACAACATGGCTTTATGCCATTGCATGGACAATTGTATTACTATGTTTCGTCTGAGACATTTTCTTGTTAAACTAACTGTTGTGTCTATTATCATTGGAGGCAAAACAACTCATTTTCATGTACCAGTAAGTTATATATATTTTGGTGTTAGAAAAGAAATGTCCACCCTTAAAGTTGCATTGTGTAATTCAGGTATTTGAGCTCAATACTGATTGATAAAATATCATTATGTTATGATTCCTACCATTATGAATAAGTAATGCCGGTCTTTTTTTCAGGCGGTGAGCCAGTTTGGATCCCTTTTGCTTTCAAATATGATCCTTCTTATGCCGAATGCTATGGAAAACAGTACGTAAAGCGGACGTGGTATCGGAAGTTTGTTGGCGTTGTTCTTTGCAATTCTTTGAGATATAAGATCTACCTCAGTGATAACCTAAGAGGTACTTTTTAATGCTGTCTAAAGAAGTGCTTTTTGTTGATAGTAATATTTTGCAAAGTGAAATGATAAAGTATGTCACTAATTTAAATCTTACATTTAATGTAATTCAATAGAACAAAACAGACGGTCCATATTCTGGCACCTAAATAAACAAAATAATCTGGAGTATAGTTTACCAAATTTCCTCAAGCAAGTATCCTCTTTACACATTCATACATTGCAAGATAATGTATGTTAGATTTGCTCTCCTTTAGGTTAAACTCTGTGTTCTAAACCTCGTAGAGGTCTTCCTTCATTACGGAATTATGTGGTAACTCTAATCTTAAACCTGAAGCATATACAGCACCACACATACTAATATGATTTGTTAGAGAAAAATGGTGGGTCTCTTGTATCCTATATGAAGTGAAATTACCCCCTAATCTGAGTTCTAAAGGAGTGCTAAATATTATTTGACATCCATTCAGTGCATTGTTCTTCTTTGCACCCTCTAGGCGCTGGGGGGAAAGAAGGGAGAGATGAAGATGGCTCATAAAATGAAAGAGTGTATGTACTAGGGTTTAGGAAGAAACTGGCCTCTACACTGAGATTTCTCTCAGATCACACGTGTAAATAGTAGAGCTTGGGAAGGTACTGGCCTCTCCACTGAGACCTCTCTCTGGGATGACGGGTGCGTGTAGTAGGCTGTGGGGAGGGACTGGTCCCTATCCTTAGATCTCTCTCTTGGACGATGAGTATGCATAGTATCTGTTGGTATGAACTGGCCTCTCTGATGAGACATCTCAGCTGAGCTATCGCTATTGAATGACAGATGTAGGACTGTGGTGCAGAGAGAAATTAATGCCCTATACAGAGAAGTTTCTCTTGGACTTGAATGAGAAGCATACAGACTAAGGTATAGATATACTGCCAGGTCAGCTCAGACATCTCCCGAGAGGAACACGTGCAAAATAGGCTGGGGGTAGAGAATGCTCTCTCTGCTCATACCTCTCTTTATGATAATTAATGTCATTACTAGAGTATAAAATGGAGTATCCTCTCTGTTGACAAATGTGTATTGGACAACCAGTGTGCATATTTGAATGTAAGGACACACTAACCTCTCTCCGAGACACCTCTTTATGTGGACAGGCATGTGACATAAGGTGTATGCAGAAACAGACCTCTGCGCTGAAACTTTTCTCCAGAGTGACAAGTATATATACTAAGATGTGCAAAAGAACTGCTGTCTCCACCAGCTAACAGCAGTACGTAGTATACTGTGAGGATGCAGTTGCCTCTGTGCCAAAACCTCTCCCTTGTATAACAATATTTATACTACAATGGGAAGAAGCACTCATTTCTCTATAGTACCTTATACATACATATACATCAAGCAGTAACGTTACAGTTCTTGAAGCTGGAACTGACACTTCAATTCAACATTGCAAAATTATAATAATATTATTAAAATCTTTAAAAGCTTTTAAGGAAAGAAATCTGTAGTAGGCTTGGGTAGAGCTTGTGGAGTTCTTCTATGTGGAACTCCGTGAAGTGGCAAAAAAACTATGCTGCTCTACGTGAAATTCCACGGGCATGCGGAGCTGCTTGACACAACTGTTCGGGCCATGATTCAATTCATGCAGATTCGGATTTACCACGGTATAAGTTCAACACAAAGTTATACTTTATTGTTGCACTAGATAACACTCTGCAACTCAGTGCGACCTAGATACTTTTAATTTAATTCTGAGACAAAGTCTATCCCCCATGGGATACATCCAAAGATGGTGTCCAGTGCCCACGCTTCCCAGGTCCCGTGCCCCGCTCCATTTCCTCCACATGTCTCATGCCCACTTACTCCTCACTCCTCTTTCTCCTATGCCTGCCTGTGTGTAGGTTATGGCACTTAACGGTCTCTTTTCACTGTTGCAACCATTCTCTGCCGCCACTTACCTGCAAACTGGTGCGCTTGTTCCACGTGAAGAATAGTCCACGGCTAGCCCGCGCTGTTCAGTGTTAACAGCAGCTCGTCCTGGGTTGGGAATCATCCTTGGGCCCTTCAAGGCTATTCAAAGTCTCACACCTAATCAGTAGTAACTTAAACCTTTTATTACAAAAAAACAATTTAACAACATTACAAACAACAACTACATTAACAAACTATAAAACAAACAAAACAACAAAATTAATAAATCTATAACATGTTTTCCTCACTCGGGCACCAACACTTGAATTGAATTGAATTGAATTGAAAATAGATTTATAAAGCGTGATTGCTGCCCAATGGGCGTCCAAGCGCTGAGCAAGTAGATAGAGCTGGGCAGTGTGAGAGATTAGGACTCAATAGACCTTACAAACAGAAGCGTTTTAAGTTGTTTGCGGAAGGAGAGCAGATTCGAGTTGGACCGGAGATGGAGAGGGAGTGCGTTCCACAGTTTCGAAGCGTTTAGAGAGAACATCCTACCTCCGGTCCTAGCTCTCCTTACTTTGGGAGTCACAGCCAAGAAAGCATCCGTAGATCGAAGATTTCTGGATGGGTGGTAGTGGGTGACTAAGTTATTACAGATTGTTGGGCCTGTCTTCCAGAAGGCCCGGTGAGCAATACATAGGGCCTTGAATGCCACTCTTTGTTTCACTGGAAGCCAGTGCAGGCTTTTCAATCCGGTTCTGGCTGACTGGGTGCGTGGGATCTGTAGCAAGGAGCGGGCTGCACTGTTTTGTACCACTTGAAGCTTTCGTAGAGTCATCTCAGGGGCTCCTACGTATAAGGCGTTGTTTGAGTCCAGCCGCGACTGGATCAGGCCCTGAACTGCCACTTTTTTTGCCTCCATTGGCAGAAGGGGAAGGACTTTCCTCAGAGTTCTGAGTAATCCAAAACAAGTGGCGGATAGCTTAGTGGCCTGAGTGGAGAAGGAAAGATTTTTGTCGAGCCATACTCCTAGGCTTTTTACACTCTCCTTTGTGGTGGGAGGTGTTCCCAAGCATACAGGCCATAGGGAGGTAAATGGCACTGGGGGGGCTGGGCCCAGGAGCAGGAGCTCTGTTTTGTCTCCATTAAGTTTTAAGAACGAGGATGTCATCCAGGCCTTGACATCTTCTAGGCATTTCATCAGACCTTCCGTTGTTTGCCTGTTACCCTCCTGAGCCAGGGAGACCACTAGCTGGGTGTCGTCAGCATACGATATAATTGTGATACCGTATGGTTCAACGACCCCAGCAAGTGGTTGGTGTATATATTAAACAACGCGGGGCTCAGGGACGAGCCCTGCGGTACCCCACAGCTCAGTGGTTTCCTGGCTGACACCATTTCCCCGTCAAAGATCTGAAAAGATCTGTTGGTCAGGAAGGAGTCGAACCACCTTAGTGCGTCACCTGATACTCCGATGTTGCGTAACCGTTTCAGCAAGATGGAATAGCTGACCGTGTCGAAGGCCGCACTTAGGTCAAGGAGGATCACTGCCACTGATCCTCCTTGATCCAGTATCCTGCGGGCTTCCTCAGTGACCGCTAATAAGGCGGTTTCAGTGCCATGCTTAGGTTTGAAGCCAGTTTGGGTAGAATCCAAAAGCGAATTGCTTTCAAGAAATTGTACCAACTGGTTGTTTATATATTTCTCCAGAACTTTGCTTACCCAGGGGAGTAGTGAAATGGGGCGGTAACTGGCGTGGTCTCCTGGGTCCAGGTTTTTTTTTTAATAGTGCTCGTACCATGGCTCTCTTCCAGACGAGGGCACTGTGCAGGAGGAGATGGAAGAGTTTAAAAGATCTAGTATCACAGGCAAGGTGGCTTGACTTGCCTGAAGCAGGAACTCTGGTAGAGCTGGGTCGGAGGGGGAGCCTGATTTGACTTTGCGGGCTAATTGGCAAAGAGTATCAGAGTCTAAAAGGGGAAAGTGTTCTAATTTTGGCACACCAGGGGGGGTAGGGTGTCCCGGAGGAGTTTTGTCGATTATTCCTGGGTTGGTGGCTGCCGTTGGAAAAGAGGAATAGATCTGGGTGACTTTATTGTGAAAGTAGTCCGCTAACTCATTACATTGATTTTGAGTTTTTGCTAGGGGGGGGGCTGTGTTCGCTGTAGTACATTTTTTTTACTAAGTGAAAAATTTCCTTAGGCTTAGATTTGGCTTCCATGATTTTCTCAGCGAGGTAGGTGGCCTGGGCCGCCCTAATCCCATCTCTGTAGGCCTTTATTGCCTCTTTATATTTGGTCTTTTTTTCGGGTAGGAAGTCTAACCGCCACGCTCTCTCTTGTTTCCTACAGAGGCGTTTTTGTTCTCTTAGGGTATTTGAGAACCAGGGTGATGATTTGTGCAGCTTCCTTGAGGTAGATCTCTGAGCGGGCAAGATCGTATCCAGTGAGTCCCTGATCCAGTCCTCGTAGTTTTTGTTTGCTATGTTGGGATCTGGGCGGGGGGGGGGGCGGCGGTTGGAGTCTAAGTTGTTAATCCAGGACTCCATAATTGCCCAGTTCCTCTTAATTGAGACCTGGGGGGTGGGTGGGGGGGTCTTGCCGGTGAGCCAAGTAAATGGGACCAAAAAGTGATCCGACCAAGGTAGGTGGATGGGTAGGCCCACCTTCAGCTTGGTACAGTTGCTAAAAATTGGGTCGAGTAGGTTGCCCTTTTCATGAGTGGGGGCTAGGACCAGCTGGGTTAGTTGTAAGGCTGCTAGATCATCAGTTATTTCCATGGCAGTATGATCTAAGGGGGAGTTAAAATGGTAATTAAGGTCTCCTAGAATCGTGTAGTTAGCGGAGGTCAAGATACGTTTGGCTATGATATCTGGGAGAGATCTATGAAACAACTTGGCCGGCTCTGGGGGGCGATATATCAGCGTGCCGGAAAAGGAGCTGTTCGCAGTAAAGTCTATGCTGAATGCTAGGCTCTCGCATTCAGGGATAGTTTCGGTTGTGGTGCGACAGCGATACTGGTCTTTTAATATGATAGCCAGGCCTCCTCCTCTCCCTACAGTTCGATCTAGCCTGTAGATTTGGAAACCGGGGGGTAAGGCTGAGATTATGTCTGGCTCCGAGTGGGATGTAAGCCATGTTTCTGTTAGAAAAATGGCATCCGGCTTACGCTCTTCAAGAAGTAGGTGGATTTGTGTGCTGTGCCTCGGTAGTGACCGACAGTTCAGTACATACATATGGTATTCCTGCGTCGCGGTGGATGGCGTGGTGTTACGCAAGTGGTGGTTACATCCGTGGCAACGGGAGGGAAGGTCATCTGGTAAATAGATGTGAGTACAGTGAGTAGCCGCTGCAGTTCCTATGTTGTAAATCTCTGCAGAGCTGTACGTCCTGACCTTTGTAGCGTGGGAGCCAGGGGTTATGGCCCCTGGTCCCGTAAGGTCGCGGACGGGCGCAGACGGGCTTGCCTTTGGCGCGCCTTCGGCACCCCGCCGGCGCGTCCGCTGCGCCTCCTGGAGCAACACATTGTTATATGTCAGGGGGAGGGGGTGTGGCCTGGGTCAGTGGGCGGTGCCCGGAGGTCACGGTGATTCCCTGCGACCCGCTGCAGCACCTGACTCGGCTGCGCGGGGAGGAGAATCATAGAGGAGGTAGGAGGTCGAGTGGTTTAAAAACACAATGAACACAGTCCCCAATTTCCAAAACGTAATCTTTTAAAAACGGAGTTCTGCTCTTGATAGTTTAAAAACACACAGGTTATACAATTACAATTTTTTTTAAAACTTAGTCTTAAAAGGTCTACTGCTCTCGGCTACAGCCTCAAGAGCTCAATCTAACTTTCTCCCCTTTTGCTTCATTTGCCTTCTGGATTTTGATGTATGTAGATCTTCTTTTCCTTTGTTTCAGCCAACTTAGGGGTCGATTAGGATCGCGGATTTTCCACATCCTCCGGGCCGGCGGAAGCCACCGCCGGCCCGGAGGATGTGGAAAATCCGCTGCGGACCCACCAAAGACCCACCGCCAAATTAGGATGGCTGATGGGTCTTGGTTTCAGTCTGCCGCTTTTCCGCCACGGTCGGCTTACAACCGCGGCGGAAAACTTCTAATATGGTGGCGGTGTCTCTCAGACACCGCCAGACATATTAGGATGGCTTCCCAGACATGCTTTTCCGCGGCGGGTTCTCCACCGTGCAAAAGCATACGGATCTTCACTTCGGGGGCTCGTTGCGGGCCCCCTGGGTGAAGGGAGGTGGTGGGTGCACAAGGGGGGTACCTATGGTACCCCCCTGCATTTACATGCAGAAAGCGGCAGGCACCGCTCGGTGCCTGCCGCTTTGTGCATGTAAATGCAATGCCTGCGTTTTTAACATTGCGGCGGGTGCAGCTTGAAGCCGCACCCGCCGCAATGTTAAAAATAGAGGATGTGACCGCCAGGGTGGCGGTCACATCCTAATTGCACAGGAGGGAACGCCGCAGCACATGCGGACGTTCCCTCCTACTCAGGGCTCGCGGAGGGATGCAAGTCCGTCCGCGATCGTAATGTGCCCCATAGTCTGCCAACTAATATCTACTTCCGTACTCTTTTTTCTGGCAGGCTAGGTGGCAAAAGAGTCACTTAAAATAAGATAACATTTGCAAAAAGGCGTTCAGTCTGGAAATTAGAAACACCCAGTGGTGTTACACCATTACAGGAATCTACACCAGCTCAGCAGTTAACATCCATCCTTTTCTAAATAAAGCAATTTTTTGCTGTTTATGTAAGCGTATAATTTTGCCATCAAAAACAAGTAGAGCCACACAGAACAAGCTTTTTCAAGGTTACAGACGTCGCTGTGGGTAGTATCAACAAAATTAGCTGTGCAATTCATTTTTTTCCTGGCTTTCCAGTTACTTGTCCCTCTTTCTTCCAAAGTGTACTATTTTTGTTTTTCTCCTCCATATATTTTGTGACATGATACTTCTGCTTTTCAAAATTTCCGTTTCCATTCCTCACTGAAAAAAAGACAAGAAAACCCCCCAAAAATGGAAGTTACATACTGATCAACAATTATTAACAGTGATAGATCACTATATACTCTAAAGCTTTTGTACATTTTTCATCCATAATCAGTTATATGTACTGTACCACTATCTTCATATTTCATTCTCTTGAAGAATTCAACACCCTCAACTAGTGCATTTTTTGTCACAATTAAATTATAACATGCCATCAAACTTGATCCATAACAGTTTATAAAGAAATACATTCCTCTAGACACACCTTTCCTAACAGTGAGCACAGTGTTTTACTCTAGAAATAGCAATATCTCCACTCAAACATCTTATAGTGAAAGAATATGTGCACAGTAAGGTTCATCAAAACACTAGGCCTTGTATGAACAAATTGCATAATCTTTGTTTTATAATTTCAGAAACACTAACTCTTTTACTTACACCTACACACAGATTGAACATTTAATTTTTTAACACAATGTTCAATACTTGGTGATATCTTTCTTCATTCTAAACTCTACCTCTCAAAACCTAGATTAAAAACACACACCTCTACAAACAGCTTTTCAGTAACTAAACCTTGGATAGTATAGTTTACCAACAGTAGTGCACTTACTGACACTTCTCAACAAAGTTCTTAAAGTATATTTTTAATTATTTAAACTTAGAACAGCTTGTTATATGCAGCTGAATACACCAGTCTGACTCAGTTCCAAATTTGGGGGCATATTAGCAAGGGCGATATCACCGCTTTAGCGGGACTTTTTCCAGCTAAAGCAGCGATATTTTTATCACCCTATTAGCCCGATAGCTACAGGTTTAGGGCCCGCTTTATTATTATTATTATTATTTAAGGATTTATAGAGCGCCTGGTGACCCGAGGGCATCCCCGCGCTATAAAGCTGTGAGTTGGCTAAGAGGGGGGAAGGGAGGAGCGGAACTCTTTACTTGTAGAAAAGCAGCGTTTTAAGTTGTTTGCGAAAGCGAAGGTAGCAGGGTTCCAGTCGCAGGCTGCGGGGAAGCAGATTCCAACGAGAGGCTGCCTTTACCGAGAAACGACGGCCTCCGGTACGTGCCCTCCTAAACTTGGGGACATTCGCCAGTCGTTCGTTGTCCGAGCGTAGGGACCTCAGGGCCTTGTAGGGGGTAACCAATTCTTCCAGGATGGAGGGGCCTTGTCCATTTAGGAGCCTGTGGGCAATGCACATAGCCTTGAACTCGATCCTCTCTCGAACTGGTAACCAATGGAGTGCTTTGAGGGCAGGTCTTGCGGAAGATCTGGAGGGGAGACCAAGCAACATCCGAGCAGCTGCATTTTGGGTTCGTTGCAGCTTACCCAGGGTGGATTCAGGGGCTCCCAAGTAGACAGCATTACTGTAATCCAGTCGGGCAAGAACTAGTCCTTGAATCAGTAATTTCCTGGAAGGGGGGGGGGAGTAGGGGAAGAATCTTGCGGACGAACCGCATGAGACCAAAGCAGGTACCAGCTGTTTTTGTAGCCTGGGTTTTCATGGTTAGGTCAGGTTCAAGCCAGACCCCCAGGCTCTTAAGTTCTTTCCTGGGGGTGGGCACCTCACCCAAGGAGTCGGGCCAAACAGACGGTGGAATAGTTGTCCATTTCTTGCCCATCAGCATGACCTCTGTTTTAGACCCATTGAGCTTGAGCGAAGATTCGCACATCCAGTGATGGATCTTCTGGAGGCAGTGCAAAAGACTGTCTGGGCGCTGGTCTAAGTGTGACAGTGAGACGACCAATTGCGTGTCGTCCGCGTAGCTCACGATCTTAAATTCAAAGGGGGCAACTACATCTTCCAGAGGGGCCATATAGGCATTAAAAAGGGTAGGGCTCAATGAAGAGCCCTGGGGAACCCCATTTATCAGAGGAAGAGAGTCAGACCGGGAGCAGCCATCCCGGACCTGAAAAGAGCGGCCCAAGAGAAAAGACTCCAGCCAGGCCAGCGCTGTACCCCCGAGCCCCGCCCTAGCCAGCCGGTGGAGCAGGACACGGTGGTCCACCGTATCAAAGGCTGCACTAAGGTCCAGGAGGATCACTGCCACTGATCCCCCCCGAATCCAGAATGCACCTTGCCTCCTCGATGACAGCGAGGAGGGCGGTGTCCGTGCCCTGGCCAGGGCGAAACCCCGTTTGGGACTGACGCAGCAGTTTGTTTGATTCTAGAAACTGGGACAGCTGCGTGTTGACCAATTTCTCGGCAATTTTGCTGATGCCAGGAAGGAGCGAGATTGGTCTATAATTGGCTAGGTCGGAAGGGTCTAGTTGTTTTTTTTTTAGCAGGGCTTTAACTACCGCTCCCTTCCAGTCAGGAGGGACCATGCCTTGAGACAAAGAGGCGTTGATCAGCTCTGTGACTGGAGGAGCGATCACTGGGGCGACTGCTTTGAGAAATCTCATGGGTGCGGGATCTAGGGGGGAGCCACTTTTCATTTTGGCCAGGGTCTTTTCGACTTCATCCAGTGTGACTGCTCTAAAGGCATTAAGAGACGGACCAGTGATGCTTCCTGAGCTGGTGATAGGTGTTATCGTGTCCCGGCAAGTTAGCTGACTGGGCTGTGGAAGAGAGTCCAGGATGGTGGTGATTTTGGAGTCGAAGAATTTAGCAAGTTCTTTACTCCTGTCTGGGGAGATGCTGGACAGTGATGGAGGTTCAGGGATCTTAAGGAGTTCTTTTACTATGAGATAAGATTCTCTTGCGGAATTGGAGGCATTTTTTATTCTGTCATCATAGTAGGAGGCTTTAGAGGTTTTCAGAGCGGCTTTATATGCTCTGACAGTCCTCCGGTAGGCATCTTTATTGGAGTGAAGCCAGTCCTTCCTCCATGATCGTTCAGCCTTTTTACAATCTTTGCGGAGAACTCTAAGTTCTAAGTTAAACCATGGGGCTGAACCTAGCTTTCCGCTTTTATCTTCCCGAGTTTTCATAGGGATGATAGGATCAAGTGAGTCAGAGATCCACTTCCTGAAGTTATTGTCAGCTGTAACCGGGTTCCCGGTAGGATTCGGAGTTGATGCTTCTAAAGCAATGGCCCATTCCTTGATAGGGAGTCTGGACCAAGCCCTGTCTCGGGTGTACGTAATGGGCTTAGGAGGCTTCCTGAGTTCTCCTGGTACTACGAGGGGGACCAAAAAATGGTCAGTCCAGGGGAGAGGGCATGCAGGTTTGGCCAGGAGGGTATGAACATTGGTGAAAACTGGGTCTAGCAAATGGCCCTTAATGTGGGTAGCTCCGGTGTTTGCTAGTTGGAGACCATAAGCAGCAAGATCTCGTGCCAGGTCGGCAGCCCCTGTGTCTAAGGGATCGTCAAAATGGATATTGAGGTCCCCTAGCACAGTGAAGTTGGAAGTGGAATGGGCAACAGCTGATATGGAATCCAGTAGGGCGCTAGCAAAGGGGCCAGAATGACCGGGGGGGCGATAGACCAGAATGCCTGTCAGTGAGGTTACCGGGGACAGGCGGATGTTAAAATGGCAGCTCTCTGAATCCTTGATGAGGGCTTCACTGATTCTGCACGGGAGATACTCCCGGTGCAGAATTGCCAGTCCGCCTCCTCTGCCACA
Source organism: Lissotriton helveticus (assembly GCF_964261635.1). NCBI lineage: Eukaryota > Metazoa > Chordata > Amphibia > Caudata > Salamandridae > Lissotriton > Lissotriton helveticus. Next base: position 1,411,689,077 of record NC_136067.1, on the reverse strand, counting down.
GGGGCGAGGCTGGGATTGGATGCGGAAGCCCGGGGGCAGAGCCAAAACTACATCTGAGTCAGAGTGCGGTGTGAGCCATGTTTCTGTTAAAAACAGAATGTCTAGTTCATGGTCTTCAAGCAGATGGTTAATGAGCAAGGCATGCATAGGGAGCGACCTACAGTTTAGTACTGCTAGTTTCAGGCCAGATTGTGTACGTGGCCTTTGAGTCAGTTGTGGTTTGACCGGAGGGCAGATGGCACAGTTTGTAAAGGTTCCACATGAATCATGGACATAATGACAGTATATGCTTTTGGTGGGTCTGAGGCTAAGTAAGTCACGGCTAGAGTAACCCACCCTCTTGGTCAGTCCGTCTGGCAGGGGCTCTGGCCCTGGGCCCGGTCGTGCGCGGACAGGCGCAGACGGGCTTGCCTTAGGCGCGCCTTCGGCGCGCAATCGTCGCGCCCGCTGCGCTCATCCGCTGCGCGTCCTGGTCATGCACATAATTTATGCCACTTCCGGAGAGGTTGGGGGCGTGGCCTAAAAAGGGGCGTGGCCTCCGGTTTCAGCGCGCTGGCGCTGGCGCCAAGCAACGATCCCTGGTGGTCTCCCAGCAGTAAGTAATCGACTGCTTTCAACCCAGGTATTTAGCAAGCAAGATGTGGTATTTTAAAATCATACACAGTATTCAAGTGACACAGAAAATATTTTTAAAATATGAGCAGAGCTTCGCTCCCGGCTACAGCCTCAGGAGCACAACAAACACAGTTACCTGGCACCCTTGGGCGGCGTCTTAAGTAAGGTTTGTGGTGGGGGGACGTGGCCTAAAAAGGGGGCGTGGCCTCCGGTTTCAGCGCGCTGGCGCCAAACAACGATCCCTGGTGGTCTCCCAGCAGTAAGTAATCGACTGCTTTCAACCCAGGTATTTAGCAAGCAAGATGTGGTATTTTAAAATCATACACAGTATTCAAGTGACACAGAAAATATTTTTAAAATATGAGCAGAGCTTCGCTCCCGGCTACAGCCTCAGGAGCACAACAAACACAGTTACCTGGCACCCTTGGGCGGCGTCTTAAGTAAGGTTTGTGGTGGGGGGGCGTGGCCTAAAAAGGGGGCATGGCCTCCGGTTTCAGGGCGCTGGTGCCAAACAACGATCCCTGGTGGTCTCCCAACAGTAAGTAATCGACTGCTTTCAACCCAGGTATTTAGCAAGCAAGATGTGGTATTTTAAAATCATACACAGTATTCAAGTGACACAGAAAATATTTTTAAAATATGAGCAGAGCTTCGCTCCCGGCTACAGCCTCAGGAGCACAACAAACACAGTGCATGTCCGTGATATTTATCGCTAATGACATGCAAAGTGGGCGTACCAAACCTGTTAGCGACTGAAAGCAGTCGCTAACACAGCTATCGCCTATTAGCAAGGCAGGCGAAGCGATAAAAAAATACGCGCTAAGAGCGATTATCAATAGAACCTAACGCCTGCTCAGACCATGACTTAACCTGTATATCCAACGGGAGGTGGATATTCAGGGTAAGTGACCAGTAGCGTTGATGCCTGAATATCGCTGGATTTCTAGCGATATTCATGCATTGAGCCACTATCACCGGATATTTGATCGCTTTAGAGATAAACGTTGCTAATAGCACGTTATCTCTGCGATTATCTCCGGCGATACGCGGCAATAAAAAAAATGCGCTGAGCAAATTTAGTGAGTTGCTAATATGCCCCTTGGTCACTTCTGTTTGGCACAACCACAACAGGCTTCTTCTCTGCCAAATCACCAAAAATAATGTGAACTATCCCTGGTTCTGCAACCAATCACATCACAGCATTTCTTCAACCATGTAATAAAAATGGTAGCTATTGCTTGAGCCTTCACCCTTTTTTTTACTTCCCTCCATACTATCTGGCGAGAGTCTCATGAGATTGTACCTTTTTTGGAAAATAGGAATTAACCATCTACTCATCACAGTACTAATCTCTTACACACTTCCTCTCAAAAACAATGTCCACAAAATGCATTCCTACTAATAGAGTGTATTCAGAACTTATCTACCTCCTATTACTATTCACGATTGCGCGAGAGTCCCGCGAGGTCATATAATAATCAATAAAGCTCCCTCACGACCTATATTTCTTTTATCATAAAGACTAAATCTAGTATGGGTTAAAGATTCATATAGACAAAAACATCATCAATACAAATCCATTGTTATATTCAAACTTTGTTCTTTATTTTTCTTAATTTAATATTCATAATTACCTTTCTAATAACTTTACATCAAAGTCAGTTAGTTGTCTTAAAAAAAAAAAAAGATTTTTCTTTTTATACATTGTTTTAGATGAACAAATGCATTATAGGCATATACAATTTAAATGCAACACTATGCTCTGGACCCCTGAGGTTAATCAAATATACAAAAAAAAAAAATTGTCAATCTCTCTCAGTCAAACCAAACAAACTCACACATAGACATCTGGGTCAAACGGAGACATAGATATTCAAGGTTTCCACTACCAAGTTGGATGGACGTGTTCAACAAGGTCTGTTCAAACAAGGTCGATGCTCATTTTTGTGGGGTATAACAGATGTAAAACCACCTTCCTCAGGACCTTCCCAAATAGTATGGACTCACACAACAATAGGGGGTACAGTTAGTACTGATATGAGGATTGCTCTCCAATAGATATCAAGTTAAAAAGCTGGGCTGGTAAGTTGTACGTGGAACGTAAGACAACTGTAATGCTTTCAGATACAGTGCTTGTCCACCTGACATACGGGCACACTCCTGTTAATTTATGTTCTAAATGGTCTTTTCTGTAGAGTAGTGTCGATGTAGAAATAATGTTTTGAGACATTATACCTACATTGATGCTACAATTGAATAGCACAGGAAACATGCTGACAGCTAAATGATTATGTCTGAGGCACAGTAAAGACCATATAGAACATAAATAAACCAAAGTGTGCCCGTTTGCTCAGGTGGACAAGCGCGGTATCTGATAGCAGGCCCTCTGCCGCTTTGTAAGTTGGGGGATTAACTCCCCTTGAATCCTGAGGGTCCCTGGGGTCCAAGTAGCCCACCAGGTAAGTCCAATAAGCGCCACAGAGCTGCGTTGCAAAGTGGTGTAAAAAGGGACGTGGCCTTGGACCACCTCTCTGCAAAACAGCTCTGTGGCGCTTACTGGAGGTACCTGGTGAGCTAGTTGGCCCACAGGGACCCTCAGATCAAGGGGACTTAATCCCTCAACTTACAACGTGCTAGGGGCTGCGTTTGCACAGTGGTACAGGGAGGGGGCTGCGCCTGATATTAGAAATGAGCAATACTGCTGTGTGGGACTTACTGGTGGTAATAAAAGGGGTAGTTGGCCCCCAAGGTTGACGTTGGGGTCTAACTACTCCTCCTGTTACCTCCAGTAAATCCCACACAGTGGGATTGCTAAGAGGTGTTTGAAGGCCATGCTCCCCTTTTCCACCACTCCGCAAACGCGACTGCTATGTTATAGTTAGAAATTAGCATTTAAAAAACCTTTGAAATTCACAAAAAAAAACATAGGTCTTAGGAACCTTATAGTTAGAAATTAGATTTTAAAAAAACATTGAAATTCATTGAAAAAACCATAGGTTTCATGCACGTTATAGTTAGAAATTAGCATTTAAAAAACCTTAGAAATTCACTGAAGAAACCAAAGGTTTCAGGGACGTTATAGTTAGTTGGACATTTCACTCGTACAAAACCATAGAAATTCTCCCGTTATAGTTAGTTCAGCTAACTATAACTTGCGCCCCCGCAATGCACTGCTGATACCATCACATATTACATCATTCATGACATGGTCATTGACATCATTCATGACATCACTGATGACGTCATCCACATGAAAATCTGATGCACCTCCTCACAACCTAATATAACCTTTGATACACCCACTCTAAAATACAGACTACCATTTCCGAAACCATAGACACACCAATACCAGATACTACAAACGCACTCACTGATTCCTAGGTCTAGACACACATCTTCGCATTCACCCATACAGTCACTCATACACCGCCACTCATCCAGAATTACTCAGTCATGCAGCGAATAAATCACACTTCAATTTACTAACCTATACAGTTATACACATACCACCTCACTTATTCATACAGATACTTACTCTCTTATACAATCACTGATACAAGTACACACTCATCCATACAGCCACTCTCACAATCACTCACTCTCACATACTTATTTATATACACCATCACTCACATATACTTCCTTTTACATATGTAGTTACTTGCACATGTACCACCGAGACATCCATTCACTCACCAACGCACCCATACACACACATTCATCCACCCATACAGCTGTTTCTACTTGCAGTCTTGAACCCATACACCCAGTGAATCAACCAATCACACATCTACGCACAGTCACACACCTCCCACCCATGCACACACACACTCAGTCTTCCATAAAAATAATCAAGCAACCAATAAATAACCCATATGGACACTCATGTGGCTACTGACCAACTCATGCAGCAGCTTACACAACAACAGACATACTGATACAAACATTCAGACGGTTTAGTGACTAACCCATGCATTCAGTAAGGCACATTTAATCCTTCACTTATACAGTACGTCACGCACCTACTAAATTCTCCATCCAAACACTTATACACCCACTCATTCTTCAATATACCTTGGCATATATATAAAACATATTTAAACTTTATAGAAACACACAGTCACTGGATGATGTCATCAGTGATGTTATTTGAGATGTCATCAGTGATGTCATCCGTGATGTCACTGACCATGTCATGAATGATGTAATATGTGACATCATCAGCAGTGCATTGCGGGAACGCACGTTCTAGTTAGCTGACCTAACTATAACAGGGGAATTTCTATAGTTTTGTACGAGTGACTAACTAACTATAACGTCCCAGGTGACTGGATGGTAGCACTGGACCTGCATGACGCATGTTTCCAAATACGTGTCCTACAGTTCTACAGGAGTTTTCTGTGGTTTCAGGTAGGCTACAAGCACTCCCACATCTATGTGCCCCCTTTGGACTTACCAGTGCACCTCAGATATTCACAAATGTGATGGCGGTGGTTGCAGCCCATCTGTGGAGGTTGTGAATACCAGTCTTCCCATACCTCAATACTAGCTACTGAAGGCAGGCTCACCCAAAACAGTAGAACACTGGGGTATCAATTGACAGGTTGCTGCTGCTGTTGGAAGTACAATGTTTTATTCAGAATATCATACTTTAACCTCACATAGCTGAGGAAGATAGTATGAATTTATAGAAAATGTGCTCTCATTTTAGCTTCTAAAGCACCTTCCTATTAGAAAATCCCAGCAAAACGTCAGCATTTTCCACAGGGTTAAATCGTTTGTGAACTCACCAGAATTCCTAAAATGAGTATAACAACACAAAAAAATAATTTATATTGCGAATAAAATCTGTTATCACCATTTGTATGTGCTCCTTTTTGTAATCCAAACCCGGCATTCAGTACAATGCATGTTAATTAGGACCATGTCCCTGAGTCCTGTATGGCTGCCACAATGTGCTGTCCATGTTGTGACCAGCAAATCAAGAAGGTGTCCCTTTGGGACACACTCCACATGCCTTTGGAAGTCAGGGTGTTTTCTGGAAGGTTTTGTGCAGATTTGTTGAACGGCACCAGTGTTATTCATGAAAAAATACTCTTTTTTTTGGAAATTCTGATCTAACTTTAATTACTAAATGGTTCTTGCCGCTGATTGATCTGGAGATAGATAGACAGGTAGATTGATAAATAGATAGATAGACAGATAGACAGACAGACAGACAGACAAACAAATAGATTGATAGATAGACAGACAGATAGACAGACAGACAGATGCCTCTGGATGTCAGGGTGTTTTCTGTACTCTTTTTTTCGGAAATTCTGATCTAACTTTAATTACTAAATGGTTCTTGCCACTGATTGATATAGAGATAGATATAGAGATAGATAGATAGATAGATAGATAGATAGATAGATAGATAGATAGATTAAGAACACTGACTTTATGGAAACATTTACTAAGTACGTTTGTACTGTTATCTGCCTGTTTCATAACTTTTTCCCTCGACAGGTGGAGTTATGTTTTTATGGGTGAAGTGGTTACTGTAGTCACACAGAATGTATATATTACGAGAGCTTTCATGCCATATGTATTTGATTTGTGTGAGAACATTTGTTTTATATGCAAAATGTTATGATGTCGGTCTTGCAATTTTTCCTAGGTGCCTTGTTAGCCAACAAACCTAGGTCCTAGACAACACATTGTAATGTACCCAGATATTGCCCCTGTTGTCCTTCTGCTATAGCCACTCAGAGCAATTGTGTATTCTTCTATCTATTCCTGTGATATAGTGGATAAGGAATAGTAGTAGAAGACATTATGAGGCAGCCTTAAGATTATGTATGTCTGATGCTTCAAAGGATCCTACTTTCACTATTTCTAAATATCTGTTTTTCACCTGGTATTTGCATTCTAAGCATTTCACTTGAATATGGGTATAACCCCTACTGGTGATAGTGAGATATACAGTGTGGAAGGGAGTTCGTTTTACTTAAATTGTGAGATGATTTATTGTTTTATGTGTATCCTGGTTTAATGGGGTTGTTCAATACTTCCACTACTGAGATTATTCTTATGATAAGAATTTTAATCTGACTTGTACTAGTATTAGAAATGTGTTTTTTAATATCTGATAATTGAACTGGAAATTGGCAGTGTGATTATATTTGTTATATGCATTGCATTTATTCAATTGTATAGACGTTTTATGGATGATAAATGTTCCAAAATAAATGAAAATTGACTTGACTTATCTACAACAATATATATTAGCTGTATTGTGAGGGTACAGTACCAACAGTTATCTATCAAATGCTGCATCAATTATATCTATCAATGTTCATTGATGTTCTGGCTCTATATCTTGTGTCTGAACACCACATATATTGTTTTATATCTGCTGGAAGAATAGCACATTACCTGTAAATCTGGTATTATATAAATATATTAATTGGAGAGTTTTGATATTGCTGCAAATAGTGACTACAATCTGACAGGAAAAACGTTGCTATTGTTGACCAACCCCATCCCTGTCTCCTTTTTAGCAAAAATGTACAATTCAGAAATATGATTGTATGATGCAATCATGACTCAAATGACAAACACACGAATGTGCTGGGTCAATTAAAACATGGAAATGGTATGCAGTCTGAGACCTGAAAAAATGTCATAAACACTGAATACAATTGTGAGGCTAAAGTTGCTCATTATTTCTCCTAGATACCTTTCACAGCATTGGAGACAGCTGGGGTAGGGGTGAAGATCATTGCCAGTTTGTGGATGCCTATAAAGATGGAAGAACAGGACCTCAATCCTACACACAAACACTGCTGCCCATTAATGGTAAATACAATGACTTCTGTAAAAGAAAATCAATGATGTATACATTCCAAGTGATATGTACACCCATGTACCTACATTTAGTGATCTCCTAAGTGACTATGACCTCTTGAATTTACTATTTTACAAATATCTACTATTGGAGAATATTAAAAACATGCTCTGTTACCTGTACTGTACATTTTGGGGAACTTCTTAGTCCAAATGACACACAAACTCATTTGTAAAAGGATTTGGGTGTGCAAAGAACCACCAAGATTTTCACAGTTCGATGAGATCGGTTCCTCAAGTATCTAAACATATATCTAAGATATGCTTATTGAAATTTCCTGCGAATGAGTGCAGGGCACAATGGTGATTACCCTGTGGTCTACCTTTATTTCCATTATGTCTGTAACATTATAGATGTAATACTAAACCTATATGTACAGTGCATGAGATAGCCCATCTTATGTCTATAGTTGAGGGGCATCTTTCTCCAGGCAATTTGGCAGCTATCACACTATCACAAGGTGGATTGCATATTGCACTTCAAACTAATATGAAAGTAGAGCTTGGGCTCCTCAGAAAGTGAAAGTTTGCCAAATGAAAGAAACCCCTCTAGATGCTTCCCTTACAACACAACTAACTAACAAATGGGGTGATTTCCCTGAAATATGTCTTTCTGATCATTCTTCATTCCAATAACATCCAAAATATTCCAAGCTTGTTTGTGCTACCTACTGAAACCTAAGTATCTATTGCTCAGCACTCTGACCGCTTCATGTTTCCTGGACTCTTTTAGAAGCATATGCAATCACTAGTTCGTACATAGGTTCCTCAGTAGAATTCAATATTGGGTCAATCTTCTTAGTCATACTTTCTTATGAAATATTCGATTACAAGGCAGACATATCTTACAAGGTTTACAGATCATGGATTAAAGTAGATCTGTATACTTATTTTGAAATTAAAAAAAATAAATGCTATGATATCCTTTCCATCAGATACCGAAGCGTACCAATATATGCCGTTTGCACCCTGACTATATGATATAACATGATTATACTTTGATAAGCGTGCAGAAAATTCATACTGCCTTGAACACGTATACTATTAAGAACAATTTTTAGGTGAATCTGGCTAAAGATAAAAGCTGTTTCACATGAAAAATGCACCTCTACAATAGAAAGAATCATATGACATATGAAAAGATTAAAGCCTACAAAAACTTGGGGTTTTGTTTACCTCAATATTAAACTCGAATGGTTTTATGAAACTCTGGCTAGTGATACTATGTTTATTTAAAAGAGCAAGCAAAAGGTATTGCCTGTTCTTCTTCGTGCTGTTGCTAAATGTCTTAATAAGACTTGGTCAAGACTAGCATTGCCAAATGGAAAAGCCTCAGGCAATAGTTAAGTTGGCAATTGGCCATATTACAAGGAGCCTGGTGCCGGAAAATCAATAGTTATGTACTTGTGTAATATGAAATTCAACAGATTGCGGTAATCAGGAAATATGCTGTGGGCTGCAATTTGCTTGGGTGTTCTTACAGGGGTGCAAAATAAAAAACAACTTTCTGTATAATCTTCTGAAGTAAATGTACATGGGGAAATCTGTGAAGGCCCACTTTTGCTGAACAATATGTGTAATTGGTTCCTGAAGGACAAATAGACAAAATTGTATTTTGAGGGTCATATGCAAGCTTCTCAAACATTTGAATACTCATAGATGTATAACCATCTCATGATCTCTGAGAATTGAAGCATGTAAAATAGCTTTTTATAACATGTTTTTGAAATTTTATTTCATCTAGATTCATATGCAGATGTTATTAGGGTTTAGAATTTACCAAGACATGCTGCGATGTTAATATGGAACTATAGAAGACTTGGAACCTACTTTATTGCTCTGTGCTTTGCTCTGAGCATGTTTAGAATAGTTGAGAAGGTTTGAACTGAGGAGATTACTTTTGGTTACATGTGTTACACAATAAACTAGTGTGAGAAATTAGGTTGTTCTTTGAGAAGTGTGTGAGCCCCTCTCAGGCAAACGCTTTAGTCCCCATCAGGCTGAACCAATAAAGTCACAAAATTAGCCTACGTTTAAAACTCTGGTAACGTGGCAAAAAATAAGTCAGGCTTACTTTAGAGGCAATGTGTAAAGTATTAATGCATCACACAAACAGTCATAATGTGAAAACACAAGACAAGGAAATATCCCAAACCAATTTAGAAAAAAAGACTAATATATTTTTTTAACAGCAAAACAACAAACATCTGATTAGTAGAACTGGATATATGACATTTTAAAGGTTTAGGTAAAAATAGTGCTTAAAAGCACAAAGCATCAACTGTGGATATTTGGTTACAAGTTCAGGCTGCTCCAATGGATCACGGACCAGATACAGGGACTAGGTTAGGCTAGCAGAGAATTGTACCTTATGTCTTTGAAGTGGGACATTGTGCCATGCAGTGGCGGTTCCGAGGTGTAATGTGAGGTCCTGCGTCGAGATGCGTCACGCAGCATCAGTTCCGAAGAGGAGCTGCGGGAGCTGTGAGGCGAGGTCCACATAGAGTCACATCACGCTACATTGTTTCTGATGGAAACCACAGCTAGGCTGGCAGATCAACTTTAATCCCAGATCCAGGGGCCCAGGGCTAGGGAGTCACCACTTGTGGGAGTCAGGACTCACAGCAGGCAGAGGCCAGGTGCAGGGTTCAAGATGGTTGGAGCCTTTTCGGTTCTTAGGCTTTGATCAGGATGCCGGCCAACTAGCTCTTGGAGGCACTCTGGGGGGTTCAAGATGCAGGTCCAGTCCTTCCTAGTCAGGCCAAAGGGCAACAGAGCAGTCCTTCTTGCAGCAACGCAGCAGAGCAGCCCTTCTTCAGAGCCTTCTACAGGTCCAGAAGTGATCTGTAGAGTGGGTCCAAGGGTCCAAAATGTATACATGGCACCCACTTTGCAGTGGGAGAAGGATCTGGAGTTTTCCCCTACAGAGGTGTCTGAAATGCCCTGCCTCCCTGCCTTGGTCTCAGTCTGTCAGGGGGTACAATAGGCTGGTGTGAAGTCCTTTGTATGGGAGCTGAGCCAGTGCCTTTGAGGCACAATTGTGGTAGGTGACAGCTCTGCCCCATATCAAATAAGAGATTGCCCATTCTGCCAACACCCAGACCCTCTATTGTGATGCTGTCTGTATGGCATACACAAAGGGCAACTGCCAACTACACCTAGTCATTGACCCAGGAACATGCTGCAGACACCAAATGGTTATGGCAAGAAAATGCCAACTTTCTAAAAGTGCAATTTTCAAAATTATAACTTAAAATCTGACTTTACAGTTAAAGAGAATTTCAAATTACAATTCCTCAGAAACCAAACTTGACTTTCCTACTTGTTCCAGATCAAAAGTTAGCATTTATTAAAATGTAATAGGGTGACAAAATGTTATCTTATAGGAGAGGTAGGACTCATAGTAGTGAAAAATGAAGTTGTGAGTTTTTCACAACCAAGACGTGTAAAACGGCAAAGTGCCTGTCCAACTTTTTGATTGAAGGCTGACTGGTCTAACAGCTAGTCTACCACAATTTGCCCCAACTGACAATCAAATGAGTTAATGTGACATCGAAAACTCTACTCTGGAAGAGGTCAGTGGAGACAGGCTGCAGCTTTATGAAGCACTTTTGAAATAAACTTAGATTATGGAATTTGGTGAGGATCCCATTTTGCTGAACAATTAGTTTAACTGGGTGCTGTTAGGCAAATAGAATAGATGGCATTTCGAGTTTGAAACGGAAGGTTTCAAAACATGTAGATAATTGAAGCTGTATGCCCATCTCACGTTTATAGCATCACTGATGCTAGCAAGTGTGAGCTATTTCAATGAAATCTCACAATGTTGGCTAATTAATATACCAGTTTGTCCCAGTAGTTCACGCCACGCATGTCTCATCTTGAGATAGTGAAATCGGTCTAGCGGCGATGTGACTATCCCTTCTTTTGGTATATCTTCCCATCTGCAAACCACTCCAGTACAAAAAACATTCCCCGAACTGCACTCTACCCATTTTTCGCAGTGGGCTAGCTACTTATTTCTTCTTGCCCATTGGAAACCACGTACACCACGCCAGTGGGATGGATGCTGAATATTGCAGCGCACCTGCCTGTTTTTCCAGTAGGATTTCCCATGCATGGGTTGTGGCATTTAAGGAATCTAAAACACCATGCTTCCTTTTGGGTGGGTGGAAAATCACTTGCAGAAGGATAACAGGGTCAGACACTTTTCTTTCAATGTACCTGTGAGGTAAGCCCTATGGCCCGTGCATCCAAATGTATGCATATGAGGCTTGAGATACTCTATAGTATAGTTCTAAGTTCTGGTGCATTGAGGCCCCCCACGGAGTAAGGTGACGTCAACGTTTCCCACGTAACCCTCGGCTGTTTGCCTGCCCACGCTAGCCTAATCATCAGGGATCTTAGTGTAGTTAATATATGCCCCGGGAAAGTCATAGGTATTTAAGAATAGAAAAAGAAATCTAGACAGGACGACTACTTTCATAATAGAGACGCATCTCAATAGCGAAAGGGGCAGTTTAATCCATCTGTCTATGTCATCCTCGGGTTTAGAAATAGCCTTCCCAAAGTTCTCCGTAAGCACTGTGGCAGAGTTTGTGTGAGTTTGAACTCCCACACAGCGTATTGAGTCCATGGACCATTGCATAGGAATGTCAAGCTGTATCGAAGTAGTGCAAGGGGTTAAAGAAAAAATAATGGATATCGAACAATTAATACAGAGTCCTGAGACCTGCCCAAATTGTGTAACTTCTGAGAGAACAGGTCTGAGATTCCTTTCTGGCTCATGGACATATACCAAGGTGTCATCCACATATGCCAACACTATTATTGGTATCCTGGGAATCACACTGCCTTGTGCCCGTGGTATTCCATTAATGCACTCAGGAGTGGTTCCGCAACTAGTGCGTATAGCAAAGAGGATAGAGGACACCCCTGGCGGGTTCCTCATGAAATAACTATGGGGCTGGTGACAGTGCTGCCCACCTGCACTCTTGCCTCGGCACTGTGATTAGCATCATGACCAATCGTAGGAACACCTCCCCCACCCTATTTAGGACTCCTTTCATGAATGCCCACTCCACCGAGTCAAACGCCTTTTCGGGGTCATGGAACACTGCCGTGGCTTAGACTGGTAAGTCTATCTTTGGTTCTGAAGATAGTGCGAAGATGATAAGTAATATTTCATCCAGGGACAAAGCCAGCCTTTACTGGTTTTATTACTAGAGTGATTATGGGTGACAGGCAGTTTACCAGAATTATGGCAACAATCTTTTTGTCTACATTTAAAAGTGACAGTGGTCCATATGAGGAGCAGGTATCTGGGGGTTTACCAGGCTTCAAGAGTGTAATGATCAGTGCCTCCCATATGGTGGGGGGCATCTCCCCATTCTGAACCATCTCCTCATACAGGGTCATTAAGTGTCGGCCGGCCACTCAAGTCAGAAACTTAGGGGTATGCATTGATGATTCTTTATCAATGAAACAGCAGGTAAACAAAGTAGCTGGTACGTGCTTCACCATCCTGAAATGGTTACGGAAGATCATTTGGATGCTGCCTATGGATACCCAGAAGACCGTAGTCAATGCACTGATTACATCTAGGCTTGACTACGGTAACATCTTATACCTGGGCTCCAATTTAGCTGTGATCAGGCGGCTCCAATTGGTCCAAAATTCCGCCGCCAGGCTGCTTTGTAAGATCCCTAGGACAGCTAGGATATCAAAGCACCTAAAGGATCTTCACTGGCTTAGGGTTGAGAACCGGGTCCGGTTCAAAGCATTGACCTACATGTTTAGGATCAAGGCAGGGACTGCACCAAAGTACCTGCAGAATCTGGTTAGGCCCTACGTTCCTGAACGAAACCTCCGTTCTTCAAATGGAGCCAACTTTGTGGTTCCTAGATTTAAACTGGCCCGTATGGGGGGAAAGTCTTTCTCCCATCTGGGACCAGTTCTTTGGAACTCTTTGCCTCTAGCCCTGCGTAAGGAGGTAAATCTCGCCAGTTTCAAGAAAGGTGTAAAAACCTGGCTTTTTGATAAATAATTGAAGGCTTCTAATGGGTTGGTTTCTGCGCTTTCGGTGTTTTTTCAGCTTTCACATCTGTTGCGCCGGGAAACCCTTTGTGGGTATCTGTGCGCATTATAAGTGCAAAAAATAAATAAATAAAAATAAATAAATAAATAAATGAGTAATTCCTGAAAGGCCTTATAGAACAGGACTGTGAGGCCATCCGTCCCAGGGGCACTGCCTGTATGCATCGTTTTGAGGGTGCCTCAGATTCCACTAGGATGAAGAGGTGTCGTAAGGTGTTCCTATGGGCATTGGTGAGCCATGTCATCTGTTTGTGCTCTAGATAGTGTTGGATTGCCTCATCGTCAGCAATCGTCTTACTGGTATATAATTCGGAATAATATCTATGAAACCTGCCAGCCACGGCCCTGGGAGAGGTAAGTTTGTGTCCTGCCTCATCTGTAACTTCTATAATCACCACTGCCTCTCTCTTAGGTCATATGAGTCATGCTAGGGTAGCACCTGGGTGTTTTCCCTCTCCGTAGACTATGGCCGGTGAGAATTTACCCAGGTGTTTCACCTCCCCAGCCGCAGTGTTGGTGTATTCCTCTAGAACCTTTTTAATAATTTCTAGGAGTTTGGTAACCCCAGTTCATTGGTGTGCTTGTTCTAGGCTTGCTATCTCCCTCTCTAGCCTCTCGTAATGCACGGCGTACGCCCGCTTTTTGGAAATTGTTATACCCCTGACGTGTTCCTTAAACGTTTCCCATACCATGGCAAAGCTGTCTACTGGGCCTATATTTGTTTAAAAAAACACCTCAATCAACTGTGCCATTTCTGATTTAAAAACCAGGTCCATCAAAGAGACTACGGGGGAATCTCAATAGGGAGGGAGTGTCTGTCCAAGTGATCAGAATATATTTTGGGCAGTGTGTCTCAGATGGGAAACAGTGGGAACAGGCTCCTGGAGATCAGCCAGAAATCTATAGGGGTATATGTATCGCAACTAGCTGAGTAGTGAGCGAATCCTGCAGTATCTGGGGAACGCTGCCTCCCAAAGTCTATGAGGCCTAATAGTTCAATTAACTCTGCTATTGCGCCAGCTGCCACCACTTGGCGGTGAGGGAGACCTTTTGGTCTGTCATTGACTGGGTTTAATATGCAATTGAAATCCCCCCCCCCCCATTATAAGAGAACTTTTTTCTCACATTAATAGTGAGCCCAATGTCTGGTAACATTTTTAGGGCCATATACATTGACTCATTTGACTGCCTGTCCCACTTTGTGGCATTTAGCAATAATGTACCCACCATTAGGAGCTAGTTGTGAATATTGCAGTGTAACGCAAGATTTCGGATTAAGCCATATATGAACTCCCCTAACATGTGATGTAAAACCTGCCGGGTGAACAATACCTTGTAGGTATCTATATGAAAGCATTTTACTACTAGGGGCCAGATGGGTATCTTGGAGCAGAGCATTATCGACCGTATGTCGTTGAAGGTATGCTATAACTTTTGGAGTTTTCCTATGCTCATTTAGTACTCTAACATTCCAGGTCAGGAATCGTACTCTATTACTCGTCTTATGTTTCACCTCTATTTTTGCCATCTCTAAGGTGCTCCTTGCTATGTGTCCATGTGCGCTTCTGGATGTGCCACCAAGTAATTGCCTGTCGTGCCACAACATGAATAGCTTTAATACCCAACACCCACCTTCCCTTCTCCCACGCTATACAGTCCCAAACTTTGCATAATCGACTATTTGCCCACACACCCCTCCCAGAGTAAACCATCAATTAACACTTTCAGCAACGAGAACATTACTGACCCAGTGTGGATCACACTCGAGGGCAGATGTTGCCGGCATCCAAAAACTTCTCAGCCCGTACATACCTTTTAGTGTATATAAGAAAATGCTTCCCACCTTTCATTAGGATGACAGCACTCCTGTCACTAGCCTATTTTGCGCCAAGCTATTTCTTGACTAGGATAGGGTCGGCACCAGCTTAAGCAGAGGAGAACCAACAGAGGTCCCCCTTTTGCTGATACCTCAGCTACAGCACTTTTTTTTATTTTAAAGTCACTTCTTAGGCAGAGGTTCAGTTTACCATCCTGTATAGTCACCCTGTTCAGATAGTTATGTCCTTTCTCAAGAGCTCATTGTGTGGCCCTCATCAAGAAAGCTATGCATGCCACGTGTGATTCGATTTCCAGCACCAAGTCGCTTTTGAGTTCTGTTCTTTCCTGTGCCCTTTGATAGAACCAGCCCCTGTGCTAATCTTCATGCTCTGACACGCCTCTCTCTTTTTTGAATTGTGGGTTAGAGGAGCCCTTCTTATGTGCCCCGCCATCAAGCTTTTTTATAATGTCCAGTACCTGCTTAGGGTCAAAAAAGACAAGTGGTGTCCCTTCTACCATTACTCAGAGCTTTGCAGGTTATATCATATTTTAATCTAAGCGCAACTCCCGCAGCCTCCTCTTGACTGGAGCAAACAGATGCCGGGCCTCCTGCACTTGCTGTGTAAAGTAAGGGTAAATGGAGATATTCATATCTTCATGTCAAAGTTCCTGTACTTTCCTGGCTTTACGGAGGGCCATGTCACGGTCCCTGTAATGAAGAAGCTTTGCAATGATAAGACGAGGCAACGCGCATGGGTGCTGGTCTCGGAGCCAGTGATCTATGTGCGCACTCTACCGCAAACATGTTTGAGAAGTTCTTCCTGCCCAATAGTAGTGGCCAATAATTGCTCCACATAATGTTCCATGTTTGTGATATTTGTGGACTCTGGTATTCCAACTATGAGTATGTTATTGCACCTTGAGCGCGCCTCCAAGCCCTCCGCCTGGCTTGGACACTCCGTAGAAGCTTCTCCAATTATGTTTGTGACTGTGGGCCCGCACTAAGTGCATCCTCCGCCTCAGACACTCTTTGCTTGACAGCATCCAGGCGCTCAATATGTTTGTCAAGTCGCTCGGACATTGTGTTCATCCGGTATGATAGTGCATCAATTTTCCCATCTATTTTATTCAAGGTGTGTTGTATAGCAGCTAGGATTTGCTTCAAGTCAGTGCCCCTTTTTGAGTCACCAGACTCCGATCCGGATTCTGACGTTTTTATTTCAATATCTTGCTGTCTGGGTGTTTTCCTCAGTTCAAATTGCAGCTTGGACTGTGATTTTTCATTTGTGCCCATTGTCACTCCTTCGTGCTGGTGTCTACTTTCAGTACGGAGCAGTTGGGCGGCGAGATTGGGTGTGGGGCAGATCAGGTGGATTAAATTTTAATCCCCGTTGTGGTTCTGCTGCTTGCAGTTTCAGTCCAAAGGGGGACCACTCGCAGCTGGGGGGGAACCAGGTAGGGATCCCACACCCAGGCTGACTGTTCTTAAAGGGTTACGCTGTGGCCACTCATCAGCTGCCTAGGTGATGGTCTATGTGTTGTGACTCCTAAGCTGCTATTCACTGTGAGGGAACCCCAGGGCCTATCAACGGTCCCCCGTGTGGTTTCAGTGCCCCTTCAGCTGCACCTCCAGTCAGAGCAGGCTGTATTCCGGGATCTTCACCACCCTATATGTTGTATGGCCTGGTAATGACTAGAGCAATTGCTATGCTCCTCTCCGTTTTTCTCTGGGGCCCACAAGGCACAAAGTTATGGGCTGTCTCTCCTCGAATTAGTGTTGAGCAGGGATTTAAATGCTCCCGAGGCCCGATTAACCAACATACAGGGGCCTAGAATCTCGTGGACAAGGCGTGGTAGGCCCCCTAATGTCCGGGGCACTGGCCTGCTCTGTCCCAGCCTCTCCGCTTACGTCCAGTATCTGTAGCGGTGCGCTCCCCTGCCTCGACGGCCGTCCGGCCCTCGCCGTTGCCCCCAGGTCACTCATCGCCGTAGGGGCTCAGCAGTGCCTGTTTCTGAGTGGGTGCAGGAGAGGCCCCAGACGCTTCTGGCAGGCAGAGGGATCTGCACCCAGTCCAGTGCTCATGGCCCTCCCTCAGTCGTCTGGTCCTGCGATCTTCAGCAGCAGCTCCGGCAAAGCAGAGCCTGCCTCTCCTGATGCTCTCTAGGGCCCTGGTAAGCCGCGTACAGCCTAGACTGGGCTGCGCAGCCAACCGGAGAGCCCGCAGGCGATCTGCCCTCTGTATGCAGGGTTCCACACAAGCCCCGCCGCCACCTCAAATGACAGCCTCTCTCAAGTAAGGCAGACAGTAAACACCTCGTCAGGCACTGCAGGGAAGACAGGAGAGTCCGTTTAGCGATCACAGGGTGATTTATTCCCGATTGGGAAGCAAGACTGTGCAGGATTTTTGCAAGGCTTGCGGAGCTCTGCTAACTTGTGGCCCTCTTGGATCCAGACAAGCTCCGCCTCCCCCCTCCCCCCAAGTCTGGTGCTGTCCTCTTAAGATGGTTTGTTTGTTGGACAAGTAGAACACAATCTTGTCCCTGAGGGCCTTATTAGTGATGCCACATGTTTTGAACACAACACAGGCCTGGACCGAAGTCAGTGTAGTTCATCCAATGTAGGTGTAATATGTCAGATCAGGATCAGCTGTGCTACTGCATGTGGTGTGTCTTTCAGGGGTGCTGGTGCAGTGTATGTGAGCCGATTGAGTACCACCATCCAGATGAGAGAGAACCAGTACTTTGGAAGGGAATGTTTACTTTTTTCAGGAGGAAGAGTTGGTACGATCCTGTGTTGGTGTTCCTGGGGTTGTGGTATTTAAATAAGAGGTCAGTGTCCATGGTGAACAAGAGTAACATAGTATTGGTTAACCTGGGGTGAAGCAATCTAGCTTTAAGTTGGATAGGAAGGCTAGAATCTGAAACTAGGAAAACCAAAGGTGGTGATGGACGGAGCGTTGACAATACAATCACTCACCCCCAGTCAACTGATCTGGGTTTAATCCATCACCGTTCTTTAGCTCACTCCGCCACCCCAGTTCAGACATGGCCATATGCAAATCAGTCTGACCCTGTGCCTCATGGGAACAGTCCAGCCCGAACTGCCAAGCCATGTCTTCCCTGGACCGGAATCAAACTTCCCAGGACCGGTTTCTGGCATTACAGCCGTCTTCAGCCGGGCTTGCTTGACTCCAGTGGCAAAGTGAGCAAGGGACTCACGTCTGAGCATACCCTGCCAACTTTGGGCGAACAAAGAAAAACCAAAGGTGGTGATGGACGGAGCGTTGACAATACAATCACTCACCCCCAGTCAACTGATCTGGGTTTAATCCATCACCGTTCTTTAGCTCACTCCGCCACCCCGGTTCAGACATGGCCATATGCAAATCAGTCTGACCCTGTGCCTCATGGGAACAGTCCAGCCCGAACTGCCAAGCCATGTCTTCCCTGGACCGGAATCAAACTTCCCAGGACCGGTTTCTGGCATTACAGCCGTCTTCAGCCGGGCTTGCTTGACTCCAGTGGCAAAGTGAGCAAGGGACTCACGTCTGAGCATACCCTGCCAACTTTGGGCGAACAAAGAAAAACCAAAGGTGGTGATGGACGGAGCGTTGACAATACAATCACTCACCCCCAGTCAACTGATCTGGGTTTAATCCATCACCGTTCTTTAGCTCACTCCGCCACCCCAGTTCAGACATGGCCATATGCAAATCAGTCTGACCCTGTGCCTCATGGGAACAGTCCAGCCCGAACTGCCAAGCCATGTCTTCCCTGGACCGGAATCAAACTTCCCAGGACCGGTTTCTGACATTACAGCCGTCTTCAGCCGGGCTTGCTTGACTCCAGTGGCAAAGTGAACAAGGGACTCACGTCTGAGCATACCCTGCCAACTTTGGGCGAACAAAGAAAAACCAAAGGTGGTGATGGACGGAGCGTTGACAATACAATCACTCACCCCCAGTCAACTGATCTGGGTTTAATCCATCACCGTTCTTTAGCTCACTCCGCCACCCCAGTTCAGACATGGCCAGAATCTGACACTATTCAGTATTGTTGGTGAACAGGGGGAATTCGGTCTTTGATAGCTTGACATTCAGGTAGTAAATGGATAGCTGATATACAGGCCTGGATGAGTTTGAGATTGCATCCTTGTAAGTGATTGATTTAGAGGATTTTGAGGTACAGCTGTCTTCAGCAAATTGGTGGATGTTGATGTTGCTGTCAGCAAGAACAAACCCAAGTGGTTCCATGTCGATTTTGAAAATGATGCGAGAGAGTACAGAGCCCTGAGGGACCCAACAAAGAGGACAAGAGAGCTGAACTTGTGCTTCCTATGAAAACGAGCTGGTGGTGGTTAGTGAAATAGGGTTTGCAGGATGGTGACTGAGTTCTGAACTTTGTGTGTTTCCTGGGTACATATCAGAGTTGGATGGTAGACATTTAATGATTCAGAACTGACTGGATGGTAGACCGTGTCAAAGGAATTGGAAAGGTCAAGCAGGACCAAAAGGCATTTACATCATTTTAACATTCAAGACTGCACACAAGAAGATTTCAGTGAAGACCGACTATGGCCTTATGAGGTAATGTATTCCAGTTACTTCTAAAAAATATGTCTATATAAGAGAATGCCTCAATAGAAGTATTGGATCTTCTATGGGCATTTAAAAAGCTTTTGGTTATGCTGATATATAAAAGGGAGCAACGAGGAACCAAAAGAAAGTGGTATACTGTATTTTATTTTACTTTCATGAGGTGTAATCTATAGTATATTATTTCTGTTGGTGCTTTATATAATTAGAACAGTATAATGTATTCATGTAGAACCTTGATTAGTTATTCAAAATGTTTTCACCTATAGCATGTCCATAACCTATAGGTGGAAACTTATGAAGTAATTAATAAAGATTCTGCATTTATTAGTATCTTGTATTTTGGTTTGTATGTTCTTCCGACAAGGGGCTCCAACTTCCCCTGTGCTGGAGTCTAGATCAAAGTTCTTTTTTTGTTTTGACTGTTGCACTGTCGCGTGCACTTTGTGGTTTCAATGATGCTTAGGTGTAGAGAATAGACATGTAATGTGGAACAGTGTTTTTGATGTTTCACGGCTGAAGTGTTGTAATGTACAACATTTCATGGAATGTTGTACAAGTTGTGGTGTCACATTGTTAATGTGTTCGCCTGGATGGTAAATGTACACACTTGTCTGGGGTACAACATGTTACTTTGTTCCATAACTGTCAGGTGTTAAGCCCAGAACTTTTAATTGAAACTGCTATAGATCTAGCAACATATCACTCTACTAATCTAGTTAGTAATCTAGAACCCAACTTTCATCTAAGGGACCATATCTAATGCTTATCACAGTTTGCAATGTGTTCTGTCCCCTTAAGCCTAGCTGGATATGTCACACAATTGGGATGCCTCAAAATTAGGAGAGGATAATGATATTTTGCTTACATTTACGTCTTTCCTATTTCAAACAATTAATTTTCAAGTTACTGCTCATAACACTAGTCTCTCCTTTTTTGTATTTATATGGTCCAACTCTTTATTTTATTTTTTTCTACACACCCATCTTTATATCACACTATTGATTTGAATTCTGTTTACTTGACACCCCAAACATATAGGGTTTACTTGGCACCCATAAAATATATAGGGGCAGATTTACAAGAAACTGACGCAGCTGTAGAGATGTATCAGTTTCCCTGCGCCAGCCTGCGATACCCTTGTGCCACCATGGATGCGCCGTATTTACAATAGGGATGCACCGTATTTACAATACGCCATACCATGGCGCAAGGATTGACAGATGCATCAGAGATTCTGACGCATCTGTTGGCCCATAAGTCATGCATTGCTGGAGTCATGTCGCAAGCATGACCCAACTCCAGCAATGCATGTTGAGGCCTATACTTATTGTACTGCATCACTCCTTACACCTGCTTTAAGCAGCCGTAAGGTTTTGATGCAGTGGCGTCCTAGAAGTAGTGCAGTGAAATCTTGTAGCTTTCACTGCGTCACTTTCACAAGGCTTTCCTGCGTGGGAATGCCCACCATGCATACATTATATACATTATACCTGACGCAGGGTAAATTGGCTAAATTTTTACGCCACTGCTGCATCACAAAAGTGAAGCAAAGCCGGTGCAAAGTGTTGCAAGGGGCTTGTAAATCTGCCCCATAGTATTTAAGCCACTGAGAATAAACATTTACTCCATTTTTAAATCATTTAATTAATTAACATGTGGGATGTTTGGTTTCTCAAATGCATTTAGTATTTCAGCTTAAAGCGCATTAGTTGTTTTCAGTCAGATACCTAAATAATTTTTACTCCAAAAGGCTTTTGTTCACCAGTCTATACAATGTGTGCCCTTATCACATTTTCTAATGTATTGTACTCTCATCTTCTCAGGTTACCATCGCCAGTATCGCCAAGAGCCAGTGACGTTTGGCCGAATTGGCTACGGAACTCGGTACTACTGTGTAGGCTGGTATGAATGTGGTGTGCCTATTCCAGGAAAGTGGTAGCCACGTTGAAACCGGAGTGCACATCTTCTGCAGAATCAAAACCACCCCTGGACTTGCCCTTCTGAATGACGCGCACTGGAGGACTGTCAGCACTTTGTTAATAGAAAAGAAGTAGACAGAAAACCAATATGCCTTCATGCTCCTGAGACTCAAGGGAAAGCCTTAGAAATAACACTGTATTGATCATCAAACAGCAGTGCAGCAGGATTGTGTTGCTGTGGAGCGAGGAAACTCTTCCAGTTGACCTACCTAACTTCTCTTTACAAAAATAAAAATAAACAACCATAAGGACAAAGGCATTGCGTGGGAAGAACTCATGATTAAAAAACCAACTAGGCACAAAACCCACCATGTGTCACACTGTGCGGTGGGGTCAGCTAAGCCCACCATACTTGCCTTCTTGAATTGTGTGCACAGATTATGTATCTGGTCTTGGAACACTAAGATCATTTGTGAAACAAAGTGCCTCATCAGTGTACTGTGCCGCGAAGTGGAAAGAATGAACATAACTTGACCATCATTGACATCTGATAGAGTGTCTTCTCACTGTTGAGCATGTCAAGAAGACTGCCACTGACCAATGCTGAGGTTTACTGTAGCTATCCATGTCTTTTTGTAAAGGGTGCAGTTACAAATAAGGAACTTCTCTGGTCTTCCATGGAGCATGCGCACGCTTTGCACAGTTTTTGAACTTAAGACACAACAGACAACTTCTTCACATATTTTGTGTTCAAGGGAGACTATAATGGTGCTAAAAGAGTTATAATATTCAGCCACGGTATAACTGCCAAGCTTTTGCAAAATAAAAGACTTGATACGGATAAGAATACAAATATTTCGGTGCACTATAGTTGAGAATCCATAAAAAGCCACTTTTTTTAGAGCTTTTCCAAAGTGCGCTATGATTTATCAGAGTAAGCAACTGAGTATGTTTCTTCCGCCTCTTTCATTTTCTTTTTCTTGTAATTATTATTTGATGAGAAACTGTGCGGTGGTGCATCTATCACAAAACTTACAGTGCACCGCAATCAACTTTGTTGACAAAACAAATATTTCTAACATTTTCCACTTGCAAGGAACTTCTGCATCCCTCATAGCTGTGTGAATGTGTCATAAATGTAGCCTATGTGTCATGAAAGTATCCTTTGTTTACACTGCAGAGTAGCCCTTGTTTACACTGCAGAGAAGCAATTCTTCTAACGTGCTAATGACTGAAGGCCAGTTTCATGTGAAGCATTGTCAGCGGCCAGGGTTACATATCACTTCCCTAAGGTCATGTCACAGAGCAGGGGAGGTCAAGGAAGGCGATCAATGTCTCTAACAATGAAGTGGAGAACAATGTTAAAGATGATTCAGCTAGTGTGGCAGTGCTTAATTTGTTCCAGTGGTTGGAGGTAGGGAGATACAGGATTCATTTTTGAGGATCAGGACTTTTCATAATCAGACTTTGAGAAAGAGATAGACAAGCAGAAGAGGGTGATAGAGAAAGAGAAATAATAAAAAACTAGAACACAATGAGAAAGCAGGAATGATAAAGAACCAGTGGAAGTGAGATAGTGTATTGTGGTGGAAAAAAAGAGGCAAGAGGTGTAATCAGGGCTAGCCTGTATCAAAAAGTGATGTAACATAGGGCAACGAGTAAAGTTGCTACCCTCCATTGCATGAGAGTGAAAGAGCAGGACAACGCCATATCTAGGATGTGGCACTTTTCTGCTCCACATCTTAGTGGATTCCCTTCCAGTACAAAATCTATACCTTATGGCTATTCCCGCTTTGTATGTGTGCTGTTCAATGAAGCACACTTGCAAAGTGGGAAAAATGGGAGAAATAAAAACGTTTCTTCTTGTTGGTTGCCTACCACAAGGAGGTGTACGATTCTGTCACAAATTCCTGTCTACAATTCTTTCTTCATAAAGATTTGTATCAAACCCCATGAGTGACTCCATGGTGCCACCTATGGAATGCACCAATGATACAAAGTAATGCAAGGCAAAGCATTAGTCAACTTTGCGTTACTTTGGGTTAGAATTGCGTGGGATAGTAAATCGCACCTGAACACGTTACATTGGACATTCATTAGAAAAATGATGAACCCCGATGGAAAGTGTTTGTATATCGAGGCCCTGGCGTCTCGCAACCTCGGCATATATTCTTTAAGGCCTTGCACTTTTTTTTCAGATACAACACTTGGTAGTCACCTTGCAGCTCTACCATTTTTGTTTATCAGCTCCAAATCAAGTACAAACAGTCACATAGCTAAGTCTTGGCAATGACACTTCATCTGGATCAGGCCAATCATACATTCAAAACTGAATACTTTCTGGGAAAAGTAGTTCTAACTTTGGATATAAAGACTATAAGAGAAACACACTACTTAGATCTCCAATTTGATAGACAATGGCCAAGTGACAGAAGTTCTAAGTAAGAGCATTGTGGAAAGCCTCCTAAAGATCCACATCTGCTGATCTAAGCCACTTACTGAGTTAGGATGGTGCCCAGTTCCAGTCTAATGGTGCTTGTTACAATTTATTGTACTGTAGGGTACTTTATTACTTCTCCAATATGTTTTTGTGATAATGGCCTGCATTTTTTTGTGGTTTGATCTATGAAAGTGGTTAAGTAAACAACTTGTAAATTCCTTACGGGTACTTAACTCCTGTTTCCACTAGAGAGCCAATAACACTCAAATGGCCTGGGTCAATATCAGGGCACCTGGGAGATGAATTTCGGACATTTTCGAGGCACAACAGCCCTTTTGCTGCTCCTTCGACAGACAACACAAAGGGCTGTCGTCCCTAAACTGCTTTGTGCACTTCTTGTAAATGTACATGCTATATGTTTTCTATTAAAAAAAATCTAAAAAAGAGTTTTTACGTTTTTCACAGCGATAACGAGATAAATATTTACAAATGTAAGTTTTCAGATATTTTGCTTTTACAGTGTAAAGAGTATGGACTTTATACAACATGTTTCCCAAATAAATATGCCACATTGTCCATTACTTTTACTTGCGTTAGTTAACATAGCTACTTGCAGATTGACATTTCGCATTACACTGTTCTAGAAGCACATCCACATGCATTAAGGCTGCTAAAACATGTGTAGGGTAGTTGCCGCTTCATTTTCATGTTATCACACATCTCAAAACACCCATCATGGCATCAGTTAAGATTGTAAACTGCACAAAAAACATAGGGGCATATTCACAAGGAGCTATTGCCGAATTACCGGCACCTTATCACAGCCAAAGTCGTGATAAATTTACCCCACCATTCACAATCTAGTGCTAACAGCCCACAGCACTAGTTTTCCCGCAATAGCAGCTGCAAAATACATCGCCACAGAGGACCCCGCAACTATCGCTAATGAGACGCAGAGTAGGCGTTCCCGTGCAAAAAGCTACGAAAACACCACACCCCAACAGTCACAACGACAAGTCAGATCGGCGATAAGAACACAAAAAAGCGATAAGGCACGTTAGCAGCAGGAAATTAACACCTGCTCTGACCTGGTTTAAAGTCGGACCACAGCCTACACCACAAAAGGGAGCACAGCCCACAGACACATCTGAAGACAAACAGATGCCATGGAGCAACTGAACATGCAGCACGGACACCCAAGAGGGCCACAACACCCACCAACACCACCCCCAGGACCACCCCTCCCTGGCACCCTCCCGACCAAAGACATGCCACATCAGCTACACCGAAACATGTACAAAATAGTCCGCCTAATGTCGCACACTCACAACTGGTGACATGCATGTGAAGAACTTGGTAATTTTCGCTCTCAGGGAATACTTACTAATATAACAAGAACTTGGCACAGACTCTGAAAATATGGAAAAGACATCTTTATTAAACTTAACATAGTGAGGCCACGTCACCCAGAAGCCGTAGCAAGTGGATGAGGTAGTCTCCGGAATGAAAAGGACAGAGTCCTTTTATATGTTTTTAGCGTTACATGACTCAGTACAAAAAAAGAAAGGGGCAGTTCTAGCTTTTGCAAACATGCAAAAAAAAAACATTCCTTCTTACACAAGCTGCAGAAACCCATCATAAAAACCTGGCACATCCCCATCGTAAACAGGCCATAAAGAAAGGAGCAGAGACAGGTGTGAGCAAGATTAGGCAGGGTGTGTGTGCGATGAAAAGGTTTATGGTAAGCTGTGCCTTGATGCTATCTCGCTTGGCCACTGGGAAAGGAACTGGTCGGGCAGGTTCGGCCTGGGGCAATGGTTTCAGCTTGCCCAGGTCACAGAGAAGTCAATTAAGGTGTATGTGTCCTAGTTTGGAAGCGAATTTGGCTGTAGTTATAAGCCTATGTGAGGGCAACTCACAAAATGGCTGCTGTACACAAAATGGAAGCCAAGAGTACCAGGACGAAAATGACGATTTCGAGGTGAAATCGTTACTGGAATATGACGAAAATGCTTGTACATAGTGTACTAGCCATTCTCGTTTTTTTGATACCAAAATCGTCATGCTACGACAAAGTTTATTACACGAGTACAGAATTTTCAGTACCACAGACGCTCCTTTTGTCCTTACATAGGCAATAACCTATACTCACGCTAGTCTGAGTCCAGGTCTATATTTATCAAATCATCAAGATGTTGCTGAAGCATAATCCTATTACTTCGCGACTCTCTCGGGACAGGTCTCCTTACACACGCAGTAGCACAAAGGCCATATATGGCAGGACCAAATAGGGAATGCCTCTATCTGTAGTATGTGGTACAAGACCACACACCCAACAATTAGTGATGTTCACTACTAACTGGTGTCGATGCAGAAACTGTACAACAAGAATTATCAGTAAACTCTGACCTCCTAACTAGTCCATGTTCAGGTAAAATCTGGAAAGTATGCAAAGAAGTAGAAGTAGGAAGAGACATAGGTTGGGAGGTGGGTACAGATGTGAATTGGGCAGCAAAAACAATCCCACCCATAAAAGACAATGCCATGTTTATAAAACACTAGAAAACACGTCATTAAGAACATATAGACAAAGTAGTGACCGCTATTACAAATGAAATCATAATTTTTCACAACCCTAAGCAAAAGGTAAATCCTAAAATTATCTAGTAACATTGTAGGTCTTCCTATGCATTTCTGTAATTCATTATATGTTCAAGTGAAACAGTGGTGACCCTCATTAATGCTCTGAGGTGAAAAGGGGATACTCTTTCACAGAAAATGGACTTTATTCTGCTTTTACTAAACAGAATACTACTTAAAAATAATGCCAGTTGAACAATAAAATCATTCTCCTAACACTTAGTCTATACAATCACAGGGAAACCTCTTGTGAAACCAACTATGCCCAGAGTCTGTTCAAAAATCCTCTCTGACAGGCTGTCCAATCAAGTCTGCTCCCGTTGTTGCATGGGCCTTTGGATTCAGGCCTCCCATGCTCTGATGCTCTGTATCTGTTGGAGTGCCCTCCTGGCAAACACTCATAGCTCATTCAAAAAGTCTCAATGTCTCAAGGCAGTGCACCGTATCTCTCCTCTGCGGCAGACACTACAGATATGGGTACAGATCATCTCGTGCAGACCCGGGACCATTTTCAGACTCCAACACTCATCATTCAGTGTCAGAGGACGCTCAGGCTGCTCTTTCATGGGCACGAGAATGGAGTGCCTTTTGCCACTCTTGGATCCTCCGGTGTACTGCACTTCCGTTGAAGCAAGGGAAAAAGGGGTGCGTGGCCAAAACTCAGGCCAAGGGGCTCAAGGGACTGCACACTGTCAGAGGTTAGCCAGCACATAACAGGCGCTCTTTTGCACTGAAATCTCAAGGGACTGTGGCAAAACCAGCTCCTTCTTCTTTTCTGATGTTGAACGCCTTCTGATGAAGCAAGTGCGATGCTTTAAACAGTTCATTGTACAACAAGGGGACTGCAAACAGGTGGCCTGCGATCTTCAAAGGAGTGGCCACACGCCATGGGACAATTCTGCATTGAAATACACTGTCATTCTCAAAGGCAATACAAAAACAAAGGCAATAGGTAAAACAGTGCCTCTAGGCTCTTCAATTGGGTTTCCGTGTGAGAGCATATCTTTCATCATCATAGCGACATGGGAATTCTATCTGAATGGATGTCCTCACACATAGTGGCATGTCTAATGGGGCAAACACATTTTATCTCAATGATACACATAGGTGTTCCTAAATTCCTCATCTAGAACATCTCAAAAGCGGGATCACATACATGTTATCATAATAATTGTCCATCAGGTGGGACTATGCAATGCAAAAGCTAATGATCAAGATGTGGGTACAAAAGACAAGAACTAGAGAGTCCTGGTATTTCCATTATTTAAAATACATCTGGTTCATTAAAATTAAAGCAGCAGAAAAAGGAACTAAAAACCAAATTAGAATAGGCATTGAATTTGTCATATTAAAAAAACGTAATGTGTCTCCTATTGAGGTGGAAAGCTTATCTTACTATAGTATTGAGTCAGTTAATCAGTCCTAACAGTCCTAACAGTTAGACTGGAAAAACATCAGAATAGGCCTAAAGAAAATTCTTAGAAACCAGTCTAGTTATGCAACAGGGAATTATACATAAAATGGGGGTCCATGGTGCATTACTGCAATCTGAAAGTGCGAACCTGAACAATACACTAATAATAAATAAAAGTTGACTGGTGAAAGGAATACGGAAAAGAGAATAGGACACAGCTAAAATTCCCAATAACTAGGCCTGATGTGCTTGGGTGATAGTCAGGCATGTGACACAATACCAAGAGTATGGGTGATACACAAAAAAAAATCACAATAGTCTACAAATTTAACTCTACCGTTGGCCACTACACCATATACGGTAATCTCAGCTAATGTTCCAGTTCCTTCTTCAGGAAAAAATGAAACCTGGTTTCGTTTACGGTCCAGAGCCATAGGAAGGCCACTTAGGAAGCAGAATAAAACTGAGTAATGTGATATAGAAATTAGGTCACCATGTACAAGAGTCACAAATCTATAATTTATCCTTACGTCCAATCAGGATATATCATTTTAGGGCTGCCTGTTCCTTACAGGAAAGGGCAGTATCGTGACTACAAATGACACAATTTGCTGTTTATTTTTCTTCAATACTTATAGCCAAATTTGACATACACTGGTGAAGTGTTGTCTGTCTGGTTCACAATATGTAAAAAAATCATATCTGTGAATTTTAGTATCAGCGAAAATTTTACCCAACTGTTGACAGCGACACGTATCGTCATATATGTCCCTCACAACAACACGGATGAATTTGTAATAATTTCTTAAGCGGCAACATACAACATAAAACATGCAAAAACGCACAAAACGGACGTCAAGCCACCAGATATACTTGCTGTAAAACGATAGCATATATAAATGAGCGGTGACGTATAATACCGTGTAAGGATACCCTCCTGTTTGACAGTAGATCACCAATAGTGGGTATCTGCTGTCAAATAGAACTTTCGGACACACAGAACCAGCAAGAAAAATTCATGATAGAACAAAATACACAAATATGAAAAACGCATGGACATTTCTTTTCAAAGCAGTTGCGTAAAAAAAAACAATCTCATTTCAACCAACCAAACTCACGTGTCTTGTTAGTCTTAAAATCCCCCAGAGCAATCCATCAATGATCTGTGAGCAGAAGCGAAAAGGAAAAAAAAATACACAGCACACAAAAGATAGACATTTTTGATAATAAACAGACATCAATTGTAACTTTTAAGCGGAAGACAAAACATGATACACATTAACACAAAAATAAATTTCCATTACTTAACTGTTACCATCTTGTCAGTAACCTTGCAACATGAAGCCTTTTTAACTTTTAGAGGTAAAATCCTTTCCCTGACACCTAAAATTAGTCTTGTGCCACAATCTCCATGATAAAAAAAAAACTTCTTAATTGTCAAATCGTTCTTACTTATTCATGTAGGCTTCAAAACTTTAGTAAAAGGCTGCATCTTATTTTTTTTGTCTAAGACGTAATGCAACACTTCTTTTTCTGTACTAGCAGACATTATTTTTTTTTAGAGCAGAAATACAAATGTCATGATGTTGGGACTTTTAAAGAAACCTTTCAAGAAACCTTTTTTATATTTCCCTTTGGAATTAAGTCTTTAACTTTAAACCAGAAATTCCACCTTTCAGAGGCCTGTTTAGCAAGGTTATTCTGCATTTCACAGAGACAAGGCTCGAATTTAAAAGGTCACAATGTCAACATGACAGACAGAAGGCCTACTACATTTACTGTGAAGGGTTCACACATACCAGTTTTTAGAACAAATGCTTGGTACCGTTAGAACCTTCAACCCTGATATTAAACACAAACCTCTGCACCGGGCACATTGGCTCACTGAGCTATGAAAAACAACCTTAATAATAACTTGCAAGTTTGTATTATACACAAATGTATGCATTTACCTAAGCCAGAGACACTTTCAAGCTATGGTAAATAACATGAATCTGTGTTAAAAACCCATTTAACTCAATTTCGACTTTTATCTTTGGGGCAATAAAAATAAATATCCTATAATTGTTTTACATATTAATCATCCTCAGGATGTTCTTTACACGTTACAGATATTAGACATTAGTCATATCTCATGTAAATCCTTGGAAAAATGAGTTTTTTACGCCTGCGCCAAGTGAAAACCAACATGCAAATTACCTAATTACACCGTAGCACATAACTTAAATCAAATTTTAATACTAGGAGGTCATAGTATGAATATTAAGCTTTATAAATATCAAAAAACGATTTTAAAAAGCACTTATTTTTTTCTCAAATAATTTTTCCATAATTAATAATTTTTCGTTCAATGAAACCAATTATCTGTTTTTATGATAACTCTACATATAAAGGTAAGCTGCATCCCTTGCCTATCATTTTTAGATGCAGTCATTTATTCGCCTACGCACAAAAAGCCTAACTTAAAACATGACATTTTTCGCGCCATTTTTGAAGGGCAATCAGTATTCTCAACAGAACCAAAAATATACTTTGAAAAGAATGCTTTAAGAGAGGAAAACCGCATTTGGAATGTCTTCCAGTGATACAAAGTGATGAACCTTATTTTTGTAACCCTCTAAAACACTATTCTGAAATGAAAAAGGCCAACTGTGATTAACTAACAGCTAAGTCCTGGGCTAAATAAACATTCCAATGCTATTTATGGCCTTCGAAAAACAACATCTGCTGCTTTAAGGCAGGAAAGGCTGAAAGCCTTAAACAGTGCTGAAACCTGAGCACGCTTTCAGTTTTACTGAAAACAGACATTTCAAGTTTTAAAAATGCGCGTGTAAAAAGATGCATTTAAATCTAGCAAAAATTCGATTTAGCTGAAGTTTTTGCATTTTACTGATGTACTACAATGCATGCAAGTAAAAATGCTATAAATTCGTTTTGCTACAAAACACACAATTATTTTTGAGGCCCTTCATATTCCTAGTGAATGTGAATTTTAACTTATCTATTTTAAGCATTTAACAGTTTGCACATATGCGCTTTTGCTTTGTCTGTAAATTAAATAGCAACATATAGTGATTTTAGCATGTGACATAGTAAATTGCTGGAGTGTTATTTAATTTCTACTTAATATTAAGTAATCTGACATTTTACTTAACAGACTGAAAACATCAAGACACCTACAAACACACATTGAGAGCTCATTGCAGACATAAAGAGAAAGTATTCAAACACTCAGGACACACAATACAGCGCTGTAAGCTATTACTGAAGTTACACTAATGAGACAAACCACATAGACATTGAAACACACATTGAACCCACAAATCAACACTTAGGACGAAAACAAAGGACAGCCCATAGGCTGTACTCAAACCAAACCATTTGTAAATATTAGCTGTAAGTCATATTTACAAGAAACACGTCTCAATAGGGTTCCAAAAGACTGCAAAAACACAGCCCAACAGACTGCTGTATGTGCACGAAGCCACAATACACTTAATTCACTAGTTTTGGCTGGCAGAACACCAAAAATCGTTCTGCATATTTCCATTCATAAAACTGCACAGAACAAAGGATCCTTGTTTTGTATGTCATATTTTAATTCCCTGGGGATACAAAATCACCAAGGAAGAAATATGTTTTTTAAATCTAAACCTATTTAGATATCCCCTTTAGGGGAAGCCGGCTAATACAAACGTATACAAAAGTTGGCCAACACAAATCTCCAAATTCGCTCAGATCAGGCATCTTATAGCTCACTAATCTAGCTTCAAACTTCAAGGGGCTATCTCTATCGATACACTCGTAAATATACAAGACCCTCGGTTTTCGAAAATTGCAATCTTCAAATAAAACTAAGGACAATCAAACTAAGAATCAATCAAAATCCAAAAATCAAAGAACAAAGGACTGGGAGCGACCCACTTATACTTAACTCTTACTTTTACTAATCAAAATGTTATCCAGATTCTAACTGTCAAGTTCTACATGACCTAATGGTCTTTTTAAGAATACTCACGCAAAAAGGTTATCAGTCAGGAGTGACATCATGTGGAGGATCAAAAATCAGGAAGATCAGAAATATACTAGGCTGTAGAATCAAAGGATCTCCAGAATCCCCGTGCACAGAGTACCTTCTTAGTAGAATCTTGTTCTGTCCTCCTCAGTTTATTTCAGTCTCCGGCACGATCACTCCCACAGAAAGTCACTTCTCTGATGATCCCCGCGTTAGGGCGCCAACTGAAGAACTTGGTAATTTTCGCTCTCAGGGAATACTTACTAATATAACAAGAACTTGTCACAGACTCTGAAAATATGAAAAGACATCTTTATTAAACTTAACATAGTGAGGCCACGTCACCCAGAAGCCGTAGCAAGTGGATGAGGTAGTCTCCGGAACGAAAAGGACAAAGGCCTTTTATGTTATGTTATGTTATGTTATTTTTATTTGTACCGCGCACAGCTGCCCCAGCAAAGGGGCGTCCTGGCGCTTTGAGAAGGTAAACACAACACAGCATTAAAAGCGGGCTGAAAGGAGAAGAGACACAACAGATGAGCTAAACAAATAAAAAGGTCTTGATAGCCCGTCTAAACTGAAGGACCTCATCGATGGCCCGGATTTGTGGAGGGAGAGAATTCCACCAGCTCGCTGCCAGGACTCGAAAGGAGCGGCCACCAATTCTGCTCAACTTAAAACGCGGGGCCACTGCTAAGTTCTGGCCTAGCGATCTAAGAGTGCGAGAGGGGACATAGGGGATCAGCAGTTTCTCCAAGATTTGTGGGGAAGTACCCTTGAGGATTTTAAATGCAAGGCAGAGAACCTTGAATCTAATCCTCTGCTGCACAGGGAGCCAGTGGAGAGAGCGCAGGGCATTGGACACCGAGCACCGCCTAGGCAGACCTGTCACCAGTCGGGCCGCAGCGTTTTGAACCCGCTGGAGCCACAGAAATTCTGACTGGTTAACCCCCGCCAATAGGGAGCTGGCATAGTCCAGCCTGGACAGCACTGATGCTTGGACCACCTGCTGTCTTGTGGGTGCATCAAAGAATTTGAGGATGGGTCGAAGTCCTCTGATGATGCCATAGCAAGAAGCCGCCACCTTCTTGGTATGACAGATGAAACTCAGAAAAGGATCAAGCCACAACCCCAGGTTTTTTATCTCTGCCGCTGGGAGGGGAGTCACACCCAACTCCGAAGGCCACCATTTGTCACCCCACAAAGCCACCTGTTTACCAACCACCATAATCTCCGTCTTCTTGGTGTTTAACTGGAGACAGTTGGAATTCATCCAGTTAGCCACTTCCCGCAGACCATCACAGAACCTGGGAGCCTCCAACAACGCTATATGTTTTTAGCGTTACATGACTCATTACAAAAAAAGAAAGGGGCAGTTCTAGCTTTTGCAAACATGCAAAAAAACAACAACATTCCTTCTTACACAAGCTGCAGAAACCCATCATAAAAACCCGGCACAACCCCATCGTAAACAGGCCATAAAGAAAGGAGCAGAGACAGGTGTGAGCAAGATTAGGCAGGGTGTGTGTGCGATGAAAAGGTTTATGGTAGGCTGTGCCTTGATGCTATCTCGCTCGGCCACTGGGAAAGGAACTGGTCGGGCAGGTTCGGCCTGGGGCAATGGTTTCAGCTTGCCCAGGTCACAGAGAAGTCAATTAAGGTGTACGTGTCCTTTGGAAGCGAATTTGGCTGTAGTTATAAGCCTATGTGAGGGCAACTCACAAAATGACTGCTGTACACAAAATGGAAGCCAAGGGTACAAGGACGAAAATGACGATTTCGAGGTGAAATCGTTACTGGAATATGACGAAAATGCTTGTACATAGTGTACTAGGCATTCTCGGTCTTTTGATACCAAAATCGTCATGCTACGACAAAGTTTATTACACGAGTCCAGAATTTTCAGTACCACACATGTGTCTTCACAGAAATGAGCATCACACATTCACTTTCAAAGCAAACAATGAAACTTTATTTAAATTAACACAGAAATGAAATAAAGACACATAGCGGCTCCCCTCGGTACAATCTGTCGGTCGCAGCCTGCACGACAGAAACCATGATGAGAAAGTGTGTCCTGCCCACATCAAAGGACAGAGAGAGAGCGAAGGAGAGAGAGAGAAGAAGAGAGGGGGGAGAGAGAGAGAGAGAAAGAGAGAGAGAGAAGTAGAGTGGGGGTGAGAGAGAGAAGAAGAGAAGGGGAGAGAGAGAAGAGAAGGGGAGAGAGAGAGAGAAGAAGAGAGGGGGAGAGAGAGCGAGGGAAGAGGAGAGAGGGAGAGAGAGAGAAGAAGAGAGGGGGAGCGAGACAGAGAGAAGAGGAGAGGGGGAGAGAGAGAGAGAAGAGGAGAGAGAGAGAGAGAGAGAGAGAGAGCGAGAGAACCGACCCTGCACACCCAGGCCACACTGCTCACCTGCTGCCAACCACTTGCCGGTACGTATGGCAGTACACCAGGTCACACATCTGAGACAGAGCCATCATCTGAAACAGAGTCCAGAGACATGACACAGTACACATACTTGCACAAGACAACATCGCCCGTCTGCCCATGCACACCCAGGTAGAGGCATCCCAGCCCCTCCCGCCGCCCATCGGAGCATGCCCACCCATGCACACCCGTGCCTCACTGCTCACCTTCGCCACCGGTGTGTAGACTGCAGGTCTCACCATGTGCCGCTGCAAGCCACAAGACGTAGCACCCTCCACACCATGCATCCACGCTGCGCTGGCCACCAGGTCTCACGTCTGGTGCTGGGACTTGATTACACCATGGCATAGGACAAACCAGGGCACCCGGTAACATCGCAGCCTGCACAGCCGCTCAGCCCAATGGATGCCACTAACATTGTGATCCCGGAAGCAAGGCCATGTGGCGGTAAACCCGCTCAGCCCGCTGGCGCGGCTTACACTGCGGTCCAGCAAGGCACGCAAATCCTGAGCAGTCAGGACCGCCAGGACGGGGCATCATCGCAAGATACACACCCGCTCAGCAGCTCAAGGTGCCAATGACTCAGTGCACTCAAACTCACCGTCCCGTGGCGGGGTGCCTGTGCCAGCCGCAATGCAGCGTGTGCCACAAACCCTGTCCAACCCCAATCAGCGTCCCGTGGCGGGGTGCCTGTGCCTGCCACAATGCAGCCTGTGCCACAAACAGTGTTCAACCCTAGTCAGTGCCATGTGGCGAGGTTGTAGGCCCTTGCAGGTTGCACTGCAGCGTGTGCCACAAACCCTGTTCAACCCAGTCAGTGCCACGTGGAGGTAGGCCCGTGCTGGCCTCAAGGCCTCGGGTCCATCATCCAGTCACCACCAGCAGAGGGGTATGTGACGTTGACGGCCCCTTATATTTGCGGGGTCACATGGTCTGTGACTTTTGTGCCGGGTGGGTGTGGTGTGCGTGCAAACCTGCCCTCAGAGAGTGGCTATCACATGCTGACAACTAGACCATTGAACTGCACACCACAAGCGAGTACGCCTGCGACGGGTAGCAATGAGGCCCCCCCCCGGGAGCATGAGCAGTGTGGTCTAGCCTTCCGTATGCCGAAACAGCACAGGGCTTGCAAAAATGACTCGTGGGCACTGGGTGTGGATCAGTCCATGTCCGGACAAGAAAGTGGTTGATGCGTGTGTCCCTGTTGTGGTGTCCATGGTCCCTGTTGTGGTGTCCATGGGACCTGTGACACAAATTGCTATGTAGCACACTCTGACTGGCATCCCACAGGATGAGCATCATTGACGCAAGGGAAATCACTGTCCCTACATTCATCCACACACACATACATGAATGATGAAAGACATGACACAGCAGTGCGTTACTGGATGTTTATTGCACATCCAGTGCAGTTCTGCAGCTGGAGCGGTACAGGGCACTGCCGAATCCACTACACTATATGGGCCCGTGGAGGGCCAGCCAGTCTATCCGTGGAAACAAGTACTGCAGAAGAGGAGGGGTGCAATCCGCAGTCAGGTCGCCATGTCATTGGTCATCAAGCGGGATGTGGCGGTCCATGTCGTTGTCCAAGGTGAGTGCATCTGAGTGAATCCGGGATCAGTGGAAGGTCATGAGGCCATGTGCAGGACCAAACCAGGAACAGCCCAGGTGGCAGAAATTAATGCTACTGAGTCCTTTTGATCACATGCCCATCAACGTCCTCGGATGTGTGCCCTGTCACACCTGTGGGTGTTGCTGTACCGGCTGGGGCACTGGGTGCCACTGACACTTCAGGTGCCGGAGGTGGATTGTCGGTCTCACTGTGTGCCACTGACACATCAGGTGCAGGAGGTGGATTGTCGGCGGCACTGTGTGCCACTAACACATCAGGTGCCGGCGATTGATTGTCGGCCGCACTGTGTGCCACTGACATATCATGTGCCGGAGTGGTTAGGTCTGCCGCACAGGGAGGCATGGCCACACAAGGGGGCGGAGATGTGGATGGTGTGGGGGCAGCAGCATTCAACATCGTCATGCCTTGTGGCAGCAATGCCATGATGAGGATCTGCAGGGCATGGTAGATCCTAGCTACATTCCGCTGATGTGCAACGGTGGCTGCCATCCTTTCCGCCGCCATCCGCCCCATGTCCTCCATGAGCCTCGGCATGTGTGGCAGCTCACGGCTGGTATCGCTGGAGCCACTCTGAGCGGACAGGTGTTCTTCTCGCCGCACCATGACTCCATAGATGTCAGGCAGGGCTCGTTGGAGGCCATGGAGCAGGGCAACACACCCAAGGATGGCATCATGTTTGGTTGCCATGTTGCCGAAGCCCAACCGCACCTGCTCTGCAGTCTCCCTTTGGCACTCCAGCACATGGCGTTGGAAGACCATGTGTTGTTCCTGGGGTTCTTGGGGGAGTGCTGGGGCTGTGGGTGCCTCCTGCTGGATGCTTTGGGTAGTGGGTGGGGTCTCCTCGATGTATATGGGATGCCCTGATCCTGGAGGTGAATGGCGGATGAGGTCAATGATGTCTTGGATGGCTTGGGTGTTGATGCTGGTGTTGTCCTCCTCGTGCCCATCTCCACCGTCCCCCTAGTACCTGGTGGTCACTCACCCTGTTGCAGTGGTGTTGTGTCCTGTCGAGCAGTGTCCAATCCCCTGACTCCGGCGACAGACTCCACACTGATGACTGTCGACACCAGTTCCTCCATGTCATCCAGCTCGAGCTGTGGCGCTGGGCCCCCACTTCCAGTCTGCATTTCTGCCTTGTGGTTGTTGGAGAGTTTCTCCTTGGTCTGCTGCTTCATGTTATTCAATCGCCTCTTGACTTCGTCCTTTGTCCTCTTGTGCTCCCTGACGGCACTCACCTTATCCACAATGTCCTGCCATATTCCATTTTTGGTTCCCAATGACACATTGGAGGTGACGAACAGTTGTTGATGGTGCTCCATCACCTCCGTGACTATGATCCTGTTCGCCTGCGGACTGAACTTCATCTTCCTCTTCTTCTTGTCCTTACCCTTCCCTGTCCCTGAGGTCCCAGGCTGGTCATCCGGGGTGCTTGTGCTCTTAGCATGCTCCGGCAGCCTCCATGGTGCTTGGGTGTTGGTCAGTTTGTGTTTGGGTATTTTTTCTACTTTTATGGTGATTTCTACTGCATGCCAGGTGTGTGTTGCAGGCCTGGCGCTGCTTATCACAGGTTTCCTCATCGCGCTTTGTCTGTAAATACAGGGAATCTGACAACAAGTTTGAAAACTCAGCGGTAATGCACAATGTCAAAATTTCTTTCCTCCAGAGGTTCTGTCAAAAGTCTTTAATGCCGTCACACACAATCTGTGTGATGCTTAATCGTGGGGCCTCTCCTCACCTAGACCAAAAGTGCAAAGCAGGTCTTTTCACTTGTTCTTTGATATTTCTCACCTCACAGAAACAATACATGTGTGCACTTTATACCAGCATCCCGCAGTGAAAATTGTGTTGTGGTGGGTAGTCTATTTTGTATTCACACCTCTATCAATGACAACATTATATGAAACCACAAGATCTATTAGTATCCTGCCAGCTTTCTCACTGAGCCAACATGTTTCAGCCTCAATTGCCTGAGTGGCTTTCTTCACGGTATATGACCCTACCTGTTTATCGCTACCCTACTCTTTTTAACTATGTATGTGTATTCAAGTATGGGGGTATTATACAAACACCTGTATCTTGGGATTGATACCACCCACACTTCATCCAATATTGCAATATTTTCAGCTCAATGGATTGTTGCTGCAACTTACAATCACCCACCCACCCAACCACATTCATCCCCTAGCTCACATTCAAGTTCCCATCATCACCTTTCACCCATTTACCATTGCACACCTATCCACTGGCATTCACTCGCCCTCAATAAGCAATCTCTCTCTTATTCCTCACAAATCCATATTCAATCAGTCGCTCACAGTCAACTAGCAAATCAAACATGTTGACCCACTCATTCATTTATACGCCTACTGCCAGGAAGGTGAGGGATATGAATGGCCAAGGATTTGGACATATACAGAGAGTTTGGAGATTATGGGGGATAGCAAAATGGTGCATAGGTCAATAGGTCAGCACTCTAGCATTATAATACCTAAATAAGAATGTCCTCTTTCTTGACCTCCTGCTTCTGTGTGAGCTCCACTCCATTTGCACAAGATGGCACGTACCTTAATTGCTCACTGCCTGGAAATTGTTATTTGCTATACCTTTGCCCCCACCACTTAAGTTTGTGACCTCCCTTTTCATCTTAGTTTGTTTGTTTTGTTTTCTTTTTGTCCGTGCCTTGGTTCTTTGTTCTTTCTGCTTGAGTTAGTAAAGTACAAACACATGATCTAATCTTATGTTAACCCACTGTTTCTAGACTTCTTTATGCTCATTATTATTCATCCAACACATCCGTTAATCAAAACTATGTCCATTTTCAATTATTGGTGCACAATGGAGATGGTTGTGGGTAAGTAAGTATGGCTGGAATTAAAAGAAACAGATTTTCAAATGCAGTGGAAGTAAAGCACATAAACTACTGGTTGCCTACATCTCATTACAAGTGTATTTATTATATATGTAACATAAGAGGTGCCAAACATGCCCTATAGGACCCTGGGTATATACACCTGTTGAAGAACAATGGTTCGCTAGGTACTTATTTACTTGCATCACATTTTGCGCAAGAAAGCACCCGCCTATGGTCATAAATATTAGTGCTAACCTTTCAATTAGCAATAGAATTTTAAATAAATGTAAACATGGTGTTGAACGTTTACCTTGTACATATAGAATAACGGATAGGTGCTTGGTGTCACCCCTGCTCACACTGCAAAGTGAGCATGGGTGACACCCTTATATACAAGAAAGCAAACAGATAAAAAAACACAACGTTTTGGGGGTAGGTATCTTATTCAATCTATTTGCGCAACATATCTTTTATTTAATGTGATGGAGCCTCAGTCTGTTGCAGAGGTGACAATGTTTTGGACTTATCTACAATTATACGGTCATCATCAGGAGTAGAATAATTACGGGGCACATAATAGGACATCAGATCGTCCCTTAAGTTCTGCACAACAAGGCTAAGGTGAAAGCAGTGTACAAGTACCATACACCCATGTAGGCTGAAGGACAAATCACAATTTGTAATCCATGATTAGCATTGGAATTTGTAATTGTATTTATTTGTTGTTTTTCGTAGCACGAACGGTATACAAAGAGATTTCAGCGTGCTATACAGAGTAGTTATGAAAAGACACAAAATACAAGCTGACCCTATCTTTGACTGTTGTGATATAAATAGACAGATTTTAACAAATAACATAATATATTCAAAACAACATAAAATTGCAACAAATGGCATTTAAAAGTATGCTGGATGGTATATACATATTGTTAGACTTAGCACAATTGGTGTGGGTCTTCCTTCCATTTTGTGCTGTTGCCTCCTGTGTTTTTGCTATGTGTTTTGCTGGTTTAGATGCTTTGGTCACTTTGCCACTGGTATTCAGTGCCAAAGTGCAAGTGCTCCCTATTGTAAATTGTTGTTATGGATTAGTAACTCCATGATTGGCTATTTGATTTACTGGTCAGACCCTAGTACAGTGCACTATATGTTCCCAGGGCCTGTAAATCAA
The DNA here is from genome assembly GCF_964261635.1 of Lissotriton helveticus. NCBI lineage: Eukaryota > Metazoa > Chordata > Amphibia > Caudata > Salamandridae > Lissotriton > Lissotriton helveticus. Next base: position 1,411,648,553 of record NC_136067.1, on the reverse strand, counting down.
ATGCTGCTGGTGGGCTTGCAAAAAACAACAAGTGATGGACTGAATGTGGATCAATGTCACACACTCCCCCAGTCAAAAGATCTGGGCCCAAATCCATCGTTTTTTTGCACTCCACACCACCCTGGGTCAGATAATGGCTTTATGCAAATCAGCTCTGACCCTGTTGCCCCATGGGAACAGTCCAGTCCGAACTACAGCAGCCATATCTTTCCCAGACCGGAATCAAGCATCCGAGGACCGGACCGGTTTCGAGGTAACACCTCTCTTCAGCCCGGCTAGCTTGACTCCAAGTGGTGTGGAGTGCCTGGGACCCACGTCTGGGCATCCCCAGCGCACTTAGGGCGGCAATTGCAAAAAACAACAAGTGATGGACTGAATGTGGATCAATGTCACACACTCCCCCAGTCAAAAGATCTGGGCCCAAATCCATCGTTTTTTTGCACTCCACACCACCCTGGGTCAGATAATGGCTTTATGCAAATCAGCTCTGACCCTGTTGCCCCATGGGAACAGTCCAGTCCGAACTACAGCAGCCATATCTTTCCCAGACCGGAATCAAGCATCCGAGGACCGGACCGGTTTCGAGGTAACACCTCTCTTCAGCCCGGCTAGCTTGACTCCAAGTGGTGTGGAGTGCCTGGGACCCACGTCTGGGCATCCCCAGCGCACTTAGGGCGGCAATTGCAAAAAACAACAAGTGATGGACTGAATGTGGATCAATGTCACACACTCCCCCAGTCAAAAGATCTGGGCCCAAATCCATCGTTTTTTTTGAACTCCACACCACCCTGGGTCAGATAATGGCTTTATGCAAATCAGCTCTGACCCTGTTGCCCCATGGGAACAGTCCAGTCCGAACTACAGCAGCCATATCTTTCCCAGACCGGAATCAAGCATCCGAGGTCCGGACCGGTTTCGAGGTAACACCTCTCTTCAGCCCGGCTAGCTTGACTCCAAGTGGTGTGGAGTGCCTGGGACCCACGTCTGGGCATCCCCAGCGCACTTAGGGCGGCAATTGCAAAAAACAACAAGTGATGGACTGAATGTGGATCAATGTCACACACTCCCCCAGTCAAAAGATCTGGGCCCAAATCCATCGTTTTTTTGCACTCCACACCACCCTGGGTCAGATAATGGCTTTATGCAAATCAGCTCTGACCCTGTTGCCCCCATGGGAACAGTCCAGTCCGAACTACAGCAGCCATATCTTTCCCAGACCGGAATCAAGCATCCGAGGACCGGACCGGTTTCGAGGTACCACCTCTCTTCAGCCCGGCTAGCTTGACTCCAAGTGGTGTGGAGTGCCTGGGACCCACGTCTGGGCATCCCCAGCGCACTTAGGGCGGCAATTGCAAAAAACAACAAGTGATGGACTGAATGTGGATCAATGTCACACACTCCCCCAGTCAAAAGATCTGGGCCCAAATCCATCGTTTTTTTGCACTCCACACCACCCTGGGTCAGATAATGGCTTTATGCAAATCAGCTCTGACCCTGTTGCCCCATGGGAACAGTCCAGTCCGAACTACAGCAGCCATATCTTTCCCAGACCGGAATCAAGCATCCGAGGACCGGACCGGTTTCGAGGTAACACCTCTCTTCAGCCCGGCTAGCTTGACTCCAAGTGGTGTGGAGTGCCTGGGACCCACGTCTGGGCATCCCCAGCGCACTTAGGGCGGCAATTGCAAAAAACAACAAGTGATGGACTGAATGTGGATCAATGTCACACACTCCCCCAGTCAAAAGATCTGGGCCCAAATCCATCGTTTTTTTGCACTCCACACCACCCTGGGTCAGATAATGGCTTTATGCAAATCAGCTCTGACCCTGTTGCCCCATGGGAACAGTCCAGTCCGAACTACAGCAGCCATATCTTTCCCAGACCGGAATCAAGCATCCGAGGACCGGACCGGTTTCGAGGTAACACCTCTCTTCAGCCCGGCTAGCTTGACTCCAAGTGGTGTGGAGTGCCTGGGACCCACGTCTGGGCATCCCCAGCGCACTTAGGGCGGCAATTGCAAAAAACAACAAGTGATGGACTGAATGTGGATCAATGTCACACACTCCCCCAGTCAAAAGATCTGGGCCCAAATCCATCGTTTTTTTGCACTCCACACCACCCTGGGTCAGATAATGGCTTTATGCAAATCAGCTCTGACCCTGTTGCCCCATGGGAACAGTCCAGTCCGAACTACAGCAGCCATATCTTTCCCAGACCGGAATCAAGCATCCGAGGACCGGACCGGTTTCGAGGTAACACCTCTCTTCAGCCCGGCTAGCTTGACTCCAAGTGGTGTGGAGTGCCTGGGACCCACGTCTGGGCATCCCCAGCGCACTTAGGGCGGCAATTGCAAAAAACAACAAGTGATGGACTGAATGTGGATCAATGTCACACACTCCCCCAGTCAAAAGATCTGGGCCCAAATCCATCGTTTTTTTGCACTCCACACCACCCTGGGTCAGATAATGGCTTTATGCAAATCAGCTCTGACCCTGTTGCCCCATGGGAACAGTCCAGTCCGAACTACAGCAGCCATATCTTTCCCAGACCGGAATCAAGCATCCGAGGACCGGACCGGTTTCGAGGTAACACCTCTCTTCAGCCCGGCTAGCTTGACTCCAAGTGGTGTGGAGTGCCTGGGACCCACGTCTGGGCATCCCCAGCGCACTTAGGGCGGCAATTGCAAAAAACAACAAGTGATGGACTGAATGTGGATCAATGTCACACACTCCCCCAGTCAAAAGATCTGGGCCCAAATCCATTGTTTTTTTGCACTCCACACCACCCTGGGTCAGATAATGGCTTTATGCAAATCAGCTCTGACCCTGTTGCCCCATGGGAACAGTCCAGTCCGAACTACAGCAGCCATATCTTTCCCAGACCGGAATCAAGCATCCGAGGACCGGACCGGTTTCGAGGTAACACCTCTCTTCAGCCCGGCTAGCTTGACTCCAAGTGGTGTGGAGTGCCTGGGACCCACGTCTGGGCATCCCCAGCGCACTTAGGGCGGCAATTGCAAAAAACAACAAGTGATGGACTGAATGTGGATCAATGTCACACACTCCCCCAGTCAAAAGATCTGGGCCCAAATCCATCGTTTTTTTGCACTCCACACCACCCTGGGTCAGATAATGGCTTTATGCAAATCAGATCTGACCCTGTTGCCCCATGGGAACAGTCCAGTACGAACTACAGCAGCCATATCTTTCCCAGACCGGAATCAAGCATCCGAGGACCGGACCGGTTTCGAGGTAACACCTCTCTTCAGCCCGGCTAGCTTGACTCCAAGTGGTGTGGAGTGCCTGGGACCCACGTCTGGGCATCCCCAGCGCACTTAGGGCGGCAATTGCAAAAAACAACAAGTGATGGACTGAATGTGGATCAATGTCACACACTCCCCCAGTCAAAAGATCTGGGCCCAAATCCATCGTTTTTTTGCACTCCACACCACCCTGGGTCAGATAATGGCTTTATGCAAATCAGCTCTGACCCTGTTGCCCCATGGGAACAGTCCAGTCCGAACTACAGCAGCCATATCTTTCCCAGACCGGAATCAAGCATCGCTCTCCATCACTTGTTGTTTTTTGCAATTGCCGCCCTAAGTGCGCTGGGGATGCCCAGACGTGGGTCCCAGGCACTCCACACCACTTGGAGTCAAGCTAGCCGGGCTGAAGAGAGGTGTTACCTCGAAACCGGTCCGGTCCTCGGATGCTTGATTCCGGTCTGGAAAGATATGGCTGTTGTAGTTCGGACTGGACTGTTCCCATGGGGCAACAGGGTCAGAGCTGATTTGCATAAAGCCATTATCTGACCCAGGGTGGTGTGGAGTGCAAAAAAACGATGGATTTGGGCCCAGATCTTTTGACTGGGGGAGTGTGTGACATTGATCCACATTCAGTCCATCACTTGTTGTTTTTTGCAATTGCCGCCCTAAGTGCGCTGGGGATGCCCAGACGTGGGTCCCAGGCACTCCACACCACTTGGAGTCAAGCTAGCCGGGCTGAAGAGAGGTGTTACCTCGAAACCGGTCCGGTCCTCGGATGCTTGATTCCGGTCTGGGAAAGATATGGCTGTTGTAGTTCGGACTGGACTGTTCCCATGGGGCAACAGGGTCAGAGCTGATTTGCATAAAGCCATTATCTGACCCAGGGTGGTGTGGAGTGCAAAAAAACGATGGATTTGGGCCCAGATCTTTTGACTGGGGGAGTGCGTGACATTGATCCACATTCAGTCCATCACTTGTTGTTTTTTGCTGGTGGGCTTGCAGCACTGGTTGTGCCACCCACAGAAGCAGCTTGTAAAATGTGACTCAGGCCTGCCATGGTAGAGCCTGTGTGCAGCCTGGGGCTACCATGTCGACTTGGCAAGTGCAACACTTGCTAGTCCCTAAACCTTCCCTTTTCTACATGTTAGTCACCCCTAAAGTAGGCCCAAGGTACCCCCATGGGCAGAGTGCATTGTATGTGAAATGCAGGACATGCCCTGTGTGTGGCATGTTCTGATAGTGAATTACAGCCAATTTGGGTTTTTTTCACTATTGCAAGGCTACCTGTTCCCATAGGCCAGAATGGGCAGTTTGATTATAGCATTTTATAATCCTAACTGACCCAGGGAACATGGTAGAAAAACAAATTTAGTATGCCTGAACTCAGAATGGTAAAATACATCTTTTAGTGGCAATGGCTTTAACATTTTGTGTTTGAAAATACCACTTTTAGAAAGTAGGTATTTTCTTACCTAACCATCCAGCCTGCCTCTGTTAGGTTTGTGTATTCCATGCCTGGTTTGTGAGTGGCAGGGGCTGGGGTGGCTCTGGGAGTCAGGGTGAGTCAGCACTAGGCTGAATAGACCTATCTGCATTGGGAGTGGTGGGAGGAGTAGCACCTGGGCCTGAATAGAACTGTGCCTGCCTTCCACAATGCTGGCTCCATCTCCTGTGGTGCGTCGGATGACCCTGGCCCACACTGTCAAAGGAAGAAGTTGTGCACTGGCAGAATGCACCCGGAACTGCTTTGGACTAGGTGCAGACACTCTCTGCCTTCAGAGACAAAGGATTTGTGTGTATAAAAAGGGGCACACAGACCTCAGAACTTTAGATCACTTCTGGAAATCAAGATGAACCTTTGCCAAGGAGAAGAACCAAGGAAACTGACGGAGGACACTGCCCCTCTGCTGTGCTTTTGGGGTTGGCATGCAGTGGTTGCTTTATTAGAAAGGAGAAAAGAAACTTTGTGTGTACTTTTGCAACCTTGAAGAAGAATCTCCAAGGGCTTGAAGTGTGCTTGCCTCCTGCCTGAAGAGTCAGGGATACAAGACTTCATCACCAGGTCCCCTGAATTCCCTTGCTGGGAATTATACCTGCAGAGAGGTGTCTACTGTTGTTTGGGCCCTGGAAACGCAATGCAACGAGGAGAAGCGTGTCCCCGCCGCAGCAGTTGCCTTCGCATGGCCGATGAAACGTGCCGCCGCTGCAGCTGTTCGCCGTCGCATCACAGATGAAGCGTGTCCCCTCACGGGAGAAGCATGTCGCCGCTGCAGAGGTCTCCGTCGCATCACCGGAGAAGCATGTCACAGGGCCTGTCGCAACTCAGAAGTTACCAAGTTCGCCGCACGGCCGCCGGGCATGCACACATCGCATCCAACATTGTCGCATCGCATCAAAGACGCTATTTTGACGCGTCGCACTGGATCGTCGCATCACATCGAGGCACCATCTTGTCGCATCATCACCGGGCTGCAGTAAGAAACAACGCATCCACTTCCCACACAGTAAGGAAGTGAGCCTCAACTCTCCTGCGCAGCAGTGAGGAACGCATCCACTCCACTGAGTGTAAGGAACGGCGCATCAACTTCCCTGCGACCCTTTTGTTTGCTTTGCGTGATGTATCTAAGGTACTTTGAGAGTAAAGAGTTGCATTTACCATCTACATTGAACTAAGCTATTTTCAACCATTTTAAAGTCTTATTTTTGATTACTGTATTGGGGATTTTTGTTGTTTGGTCTTGTGTTAGGTCTAGTAAAGATTACTTACTTTTCTAAACTGGTATGGTGTCCATTTGTAGGGTTTTCACTGTATTACTGTATGTGTTCACAAATGCTTTACACACTGCCTCTGAGATAATCCTGTCTGCTCGTGTCTAGCTACCAAGGGGGTGAGCAGGCGTAATTTTAGAAGTGTAGCCCCTTACCCTGACTAGAAGCAAGGGTCCCTCTTTGGACAAAATACCTTCCTCTGCCAATTAGAGACCTCCAATTCCAACACATATCATCACCATGAAACACAAAGTTGGGCAGCCATAGCATTGTGTTAGAAAAAGTTGTACTGCGTTCCGACACTTTGACGTGACATGGATTTGCTGTATCTATGGTCCTTCACACCATGTCATAAGGCCCAAAGGTGGCTCAAAAATGTTGAAGCACCGATGGGAAGGATGGGAAGGATAACGCAAAGAAGCCAGGCTAGGTCAAAAATAACAAGCTCATCTGGGCAAGACCACCAAGCTCAGGCACACAGTGGAGAATTACATCCCTATCATTGGCACCCATGTCGCAGAGCCCATTACACCTCTTAAAGTGTAATGTAACTTGAACAGGTAAGTACTCAATGTGACAGAAGGGTTTACATACAACTCTCCCCTATAAGTGATTTATTGGACAGAGAGTAATCTGAGCTCCACGTTAGGGTTTATGATGAGGCACCACATTCAACATTTGCAGGTAGGCTTCGCTCCAAGTTTTTTGTTGTATTTGAACCCATATTGACACACCGAGCTCTTAACTGTTCCTGTTACATTACACTTTAAGAGGTGAAATGGGATCTGTGGCAAGGGTGCCAATGATAGGTATCTGACAATCCACTGTGTGGCTGAGCTTGATAGCCTTGTCAACATGAGCTCGTTATTTTTGACCTAGCCTGTCTTGTTGACCTCGCCTTTTGTTTCTTTTTAAGGATTTACACATGGTATTTTACAATTGACCGCCAGTGGATCCCTTTTCCCCTAACTTTTGGACTCTCAAAGGACCACTGGATGGTTTTGTATATACTTCACATTGTTGTAATCTTATTTTGAGCACAATTATAACCAGAAGCACTATCACTACAGAGCTTGATGAATGCTGCAACACCTCTTTTGATCAAACGTCAGTGTTCTTCATATGACACTGACAATTGGTCAAGCAACTCTGATTCTGGATCCAGTGGACCTCAACAGCTGGGCCCGCAAATGAAAGGCCAATGCAGATGGCAAGGACAATATTCCAGATCACACCAACACAAATGGTGACCCCCAGCTCCTTGAACCTTGGGGCTATTCAATGACTCATTTCCAATCTCCTATGCCCCAGTTCCAATCTCCCCCACCTCTCTTCTACAATTTGACTTTTTTAGAGCAGTGCAATATTTTCGCTAACGATATTACTTACTTCGATAGTACTTACTTCGATATAAAAAACCGATATTACTTACCTTAAGGTTGATATTCTGGTCACCGATAATCTTGACATTGATAGTCTGTCCCTACAATATAAAAAAATCGATATTAGTGTAGGTAGATATAAAAAAAATCGATATTTTGACTGTGCACCGCAAAAAATGTGATGCACCCATGACGCAAAATGTGGTCCTCAACTTATACATTTATTTCTCAAAAACTCTGCCACAAAACAATTGGCAACAATAAGAGACATGGCAGTAAATCTATTCTGCTTGATTGGTTGCAAAGTCTACATTTTTAAATATCTTAAGGGGTTAAGGCACCTGCTACAGAGATCTTTGTGTGCCCAGAAAATCCCAGGGAATAATAATAATGGTAAGGTCATTTTGGAGGGTAACTCATTTGCTGGAGAGTTCTGTATTTTCTCTAGTCTCAGCTTTGAATCAAATAAAAAAAAAGTTTTATGTAGCTAGGTTAATGGATTACAGCTTTTAGCACATTGATCATTTTGTTAAATGCAGTTCTTAAATTGTAATCCTTCTAATGTAGCACATCGAGCTATGAAGGACGTGACTCCTACACCATGTAATGCTCACTGTCTTATGTAACACATTCTGAACATTGATTTACATATTTATATCATTTATTGTCAATGTATAATGTGTATGTGTGATGTAAAGCCCTCTGACATCCTGCATTGGGAAGATAGCGCAATAGAAAAATGAATTAATGGGAATTTAAAAAGTTATTTGTCTAATACAAGGACAGACCAGCACATTTGACATCCTTACAGTGCATGCATATCTCATATACAGGATCAAACAAAGTGAAATGCATGCCTCTCAAGAATTAAGTGCTGCACTGTCTGCCTTTGGTTCCCCTCCTTTGCCTTTAGGTGTGAGGCTCATAATGCTCCCAGTCAGGATAGTGGAGCAAAAGGAGGCCTAATGGCCGCTTAAATGTGGTATTTGTTATGGGCCCAGTTGGAGTCTGAAATATGAAAAAAACTTCGCCCCCTGCACCTTGCTGCTCTGAAAGAAAGCAGAGAACCTGCAGGTGCTGCTGAACGTGTCCGGTGTCTGAAAATTAATCTAGGACAAGTTCAACATATTTCACTGGGACCCTCTTCTTGCAGGGTGGAAGGCGTCCACCCTGTGAAAATAGTGGGTGGGTGCTGTGTACCATCGTATACCCCTGACTTGTGCCCTGGTTTAAACACATTCTAACACACAATTTGAATTGTATGGGATTTCTTTTACACTGTTTTCCCTTCAATCCATGTCTGTGAAGGGCTGAACTACAGTCCACAGCACCTACACGCTGAACAGCGCAGTCGACTCTTCCAGCCTGTCTACATGAAGCAATTACTGCAAGCTTGGTTGACACCTACTTGGTATTTATAACGTTCCACGCTGACTTATAATTACCATTGCAACATACTTAAATACAGCACAATGTTTATGTTTATTTGACCTGTCTCTTGTCCGTTTTTACTTACGCCAGTTTCACATACTCCATAAATACAATTTGAACTGTACAGGCTTTTCGACTGGTTTTCACATCAATTCAGGTCTGTGTGGAATGGGTCTACAAGTCTCAGCACCCACATGTGCACGTGATAGGCACGGTCGGCTTTTTCAGCCCGTTCTCTTTGGTAATTATGCCACGCGAAAGTGCCTTTATTTATTCCCCTCAATGCCGCAGCCAGTGTCCTCATCATTAAACCAATTTTGTATGATGCGGTCTCTGACCACCTCCATGGCCGTCTCTTTAGCTTGTAGCATCATGGGGACAGTGGCGTAGTGAAAGTTGAGGGGACCCCGCTGCAAAGTACACGTAGGAGGCCCCCTCCCCGGGCCACCACCTACCACCTTTGCTTAGGAGGCCCCCTGGAGCTTGAGGGCCACCCTGTACCAAGGGGGCTGCAGGGGCTTATCTTACGCCACTGTGAAGATGCAGAAATGCCTCTTATTTCAGTTATGGAGCTATTTCATTAGAAAAACAACAGACCTACAACTTCGGGCCAAAAGACATCCACTCTAACACCAGGTAAAAAAACGAACAAATTCATGTTGCACTGACATAGCAACATCAATTAGCCCATCATAAGCTTATTCTATTTTAGCCACAGCACAAAAATAGAAAAACTTTCTCATGTGCCCCGGCGGTGAGGTCTGTGGGACTGGCAGGTTTTTGTGCCCTGGAGGTCTGTGGGTCTGGCAGATTTCTCTGCCTGATGAGGTCAGTGGGACTGGCAGGTTTCTCTGCATGGGGAGGTCTGTGGGGCTGGCAGGATTATGTGCTTGGGGACGTCTGTGGCACTGGCAGGTTTCTGTGCCCGGCGAGGTATGTGACACTGGCAGGTTTCTCTGCCCGGGGAGGTCAATTGAACTGGCAGGTTTCTATGCTTGGGCAGGTCTGTGGGACTGGCAGGATTCTGTGCCTGAGGAGGTCTATGTGGCTGGCAGGTTTCTCTTCTTGGAGCGGTCTCCGGGGATGGCAGATTCTGTGCCTCTGTAGGTCTGTGGGACTGGCAGATTTCTGTGCTTGGGGAGGTCTGTAGGGCTGGCAGGTCTCTGTGCTCAAGGAGGTCAATGGAACTGGCAGGTTTCTGTGCTTGGGGAGTTATGTGGGGCTGGCAGGTTTCTCTGCCTGGAGAGGTCTGTGGAGATGGCAGATTCTGTGCCTGTGGAGGTCTTTGGGACTGGCAGGTTTCTGTGTCTGGGGAGGTCTGTGGGACTGGCTGATTTCTCTGCCCAGGGAGGGCTGTGAGGCTGGCAGGTTTCTGTGCCTAGAGAGGTCTGTGGGGCTGGCAGGTTTCTGTGCCCAGAGAGGTCTGCGAGACTGGCAGGTTTCTGTGCCCGGGGAGGTCAATGGAACTGGCAGGTTTCTGTGTCTGGGGAGATCTGTGGGACTGGCTAGTTTCTCTGCCCAGGGAGGTCTGTGGGGCTGACAGGTTTCTGTGCCCAGAGAGGTCTGTGAGACTGGCAGGTTTCTGTGCCCAGGGAAGTCTGTGGGGCTGGCAGATTTCTGTGCCCGGAGAGCTCTTTGGGACTGGCAGGTTTCTGTGTCTGGGAAGGTCTGTGGGACTGGCTGGTTTCTCTGCCTAGGGAGGTCTGTGAGGCTGGCAGGTTTCTGTGCCCGGGGAAGTCTGTGGGTCTGGCAGGTTTCTGTGCCCGGGGAGGTCTGTGGGTGTGGCAGGTTTCTGTGCCCGGGGAGGCCAATGGTACTGGCAGGCTTCTGTGGCTGGGGAGGTCTGTGGGGCTCTCAGGTTTCTCTGCCTGGGGAGGTCTGTGGGGCTGGCAGGTTTCTCTGCCTGTGGAGGTCTGTGGGAGTGGCAGGTTTCGCTGCCTGGGGAGGTCTGTGGGAATGGCAGGTTTCTGTGCCTGGGGAGGTCTGTGGGGCTGGCAGTTTTCTATGCCCGGGGAGGTCTGTGGGACTGACAGGTTTCTGTGCCTGGGGAGGTCTTTGGGACTAGCAAGTTTCCGTGCCTGGGGAGATCTGTGGGACGGGCTAGATTCTCTGCCCGAGGAGGTCTGTGGGACTGGCAGGTTTCTATCCCCGGGGAGGGCTGTGGGGCTGGCAGGTTTCTCTGCCTGGAGTGGTCTGTGGGGATGGCAGATTCTGTGCCTGAAGAGGTCTGTGGGGCTGGCAGGTTTCTCTGCCCGGGAGGTCTGTGGAACTGGCAGGATTCTCTGCCTGGAGAGGTATGCAAGACTGGGAGGTTTCATGGCCTGGGGAGGTCTGTGGGACTGGCATATTTCTCTGCCTGAGTACTGTGGGACTGGCAGGTTTCTGTGCATGGGAGGTCTGTGGGGCTGGCAGACTCTGTGCCCGTGGAGGTCTGTGGGACTGGCATGTTTCTCTGCCTGAGTACTGTGGGACTGGCAGGTTTCTCTGCCTGGAGAGGTCTGTGCGGATGGCAGATTCTGTGCCCGTGGAGGTCTGTTGGACTGGCAGGTTTCTGTCCTTGGAGAGGTCTGTAGAGCTGGCAGGTTTTTGTGCTTGGTGAGGTCTGTGGGGCTGGCAGGTTTCTGTTGCTGGGGAGGTCTGTGGGACTGGCAGGTTTCTGTGCCCTGGGAGGTCTGTGGGGCTAACAGGTTTCTGTGCATGGGGAGGTCAGTGGGGCAGCAGGTTCCTCTGCCTGGAGAGGTCAGTGGGTCTGGCAGGATTCTCTGCCTGGAGCGGGGTGTGGGACTGGCAGGTTTCTCTGCTTGGGGAGGTATGTGGGACTGGCAGGTTTCTCTGCCTGGAGAGGTCTGTGCGGATGGCAGATTCTGTGCCTGTTAGGGTCTGTAGGACTGGCAGGTTTCTGTCCCTGGAGAGGGCTGTAGAGCTGGCTGGCTTCTGTGCTTGGTGTGGTCTGTGGGGCTGGCAGGTTTCCCTGCCCGGGAGGTCTGTGCAACTGGCAGGATTCTCTGCCTGGAGAGGTATGCAAGACTGGCAGGTTTCACGGCCTGGGGAGGTCTGTGGGACTGGCATGTTTCTCAGCCTGAGTACTGTGGGACAGGCAGGTTTCTGTGCATGGGGAGGTCTGTGGAGCTGGCAGATTCTGTGCCCGTGGAGGTCTGTGGGACTGGCATGTTTCTCTGCCTGAGTATTGTGGAACTGGCAGGTTTCTCTGCCTGGTGAGGTCTGTGCGGATGGCGGATTCTGTGCCCGTGTAGGTCTGTTCGACTGGCAGGTTTCTGTCCTTGGAGAGGTCTGTAGAGCTGGCAGGTTTTTGTGCTTGGTGAGGTCTGTGGGGCTGGCAGGTTTCTGTGGCTTGGGAGGTCTGTGGGACTGGCAGGTTTCTGTGTCTGGGAAGGTCTGTGGGACTGGCTGGTTTCTCTGCCTAGGGAGGTCTGTGAGGCTGGCAGGTTTCTGTGCCCAGAGAGGTCTGTGGGGCTGGCTGGTTTCTGTGCCTGTGTAGGTCTGTGAGACTGGCAGGTTTCTAAGCCCGGGGAAGTCTGTGGGTCTGGCAGGTTTCTGTGCCCGGGGAGGTCTGTGGGTGTGGCAGGTGTCTGTGCCCGGGGAGGTCAATGGAACTGGCCGGCTTCTGTGGCGGGGGAGGTCTGTGGGGCTCTCAGGTTTCTCTGCCTGGGAGGTCTGTGGGGCTGGCAGGTTTCTCTGCCTGTGGAGGTCTGTGGGACTGGCAGGTTTCGCTGCCTGGGGAGGTCTGTGGGAATGGCAGGTTTCTGTGCCTGGGGAGGTCTGTGGGGCTAGCAGTTTTCTATGCCCGGGGAGGTGTGTGGGACTGACAGGTTTCTGTGCCTGGGGAGGTCTTTGGGACTAGCAAGTTTCCGTGCCTGGGGAGATCTGTGGGACGGGCTAGATTCTCTGCCCGAGGAGGTCTGTGGGACTGGCCGGTTTCTATCCCCGCGGAGGTCTGTGGGGCTGGCAGGTTTCTCTGCCAGGAGTGGTCTGTGGGGATGGCAGATTCTGTGCCTGAAGAGGTCTGTGGGGCTGGCAGGTTTCTCTGCCCGGGAGGTCTGAGGAACTGGCAGGATTCTCTGCCTGGAGAGTTATGCAAGACTGGGAGGTTTCAAGGCCTGGGGAGGTCTGCGGGACTGGCATATTTCTCTGCCTGAGTACTGTGGGACTGGCAGGTTTCCGTGCATGGGAGGTCTGTGGGGCTGGCAGATTCTGTGCCCGTGGAGGTCTGTGGGACTGGCATGTTTTGTCTGCCTGAGTACTGTGGGACTGGCAGTTTCTCTGCCTGGAGAGGTCTGTGCGGATGGCAGATTCTGTGCCCGTGGAGGTCTGTTGGACTGGCAGGTTTCTGTCCTTGGAGAGGTCTGTAGAGCTGGCAGGTTTTTGTGCTTGGTGAGGTCTGTGGGGCTGGCAGGTTTCTGTGGCTGGGGAGGTCTGTGGGACTGGCAGGTTTCTGTGCCCTGGGAGGTCTGTGGGGCTAACAGGTTTCTGTGCCTGGGGAGGTCAGTGGGGCAGCAGGTTCCTCTGCCTGGAGAGGTCAGTGGGTCTGGCAGGATTCTCTGCCTGGAGCGGTGTGTGGGACTGGCAGGTTTCTCTGCCTGGGGAGGTATGTGGGACTGGCAGGTTTCTCTGCCTGGAGAGGTCTGTGCGGATGGCAGATTCTGTGCCTGTTGGGGTCTGTAGGAGTGGCAGGTTTCTGTCCCTGGAGAGGTCTGTAGAGCTGGCTGGCTTCTGTGCCCAGAGAGGTCGGTGGGGCTGGCTGGTTTCTGTGCCTGTGTAGGTCTGTGAGACTGGCAGGTTTCTGTGCCCGGGGAAGTCTGTGGGTCTGGCAGGTTTCTGTGCCCGGGGAGGTCTGTGGGTGTGGCAGGTTTCTGTGCCCGGGGAGGTCAATGGAACTGGCAGGCTTCTGTGGCTGGGGAGGTCTGTGGGGCTCTCAGGTTTCTCTGCCTGGGAGGTCTGTGGGGCTGGCAGGTTTCTCTGCCTGTGGAGGTCTGTGGGACTGGCAGGTTTCTGTGCCTGGGGAGGTCTGTGGGGCTAGCAGTTTTCTATGCCCGGGGAGGTGTGTGGGACTGACAGGTTTCTGTGCCTGGGGAGGTCTTTGGGACTAGCAAGTTTCCGTGCCTGGGGAGATCTGTGGGACGGGCTAGATTCTCTGCCCGAGGAGGTCTGTGGGACTGGCCGGTTCCTATCCCCGGGGAGGTCTGTGGGGCTGGCAGGTTTCTCTGCCAGGAGTGGTCTGTGGGGATGGCAGATTCTGTGCCTGAAGAGGTCTGTGGGGCTGGCAGGTTTCTCTGCCCGGGAGGTCTGTGGAACTGGCAGGATTCTCTGCCTGGAGAGGTATGCAAGACTGGGAGGTTTCAAGGCCTGGGGAGGTCTGCGGGACTGGCATATTTCTCTGCCTGAGTACTTTGGGACTGGCAGGTTTCTGTGCATGGGAGGTCTGTGGGGCTGGCAGATTCTGTGCCCGTGGAGGTCTGTGGGACTGGCTGTTTCTCTGCCTGAGTACTGTGGGACTGGCAGTTTCTCTGCCTGGAGAGGTCTGTGCGGATGGCAGATTCTGTGCCCGTGGAGGTCTGTTGGACTGGCAGGTTTCTGTCCTTGGAGAGGTCTGTAGAGCGGGCAGGTTTTTGTGCTTGGTGAGGTCTGTGGGGCTGGCAGGTTTCTGTGGCTGGGGAGGTCTGTGGGACTGGCAGGTTTCTGTGCCCTGGGAGGTCTGTGGGGCTAACAGGTTTCTGTGCCTGGGGAGGTCAGTGGGGCAGCAGGTTCCTCTGCCTGGAGAGGTCAGTGGGTCTGGCAGGATTCTCTGCCTGGAGCGGTGTGTGGGACTGGCAGGTTTCTCTGCCTGGGGAGGTATGTGGGACTGGCAGGTTTCTCTGCCTGGAGAGGTCTGTGCGGATGGCAGATTCTGTGCCTGTTGGGGTCTGTAGGAGTGGCAGGTTTCTGTCCCTGGAGAGGTCTGTAGAGCTGGCTGGCTTCTGTGCTTGGTGAGGTCTGTGGGGCTGGCAGGTTTCTCTGCCCAGGAGGTCTGTGGAACTGGCAGGATTCTCTGCCTGGAGAGGTATGCAAGACTGGCAGGTTTCACGGCCTGGGGAGGTCTGTGGGACTGGCATGTTTCTCTGCCTGAGTACTGTGGGACTGGCAGGTTTCTGTGCATGGGGAGGTCTGTGGGGCTGGCAGATTCTGTGCCCGTGGAGGTCTGTGGGACTGGCATGTTTCTCTGCCTGAATACTGTGGAACTGGCAGGTTTCTCTGCCTGGTGAGGTCTGTGCGGATGGCGGATTCTGTGCCCGTGGAGGTCTGTTCGACTGGCAGGTTTCTGTCCTTGGAGAGGTCTGTAAAGCTGGCAGGTTTTTGTGCTTGGTGAGGTCTGTGGGGCTGGCAGGTTTCTGTGGCTGGGGAGGTCTGTGGGACTGGCAGGTTTCTGTGCCCTGGGAGGTCTTTGGGGCTAACAGGTTTCTGAGCCTGGGGAGGTCAGTGGGACAGCAGGTTCCTCTGCCTGGAGAGGTCAGTGGGTCTGGCAGGATTCTCTGCCTGGAGAGGTCTGTGGGACTGGCAGGTTTCTCTGCCTGGGGAGGTATGTGGGACTGGCAGGTTTCTCTGCCTGGAGAGGTCAGTGGGTCTTGCAGGATTCTCTGCCTGGAGAGGTCTGTGGGACTGGCAGGTTTCTCTGCCTGGGGAGGTGTGTGGGGCTGGCAGGATTTTGTGCTTGGGGAGTTCTGTGGGGCTGGCAGGGTTCTCTGCCTGGAGAGGTCTGTGGGGATGGCAGATTCTGTGCCTGTGGAGGTCTGTGGGTCTGGGAGGTTTCGGTTCCCGGGGAGGTCAATGGAACTGGCAGGTTTCTGTGGCTGGGGAGGTCTGTGGGGCTCTCAGGTTTCTCTGTATGGGGAGGTCTGTGGGGTTGGCAGGTTTCTCTGCCTGGGGAGTTCTGTGGGACTGGCAGGTTTCTTTGCCTGGGGAGGTCTGTGGGACTGGCAGGTTTCTGTGCCCTGGGACGTCTGTGGGGCTAACAGGTTTCTGTGCCTGGGGAGGTCAGTGGAACTGGCAGGTTTCTCTACCTGGAGAGGTCAGTGGGTCTGGCAGGGTTCTCTGCCTGGGGAGTTCCGGGGACTGGCAGGTTTCTCTACCTGGGGAGGTCTGTGGGACTGGCAGGTTTCTCTGCCTGGGGAGGTCTCTGGGGCTGGCAGGATTTTGTGCTTGGGGAGTTCTGTGGGGCTGGCAGGTTTCTCTGCCTGGAGAGGTCTGTGGGGATAGCAGATTCTGTGCCTGTGGAGGTCTGTGGGACTGGCAGGTTTGTGTGCCCTAAGAGGTCTGTTGGGCTAACAGGTTTCTGTGCCCGGGGAGATCAGTGGGACTGCCTGATTTCTGTGCCTGAGGAGCTCTGTGGGACTGGCAGGTTTCTGTGCCCTGGGAGGTCTGTGGGACTTACAGGTTTCTCTGCCTGGAGAGGTCTGTGAGACTGCCAGGATTCTCTGCCTGGAGAGGTCTGTGGGGCTGTCAGGTTTCTCTTCCTGGAGAGGTCTGGGCGGATTGCAGATTCTGTGCCTGTGGAGGTCTATTGGACTGGCAGGTTTCTGTCCTTAGAGAGGTCTGTAGAGCTGGCAGGTTTCTTTGCTTGGTGAGGTCTGTGGGGCTGGCAGGCTTCTGTGGCGAAGAGGTCTGTGGGACTGGCATGTTTCTCTGCCTGAGTACTGTGGGACTGGCAGGTTTCTGTGCATGGGGAGGTCTGTGGGGCCGGCAGGTTTCTGTGCTTGGGAGGGCTGTGGGACGGGCAGGTTTCTGTGCCTGGGGAGGTCTGTGGGACTGGCGGGTTTCTGTACCCTGGGAGGTCTGTGGGGTTTTTAAGTTTCTGTGCCTGGGGAGGTCTGTGGGACTGGCTGGTTTCTGTGCCTGGGGAGTTCAATGGGGCTGGCAGGTTTCTCTGCCTGGGGAAGTCTGTTAGACTGGCAGGTTTCTCTGCCTGGGGAGGTCTGTGGGGGTGTCAGGATTCTGTGCTTTGGGAGGTCTGTGGGGCTGGCAGGTTTCTCTGCCTGGAGAGGTCTGTGAGGATGGCAGATTCTGTGCCTGTGGAGGTCTGTTAGACTGGCAGCTTTCTGTCCTTGGAGAGGTCTGTAGAGCTGGCAGGTTTCTGTGCTTGGTGAGGTCTGTGGGGCTGGCAGGTTTCTATGGCTGGGGTGGTCTGTGGGACTGACAGGTTTCTGTGCCCTGGGAGGTCTGTGGGGCTAACAGGTTTCTGTGCCTGGGGAGGTCAGTGGGACAGGCAGGTTCCTCTGCCTGGGGAGGTCAGTGGGTCTGGCAGGTTTCTCTGCCTGGGGAGGTATGTGGGACTGGCAGGTTTCTCTTCCTGGAGAGGTCTGTGCGGATGGCATATTCTGTGCCTGTGGGGGTCTGTAGGACTGACAGGTTTCTGTCCCTGGAGAGGTCTGTAGAGCTGGCTGGCTTCTGTGCTTGGTGAGGTCTGTGGGGCTGGCAGGTTTCTGTGACCGGGGAGGTCTGTGGGACTGGCAGGTTTCTGTGCCCTGGGAGGTGTGTGGGGCTAACAGGTTTCTATGCCTGGAGAGGTCAGTGGGTCTGGGGGGATTCTCTGCCTGGAGAGGTCTGTGGGACTGGCAGGTTTCTCTGCCTGGGGAGGTCTGTGGGGCTGGCTGATATATGTGCCTGAGGAGGTCTGTGGGACTGGCAGGTTTCTGTGCCTGGGGAGGTCTTTGGGACTAGCAAGTTTCCGTGCCTGGGGAGATCTGTGGGACGGGCTAGATTCTCTGCCCGAGGAGGTCTGTGGGACTGGCCGGTTTCTATCCCCGCGGAGGTCTGTGGGGCTGGCAGGTTTCTCTGCCAGGAGTGGTCTGTGGGGATGGCAGATTCTGTGCCTGAAGAGGTCTGTGGGGCTGGCAGGTTTCTCTGCCCGGGAGGTCTGAGGAACTGGCAGGATTCTCTGCCTGGAGAGTTATGCAAGACTGGGAGGTTTCAAGGCCTGGGGAGGTCTGCGGGACTGGCATATTTCTCTGCCTGAGTACTGTGGGACTGGCAGGTTTCCGTGCATGGGAGGTCTGTGGGGCTGGCAGATTCTGTGCCCGTGGAGGTCTGTGGGACTGGCATGTTTTGTCTGCCTGAGTACTGTGGGACTGGCAGTTTCTCTGCCTGGAGAGGTCTGTGCGGATGGCAGATTCTGTGCCCGTGGAGGTCTGTTGGACTGGCAGGTTTCTGTCCTTGGAGAGGTCTGTAGAGCTGGCAGGTTTTTGTGCTTGGTGAGGTCTGTGGGGCTGGCAGGTTTCTGTGGCTGGGGAGGTCTGTGGGACTGGCAGGTTTCTGTGCCCTGGGAGGTCTGTGGGGCTAACAGGTTTCTGTGCCTGGGGAGGTCAGTGGGGCAGCAGGTTCCTCTGCCTGGAGAGGTCAGTGGGTCTGGCAGGATTCTCTGCCTGGAGCGGTGTGTGGGACTGGCAGGTTTCTCTGCCTGGGGAGGTATGTGGGACTGGCAGGTTTCTCTGCCTGGAGAGGTCTGTGCGGATGGCAGATTCTGTGCCTGTTGGGGTCTGTAGGAGTGGCAGGTTTCTGTCCCTGGAGAGGTCTGTAGAGCTGGCTGGCTTCTGTGCCCAGAGAGGTCGGTGGGGCTGGCTGGTTTCTGTGCCTGTGTAGGTCTGTGAGACTGGCAGGTTTCTGTGCCCGGGGAAGTCTGTGGGTCTGGCAGGTTTCTGTGCCCGGGGAGGTCTGTGGGTGTGGCAGGTTTCTGTGCCCGGGGAGGTCAATGGAACTGGCAGGCTTCTGTGGCTGGGGAGGTCTGTGGGGCTCTCAGGTTTCTCTGCCTGGGAGGTCTGTGGGGCTGGCAGGTTTCTCTGCCTGTGGAGGTCTGTGGGACTGGCAGGTTTCTGTGCCTGGGGAGGTCTGTGGGGCTAGCAGTTTTCTATGCCCGGGGAGGTGTGTGGGACTGACAGGTTTCTGTGCCTGGGGAGGTCTTTGGGACTAGCAAGTTTCCGTGCCTGGGGAGATCTGTGGGACGGGCTAGATTCTCTGCCCGAGGAGGTCTGTGGGACTGGCCGGTTCCTATCCCCGGGGAGGTCTGTGGGGCTGGCAGGTTTCTCTGCCAGGAGTGGTCTGTGGGGATGGCAGATTCTGTGCCTGAAGAGGTCTGTGGGGCTGGCAGGTTTCTCTGCCCGGGAGGTCTGTGGAACTGGCAGGATTCTCTGCCTGGAGAGGTATGCAAGACTGGGAGGTTTCAAGGCCTGGGGAGGTCTGCGGGACTGGCATATTTCTCTGCCTGAGTACTTTGGGACTGGCAGGTTTCTGTGCATGGGAGGTCTGTGGGGCTGGCAGATTCTGTGCCCGTGGAGGTCTGTGGGACTGGCTGTTTCTCTGCCTGAGTACTGTGGGACTGGCAGTTTCTCTGCCTGGAGAGGTCTGTGCGGATGGCAGATTCTGTGCCCGTGGAGGTCTGTTGGACTGGCAGGTTTCTGTCCTTGGAGAGGTCTGTAGAGCGGGCAGGTTTTTGTGCTTGGTGAGGTCTGTGGGGCTGGCAGGTTTCTGTGGCTGGGGAGGTCTGTGGGACTGGCAGGTTTCTGTGCCCTGGGAGGTCTGTGGGGCTAACAGGTTTCTGTGCCTGGGGAGGTCAGTGGGGCAGCAGGTTCCTCTGCCTGGAGAGGTCAGTGGGTCTGGCAGGATTCTCTGCCTGGAGCGGTGTGTGGGACTGGCAGGTTTCTCTGCCTGGGGAGGTATGTGGGACTGGCAGGTTTCTCTGCCTGGAGAGGTCTGTGCGGATGGCAGATTCTGTGCCTGTTGGGGTCTGTAGGAGTGGCAGGTTTCTGTCCCTGGAGAGGTCTGTAGAGCTGGCTGGCTTCTGTGCTTGGTGAGGTCTGTGGGGCTGGCAGGTTTCTCTGCCCAGGAGGTCTGTGGAACTGGCAGGATTCTCTGCCTGGAGAGGTATGCAAGACTGGCAGGTTTCACGGCCTGGGGAGGTCTGTGGGACTGGCATGTTTCTCTGCCTGAGTACTGTGGGACTGGCAGGTTTCTGTGCATGGGGAGGTCTGTGGGGCTGGCAGATTCTGTGCCCGTGGAGGTCTGTGGGACTGGCATGTTTCTCTGCCTGAATACTGTGGAACTGGCAGGTTTCTCTGCCTGGTGAGGTCTGTGCGGATGGCGGATTCTGTGCCCGTGGAGGTCTGTTCGACTGGCAGGTTTCTGTCCTTGGAGAGGTCTGTAAAGCTGGCAGGTTTTTGTGCTTGGTGAGGTCTGTGGGGCTGGCAGGTTTCTGTGGCTGGGGAGGTCTGTGGGACTGGCAGGTTTCTGTGCCCTGGGAGGTCTTTGGGGCTAACAGGTTTCTGAGCCTGGGGAGGTCAGTGGGACAGCAGGTTCCTCTGCCTGGAGAGGTCAGTGGGTCTGGCAGGATTCTCTGCCTGGAGAGGTCTGTGGGACTGGCAGGTTTCTCTGCCTGGGGAGGTATGTGGGACTGGCAGGTTTCTCTGCCTGGAGAGGTCAGTGGGTCTTGCAGGATTCTCTGCCTGGAGAGGTCTGTGGGACTGGCAGGTTTCTCTGCCTGGGGAGGTGTGTGGGGCTGGCAGGATTTTGTGCTTGGGGAGTTCTGTGGGGCTGGCAGGGTTCTCTGCCTGGAGAGGTCTGTGGGGATGGCAGATTCTGTGCCTGTGGAGGTCTGTGGGTCTGGGAGGTTTCGGTTCCCGGGGAGGTCAATGGAACTGGCAGGTTTCTGTGGCTGGGGAGGTCTGTGGGGCTCTCAGGTTTCTCTGTATGGGGAGGTCTGTGGGGTTGGCAGGTTTCTCTGCCTGGGGAGTTCTGTGGGACTGGCAGGTTTCTTTGCCTGGGGAGGTCTGTGGGACTGGCAGGTTTCTGTGCCCTGGGACGTCTGTGGGGCTAACAGGTTTCTGTGCCTGGGGAGGTCAGTGGAACTGGCAGGTTTCTCTACCTGGAGAGGTCAGTGGGTCTGGCAGGGTTCTCTGCCTGGGGAGTTCCGGGGACTGGCAGGTTTCTCTACCTGGGGAGGTCTGTGGGACTGGCAGGTTTCTCTGCCTGGGGAGGTCTCTGGGGCTGGCAGGATTTTGTGCTTGGGGAGTTCTGTGGGGCTGGCAGGTTTCTCTGCCTGGAGAGGTCTGTGGGGATAGCAGATTCTGTGCCTGTGGAGGTCTGTGGGACTGGCAGGTTTGTGTGCCCTAAGAGGTCTGTTGGGCTAACAGGTTTCTGTGCCCGGGGAGATCAGTGGGACTGCCTGATTTCTGTGCCTGAGGAGCTCTGTGGGACTGGCAGGTTTCTGTGCCCTGGGAGGTCTGTGGGACTTACAGGTTTCTCTGCCTGGAGAGGTCTGTGAGACTGCCAGGATTCTCTGCCTGGAGAGGTCTGTGGGGCTGTCAGGTTTCTCTTCCTGGAGAGGTCTGGGCGGATTGCAGATTCTGTGCCTGTGGAGGTCTATTGGACTGGCAGGTTTCTGTCCTTAGAGAGGTCTGTAGAGCTGGCAGGTTTCTTTGCTTGGTGAGGTCTGTGGGGCTGGCAGGCTTCTGTGGCGAAGAGGTCTGTGGGACTGGCATGTTTCTCTGCCTGAGTACTGTGGGACTGGCAGGTTTCTGTGCATGGGGAGGTCTGTGGGGCCGGCAGGTTTCTGTGCTTGGGAGGGCTGTGGGACGGGCAGGTTTCTGTGCCTGGGGAGGTCTGTGGGACTGGCGGGTTTCTGTACCCTGGGAGGTCTGTGGGGTTTTTAAGTTTCTGTGCCTGGGGAGGTCTGTGGGACTGGCTGGTTTCTGTGCCTGGGGAGTTCAATGGGGCTGGCAGGTTTCTCTGCCTGGGGAAGTCTGTTAGACTGGCAGGTTTCTCTGCCTGGGGAGGTCTGTGGGGGTGTCAGGATTCTGTGCTTTGGGAGGTCTGTGGGGCTGGCAGGTTTCTCTGCCTGGAGAGGTCTGTGAGGATGGCAGATTCTGTGCCTGTGGAGGTCTGTTAGACTGGCAGCTTTCTGTCCTTGGAGAGGTCTGTAGAGCTGGCAGGTTTCTGTGCTTGGTGAGGTCTGTGGGGCTGGCAGGTTTCTATGGCTGGGGTGGTCTGTGGGACTGACAGGTTTCTGTGCCCTGGGAGGTCTGTGGGGCTAACAGGTTTCTGTGCCTGGGGAGGTCAGTGGGACAGGCAGGTTCCTCTGCCTGGGGAGGTCAGTGGGTCTGGCAGGTTTCTCTGCCTGGGGAGGTATGTGGGACTGGCAGGTTTCTCTGCCTGGAGAGGTCTGTGCGGATGGCATATTCTGTGCCTGTGGGGGTCTGTAGGACTGACAGGTTTCTGTCCCTGGAGAGGTCTGTAGAGCTGGCTGGCTTCTGTGCTTGGTGAGGTCTGTGGGGCTGGCAGGTTTCTGTGACCGGGGAGGTCTGTGGGACTGGCAGGTTTCTGTGCCCTGGGAGGTGTGTGGGGCTAACAGGTTTCTATGCCTGGAGAGGTCAGTGGGTCTGGGGGGATTCTCTGCCTGGAGAGGTCTGTGGGACTGGCAGGTTTCTCTGCCTGGGGAGGTCTGTGGGGCTGGCTGATATATGTGCCTGAGGAGGTCTGTGGGACTGGCAGGTTTCTGTGCCCGGGGAGGTCTGTGGGGCTTACAGGTTTCTCTGCCTGGAGAGGTCTGTGAGACTGCCAGGATTCTCCGCCTGGGGAGGTCTGTGGGGCTGGCAGGATTCTGTGCTTTGGGAGGTCTGTGGGGCTGTCAAGTTTCTCTGCCTGGAGAGGTCTGGGCAGATGGCAGATTCTGTGCCTGTGGAGGTCTGTTGGACTGGCAGGTTTCTCTCCTTGGAGAGGTCTGTGGGGCTTGCAGGATTCTCTGCCTGGAGAGGTCTGTGGGACTGGCAGGTTTCTCTGCCTGGGGAGGTCTGTGGGGCTGGCAGGATTTTGTGCTTAGGGAGTTCTGTGGGGCTGGCAGGGTTCTCTGCCTGGAGAGGTCTGTGGGGATGGCAGATTCTGTGCCTGTGGAGGTCTGTGGGACTGGCAGGTTTCTGTGCCCTAGGAGGTCTGTTGGACTAACAGGTTTCTATGCCTGGGGAGATCTGTGTGGATGGCAGATTCTATGGTTGAGGAGGTCTGTGTGACTGGCAGGTTTTTGTGCCTGGGGAGGTCTGTGGGGCTGGCAGGATTCTGTGCTTGGGGAGGGCTGTGGGGCTGGCAGGTTTCTGTGGCCGGGGAGGTCTGTGGGACTGGCATGTTTCTGTGCCCTGGGACGTCTGTGGGGCTAACAGGTTTCTGTGCCTGGGGAGGTCAGTGGGACTGGCAGGTTTCTCTACCTGGAGAGGTCAGTGGGTCTGGCAGGATTCTCTGCCTGGAGAGTTCCGGGGACTGGCAGGTTTCTCTGCCTGGGGAGGTCCGTGGGACTGGCAGGTGTGTCTGCCTGGGGAGGTCTGTGGGGCTGGTAGGATTTTGTGCTTGGGGAGTTCTGTGAGGCTGGCAGGTTTTCTCTGCCTGGAGAGGTCTGTGGGGATGGCAGATTATGTGCCTGTGGAGGTCTGTGGGACTGGCAGATTTCTGTGCCATAAGAGGTCTGTTGGGCTAACAGGTTTCTGTGCCTGGGGAGATCAGTGGGACTGGCTGATATCTGTGCCTGAGGAGGTCTGTGGGACTGGCAGGTTTCTGTGCCCGGGGAGGTCTGTGGGGCTTACAGGTTTCTCTGCCTGGAGAGGTCTGTGAGACTGCCAGGATTCTCTGCCTGGGGAGGTCTGTGGGGCTGGCAGGATTCTGTGCTTTCGGAGGTCTGTGGAGCTGTCAAGTTTCTCTGCCTGGAGAGGTCTGGGCAGATGGCAGATTCTGTGCCTGTGGAGGTCTGTTGGACTGGCAGGTTTCTGTCCTTGGAGAGGTCTGTAGAGCTGGCCGGTTTCTGTGCTTGGTGAGGTCTGTGGGGCTTGCAGGTTTCTGTGGCCAGGGATGTCTGTGGGAGTGGCAGGTTTCTGTGCCCTGGGAGGTCTGTGGAGCTAACAGGTTTCTGTGCCTGGGGAGGTCAGTGGGGCTGGCAAGTTTCTCTACCTGGAGAGGTCAGTGGGTCTGGCAGGATTCTCTGCCTGGAGAGGTCCGGGGATTGGCAGGTTTCTCTGCCTGGGGAGGTGTGTGGGACTTGCAGGTTTCTATGCCTGGGGAGGTCTGTGGGGCTGGCAGGATTTTATGCTTGGGGAGTTCTGTGGGGCTGGCAAGTTTCTCTGCCTGGAGAGGTCTGTGGGGATGGCAGATTCTGTGCTTGTGGAGGTCTGTGGGACTGGCAGGTTTCTGTGCCCTAGGATATCTGTTGGGCTAACAGGTTTCTGTGCCTGGGGAGATCGGTGGGACTGGCTGATTTCTGTGCTTGAGGAGGTCTGTGGGACTGGTAGGTTTCTGTGCCGGGGGAGGTCTGTGGGGCTGGCAGGTTTCTCTGCCTGTAGAGGTCTGTGAGACTGGCTGGATTCTCTGCCTGGTGAGGTCTGTGGGACTGGCAGGTTTCTCTGCCTGGGGAAGTCTGTGGGACTGGAAGGTTTCTCTGCCTGGGGATATCTGTGGGGATGGCAAGATTCTTTGCTTGTGGAGGCCTGTTGCGCTGGCAGGTTTCTCTGCCTGCAGAGGTCTGTGGGGATGGCAGGTTTCTGTGCCCTGGGAGGTCTGTGGGTCTGGCAGGTTTCGGTTCCCAGGGAGGTCAATGGAACTGGCAGGTTTCCGTGGCTGGGGAGGTCTGTGGGGCTCTCAGCTTTCTCTGTATGGGGAGGTCTGTGGGGTTGGCAGGTTTCTCTGCCTGGGGAGTTCTGTGGGACTGGCAGGTTTCTTTGCCTGGGGAGGTCTGTGGGACTGGCAGGTTTCTGTGCCCTGGGACGTCTGTGGGGCTAACAGGTTTCTGTGCCTGGGGAGGTCAGTGGGACTGGCAGGTTTCTCTACCTGGAGAGGTCAGTGGGTCTGGCAGGATTCTCTGCCTGGGGAGTTCCGGGGACTGGCAGGTTTCTCTGCCTGGGGAGGTCTGTGGGACTGGCAGGTTTCTCTGCCTGGGGAGGTCTCTGGGGCTGGCAGGATTTTGTGCTTGGGGAGTACTGTGGGGCTGGCAAGTTTCTCTGCCTGGAGAGGTCTGTGGGGATGGCAGATTCTGTGCTTGTGGAGGTCTGTGGGACTGGCAGGTTTCTGTGCCCTAGGATATCTGTTGGGCTAACAGGTTTCTGTGCCTGGGGAGATCGGTGGGACTGGCTGATTTCTGTGCCTGAGGAGGTCTGTGGGACTGGTAGGTTTCTGTGCCGGGGGAGGTCTGTGGGGCTGGCAGGTTTCTCTGCCTGTAGAGGTCTGTGAGACTGGCAGGATTCTCTGCCTGGTGAGGTCTGTGGGACTGGCAGGTTTCTCTGCCTGGGGAAGTCTGTGGGACTGGAAGGTTTCTCTGCCTGGGGATATCTGTGGGGATGGCAAGATTCTTTGCTTGTGGAGGCCTGTTGCGCTGGCAGGTTTCTCTGCCTGCAGAGGTCTGTGGGGATGGCAGGTTTCTGTGCCCTGGGAGGTCTGTGGGTCTGGCAGGTTTCGGTTCCCAGGGAGGTCAATGGAACTGGCAGGTTTCCGTGGCTGGGGAGGTCTGTGGGGCTCTCAGCTTTCTCTGTATGGGGAGGTCTGTGGGACTGGCAGGTTTCTCTGCCTGGGGAGTTCTGTGGGACTGGCAAGTTTCTTTGCCTGGGGAGGTCTGTGGGACTGGCAGGTTTCTGTGCCCGGGGACGTCTGTGGGGCTAACAGGTTTCTGTGCCTGGGGAGGTCAGTGGGACTGGAAGGTTTCTCTACCTGGAGAGGTCAGTGGGTCTGGCAGGGTTCTCTGCCTGGGGAGTTCCGGGGACTAGCAGGTTTCTCTGCCTGGGGAGGTCTGTGGGACTGGCAGGTTTCTCTGCCTGGGGAGGTCTCTGGGGCTGGCAGGATTTTGTGCTTGGGGAGTTCTGTGGGGCTGGCAGGTTTCTCTGCCTGGAGAGGTCTGTGGGGATAGCAGATTCTGTGCCTGTGGAGGTCTGTGGGACTGGCAGGTTTGTGTGCCCTAAGAGGTCTGTTGGGCTAACAGGTTTCTGTGCCCGGGGAGATCAGTGGGACTGCCTGATTTCTGTGCCTGAGGAGGTCTGTGGGACTGGCAGGTTTCTGTGCCCTGGGAGGTCTGTGGGACTTACAGGTTTCTCTGCCTGGAGAGGTCTGTGAGACTGCCAGGATTCTCTGCCTGGAGAGGTCTGTGGGGCTGTCAGGTTTCTCTGCCTGGAGAGGTCTGGGCGGATGGCAGATTCTGTGCCTGTGGAGGTCTATTGGACTGGCAGGTTTCTGTCCTTAGAGAGGTCTGTAGAGCTGGCAGGTTTCTTTGCTTGGTGAGGTCTGTGGGGCTGGCAGGTTTCTGTGGCGAAGAGGTCTGTGGGACGGGCATGTTTCTCCGCATGAGTACTGTGGGACTAGCAGGTTTCTGTGCATGGGGAGGTCTGTGGGGCCGGCAGGTTTCTGTGCTTGGGAGGGCTGTGGGACGGGCAGGTTTCTGTGCCTGGGGAGGTCTGTGGGACTTGCAAGTTTCTGTACCCTGGGAGGTCTGTGGGGCTTTTAAGT
The DNA here is from genome assembly GCF_964261635.1 of Lissotriton helveticus. Classification (NCBI taxonomy): domain Eukaryota; kingdom Metazoa; phylum Chordata; class Amphibia; order Caudata; family Salamandridae; genus Lissotriton; species Lissotriton helveticus. The sequence goes on along the minus strand of NC_136067.1, from coordinate 1,411,622,200 downwards.
TTCTGTGCCTGGGGAGGTCTGTGGGACTGGCTGGTTTCTGTGCCTGGGGAGTTCAATGGGGCTGGCAGGTTTCTCTGCCTGGGGAGGTCTGTTAGACTGGCAGGTTTCTCTGCCTGGGGAGGTCTGTGGGGCTGGCAAGATTCTGTGCTTTGGGAGGTCTGTGAGGCTGGCAGGTTTCTCTGCCTGGAGAGGTCTGTGCGGATGGCAGATTCTGTGCCTGTGGAGGTCTGTTAGACTGGCAGCTTTCTGTCCTTGGAGAGGTCTGTAGAGCTGGCAGGTTTCTGTGCTTGGTGAGGTCTGTGGGGCTGGCAGGTTTCTATGGCTGGGGAGGTCTTTGGGACTGACAGGTTTATGTGCCCTGGGAGGTCTGTGGGGCTAACAGGTTTCTGTGCCTGGGGAGGTCAGTGGGACAGGCAGGTTCCTCTGCCTCAAGAGGTCAGTGGGTCTGGCAGGATTCCCTGCCTGGAGAGGTCTGTGGGACTGGCAGGTTTCTCTGCCTGGGGAGGTTTGTGGGACTGGCAGGTTTCTCTGCCTGGAGAGGTCTGTGCAGATGGCAGATTCTGTGCCTGTGGGGGTCTGTAGGACTGACAGGTTTCTGTCCCTGGAGAGGTCTGTAGAGCTGGCTGGCTTCTGTGCTTGGTGAGGTCTGTGGGCCTGGCAGGTTTCTGTGACCGGGGAGGTCTGTGGGACTGGCAGGTTTCTGTGCCTGGAGAGGTCAGTGGGTCTGGGAGGATTCTCTGCCTGGAGAGGTCTGTGGGACTGGCAGGTTTCTCTGCCTGGGGAGGTCTGGGGGCTGGCTGATTTCTGTGCCTGAGGAGGTCTGTGGGACTGGCAGGTTTCTGTGCCCGGGGAGGTCTGTGGGGCTTACAGGTTTCTCTGCCTGGAGAGGTCTGTGAGACTGCCAGGATTCTCTGCCTGGGGAGGTCTGCGGGGCTGGCAGGATTCTGTGCTTTGGGAGGTCTGTGGGGCTGTCAAGTTTCTCTGCCTGGAGAGGTCTGGGCAGATGGCAGATTCTATGCCTGTGGAGGTCTGTTGGACTGGCAGGTTTCTGTCCTTGGAGAGGTCTGTAGAGCTGGCCGGTTTCTGTGCTTGGTGAGGTCTTTGGGGCTTGCAGGTTTCTGTGGCCGGGGATGTCTGTGGGAGTGGCAGGTTTCTGTGCCCTGGGAGGTCTGTGGAGCTAACATGTTTCTGTGCCTGGGGAGGTCAGTGGGGCTGGCCAGTTTCTCTACCTGGAGAGGTCAGTGGGTCTGGCAGGATTCTCTGCCTGGAGAGGTCCGGGGATTGGCAGGTTTCTCCGCCTGGGGAGGTGTGTGGGACTGGCAGGTTTCTCTGCCTGGGGAGGTCTGTGGGGCTGGCAGGATTTTGTGCTTGGGGAGTTCTGTGGGGCTGGCAAGTTTCTCTGTCTGGAGAGGTCTGTGGGGATGGCAGATTCTGTGCCTGTTGAGGTCTGTGGGACTGGCAGGTTTATATGCCCTAGGATGTCTGTTGGGCTAACAGGTTTCTGTGCCTGGGGAGATCGGTGGGACTGGCTGATTTCTGTGCCTGAGGAGGTCTGTGGGACTGGCAGGTTACTGTGGCGGGGGAGGTCTGTGGGGCTGGCTGGTTTCTCTGCCTGGAGAGGTCTGTGAGACTGGCAGGATTCTCTGCCTGGAGAGGTCTGTGGGACTGGCAGGTTGCTCTGCCTGGGGAAGTCTGTGGGACTGGAAGGTTTCTCTGCCTGGGGATATCTGTGGGGATGGCAAGATTCTTTGCTTGTGGAGGCCTGTTGCGCTGGCAGGTTTCTCTGCCTGCAGAGGTCTGTGGGGATGGCAGGTTTCTGTGCCCTGGGAGGTCTGTGGGTCTGGCAGGTTTCGGTTCCCGGGGAGGTCAATGGAACTGGCAGGTTTCTGTGGCTGGGGAGGTCTGTGGGGCTCTCAGGTATCTCTGTATGGGGAGGTCTGTGGGGTTGGCAGGTTTCTCTGCCTGGGGAGTTCTGTCGGACTGGCAAGTTTCTTTGCCTGGGGAGGTCTGTGGGACTGGCAGGTTTCTGTGCCCTGGGATGTCTGTGGGGCTAACAGGTTTCTGTGCCTGGGGAGGTCAGTGGGACTGGCAGGTTTCTCTACCTGGAGAGGTCAGTGGGTCTGGCAGGATTCTCTGCCTGGAGAGTTCGGGGGACTGGCAGGTTTCTCTGCCTGGGGAGGTCTGTGGGACTGGCAGGTTTCTCTGCCTGGGGAGGTCTCTGGGGCTGGCAGGATTTTGTGCTTGGGGAGTTCTGCGGGGCTGGCAGGTTTCTCTGCCTGGACAGGTCTGTGGGGATAGCAGATTCAGCGCCTGTGGAAGTCTGTGGGACTGGCAGGTTTCTGTGCCCTAAGAGGTCTGTTGGGCTAACAGGTTTCTGTGCCCGGGGAGATCAGTGGGACTGGCTGATTTCTGTGCCTGAGGAGGTCTGTGGGACTGGCAGGTTTCTGTGCCCCGGGAGGTCTGCGGGACTTACAGGTTTCTCTGCCTGGAGAGGTCTGTGAGACTGCCAGGATTCTCTGCCTGGAGAGGTCTGTGGGGCTGTCAGGTTTCTCTGCCTGGAGAGGTCTGGACGGATGGCAGATTCTGTACCTGTGGAGGTCTATTGGACTGGCAGGTTTCTGTCCTTAGAGAGGTCTGTAGAGCTGGCAGGTTTCTTTGCTTGGTGAGGTCTGTGGGGCTGGCAGGTTTCTGTGGCAAAGAGGTCTGTGGGACTGGCATGTTTCTCTGCCTGAGTACTGTGGGACTGGCAGGTTTCTGTGCATGGGGAGGTCTGTGGGGCCGGCAGGTTTCTGTGCTTGGGAGGGCTGTGGGACGGGCAGGTTTCTGTGCCCAGGGAGGTCTGTGGGACTGGCATGTTTCTGTACCCTGGGAGGTCTGTGGGACTTTTAAGTTTCTGTGCCTGGGGAGGTCTGTGGGACTGGCTGGTTTCTGTGCCTGGGGAGTTCAATGGGGCTGGCAGGTTTCTCTGCCTGGGGAGGTCTGTTAGACTGGCAGGTTTCTCTGCCTGGGGAGGTCTGTGGGGGTGGCAGGATTCTGTGCTTTGGGAGGTCTGTGGGGCTGGCAGGTTTCTCTGCCTGGAGAGGTCTGTGCGGATGGCAGATTCTGTGCCTGTGCAGGTTTGTTAGACTGGCAGCTTTCTGTCCTTGGAGAGGTCTGTAGAGCTGGCAGGTTTCTGTGCTTGGTGAGGTCTGTGGTTCAGAAAAGGGGGTGGTGATGAACAGAGTGCCTGAATTAAGCAGACCACTCTTACCCAGTCCAAAGATCAGGGCTTGATCCATCACCGTTTTTTAGCTCACTGCACCATCCCAGCTCAGAACTTGGCTATATGCAAATTAGTCTGTTACTGTCCCAGTGCATGATGGGAACAGGGCAAACCAAACTACCAAGCCAATTCTTATACTGGGAAGGAAACAAGCTTCCGGGGACCGGTTTCTGCCATTTCAGGCGTCGTCGGCCCGGCTTGCTTGAATCCTGATGGTGCAATGAGCAAGGGACTCACATCTGAGTATACCCTTCCACGCTTATGGTGGACAAAATGATTCAGAAAAGGGGATGGTGATGAACAGAGTGCCTGAATTAAGCAGACCACTCTTACCCAGTCCAAAGATCAGGGCTTGATCCATCACCGTTTTTTAGCTCACAAGCCGGGCCGACGAGGCTGAAATGCCAGAAACCGGTCCCTGGTAGCTTGTCTCCTTTCTGGTGAAGAATTGGCTTGGTAGTTTGGTCTGCCCTGTTCCCATGATGCACTGGGCCAGGGACAGACTAATTTGCATATAGCCAGGTTCTGAGCTGGGATGGGGCAGTGAGCTAAATAACGGTGATGGATCAAGCCCTGATCTTTGGACTGGGTAAGAGTGGTCTGCTTAATTCAGACACTCTGTTCATCACCACCCCCTTTTCTGAATCGTTCTTGGCCACTATAGGTGTGGCAGGGTATACTCAGACATGAGTCCCTTGCTCACTGCTCCATCAGGATTCAAGCAAGCCGGGCCGACGAGGCTGAAATGCCAGAAACCGGTCCCCGGTAGCTTGTCTCCTTTCTGGTGAAGAATTGGCTTGGTAGTTTGGTCTGCCCTGTTCCCATGATGGACTGGGCCAGGGACAGACTAATTTGCATATAGCCAGGTTCTGAGCTGGGATGGGGCAGTGAGCTAAATAACGGTGATGGATCAAGCCCTGATCTTTGGACTGGGTAAGAGTGGTCTGCTTAATTCAGACACTCTGTTCATCACCACCCCCTTTTCTGAATCGTTTTTGGCCGCTATAGGTGTGGCAGGGTATACTCAGACATGAGTCCCTTGCTCACTGCTCCATCAGGATTCAAGCAAGCCGGGCCGATGAGGCTGAAATGCCAGAAACCGGTCCCCGGTAGCTTGTCTCCTTTCTGGTGAAGAATTGGCTTGGTAGTTTGGTCTGCCCTGTTCCCATGATGCACTGGGCCAGGGACAGACTAATTTGCATATAGCCAGGTTCTGAGCTGGGATGGGGCAGTGAGCTAAATAACGGTGATGGATCAAGCCCTGATCTTTGGACTGGGTAAGAGTGGTCTGCTTAATTCAGACACTCTGTTCATCACCACCCCCTTTTCTGAATCGTTTTTGGCCACTATAGGTGTTGCAGGGTATACTCAGACATGAGTCCCTTGCTCACTGCTCCATCAGGATTCAAGCAAGCCGGGCCGACGAGGCTGAAATGCCAGAAACCGGTCCCCGGTAGCTTGTCTCCTTTCTGGTGAAGAATTGGCTTGGTAGTTTGGTCTGCCATGTTCCCATGATGCTCTGGGCCAGGGACAGACTAATTTGCATATAGCCAGGTTCTGAGCTGGGATGGGGCAGTGAGCTAAATAACGGTGATGGATCTAGCCCTGATCTTTGGACTGGGTAGGAGTGGTCTGCTTAATTCAGACACTCTGTTCATCACCACCCCCTTTTCTGAATCGTTTTTGGCCACTATAGGTGTGGCAGGGTATACTCAGACATGAGTCCCTTGCTCACTGCTCCATCAGGATTCAAGCAAGCGGGGCCGACGAGGCTGAAATGCCAGAAACCGGTCCCCGGTAGCTTGTCTCCTTTCTGGTGAAGAATTGGCTTGGTAGTTTGGTCTGCCCTGTTCCCATGATGCACTGGGCCAGGGACAGACTAATTTGCATATAGCCAGGTTCTGAGCTGGGATGGGGCAGTGAGCTAAATAACGGTGATTGATCAAGCCCTGATCTTTGGACTGGGTTAGAGTGGTCTGCTTAATTCAGACACTTTGTTCATCACTACCCCCTTTTCTGAATCGTTTTTGGCCACTATAGGTGTGGCAGGGTATACTCAGACATGAGTCCCTTGCTCACTGCTCCATCAGGATTCAAGCAAGCCGGGCTGACGAGGCTGAAATGCCAGAAACCGGTCCCCGGTAGCTTGTCTCCTTTCTGGTGAAGAATTGGCTTGGTAGTTTGGTCTGCCCTGTTCCCATGATGCACTGGGCCAGGGACAGACTAATTTGCATATAGCCAGGTTCTGAGCTGGGATGGGGCAGTGAGCTAAATAACGGTGATGGATCAAGCCCTGATCTTTGGACTGGCTAAGAGTGGTCTGCTTAATTCAGACACTCTGTTCATCACCACCCCCTTTTCTGAATCGTTTTTGACCACTATAGGTGTGGCAGGGTATACTCAGACATGAGTCCCTTGCTCACTGCTCCACCAGGATTCAAGCAAGCCGGGCCGACGAGGCTGAAATGCCAGAAACCGGTCCCCGGTAGCTTGTCTCCTTTCTGGTGAAGAATTGGCTTGGTAGTTTGGTCTGCCCTGTTCCCATGATGCACTGGGCCAGGGACAGACTAATTTGCATATAGCCAGGTTCTGAGCTGGGATGGGGCAGTGAGCTAAATAACGGTGATGGATCAAGCCCTGATCTTTGGACTGGGTAAGAGTGGTCTGCTTAATTCAGACACTCTGTTCATCACCACCCCCTTTTCTGAATAGTTTTTGGCCACTATAGGTGTGGCAGGGTATACTCAGACATGAGTCCCTTGCTCACTGCTCCATCAGGATTCAAGCAAGCCGGGCCGACGAGGCTGAAATGCCAGAAACCGGTCCCCGTTAGCTTGTCTCCTTTCTGGTGAAGAATTGGCTTGGTAGTTTGGTCTGCCCTGTTCCCATGATGCACTGGGCCAGGGACAGACTAATTTGCATATAGCCAGGTTCTGAGCTGGGATGGGGCAGTGAGCTAAATAACGGTGATGGATCAAGCCCTGATCTTTGGACTGGGTAAGAGTGGTCTGCTTAATTCAGACACTCTGTTCATCACCACCCCCTTTTCTGAATCGTTTTTGGCCACTATAGGTGTGGCAGGGTATACTCTGACATGAGTCCCTTGCTCACTGCTCCATCAGGATTCAAGCAAGCCGGGCCGACGAGGCTGAAATGCCAGAAACCGGTCCCCGGTAGCTTGTCTCCTTTCTGGTGAAGAATTGGCTTGGTAGTTTGGTCTGCCCTGTTCCCATGATGCACTGGGCCAGGGACAGACTAATTTGCATATAGCCAGGTTCTGAGCTGGGATGGGGCAGTGAGCTAAATAACGGTGATGGATCAAGCCCTGATCTTTGGACTGGGTAAGAGTGGTCTGCTTAATTCAGACACTCTGTTCATCACCACCCCCTTTTCTGAATCGTTTTTGGCCACTATAGGTGTGGCAGGGTATACTCAGACATGAGTCCCTTGCTCACTGCTCCATCAGGATTCAAGCAAGCCGGGCCGACGAGGCTGAAATGCCAGAAACCGGTCCCCGGTAGCTTGTCTCCTTTCTGGTAAAGAATTGGCTTGGTAGTTTGGTCTGCCCTGTTCCCATGATGCACTGGGCCAGGGACAGACTAATTTGCATATAGCCAGGTTCTGAGCTGGGATGGGGCAGTGAGCTAAATAACGGTGATGGATCAAGCCCTGATCTTTGGACTGGGTAAGAGTGGTCTGCTTAATTCAGACACTCTGTTCATCACCACCCCCTTTTCTGAATCGTTTTTGGCCACTATAGGTGTGGCAGCGTATACTCAGACATGAGTCCCTTGCTCACTGCTCCATCAGGATTCAAGCAAGCCGGGCCGACGAGGCTGAAATGCCAGAAACCGGTCCCCGGTAGCTTGTCTCCTTTCTGGTGAAGAATTGGCTTGGTAGTTTGGTCTGCCCTGTTCCCATGATGCACTGGGCCAGGGACAGACTAATTTGCATATAGCCAGGTTCTGAGCTGGGATGGGGCAGTGAGCTAAATAACGGTGATGGATCAAGCCCTGATCTTTGGACTGGGTAAGAGTGGTCTGCTTAATTCAGACACTCTGTTCATCACCACCCCCTTTTCTGAATCGTTTTTGGCCACTATAGGTGTGGCAGGGTATACTCAGACATGAGTCCCTTGCTCACTGCTCCATCAGGATTGAAGCAAGCCGGGCCGACGAGGCTGAAATGCCAGAAACCGGTCCCCGGTAGCTTGTCTCCTTTCTGGTGAAGAATTGGCTTGGTAGTTTGGTCTGCCCTGTTCCCATGATGCACTGGGCCAGGGACAGACTAATTTGCATATAGCCAGGTTCTGAGCTGGGATGGGGCAGTGAGCTAAATAACGGTGATGGATCAAGCCCTGATCTTTTGACTGGGTAAGAGTGGTCTGCTTAATTCAGACACTCTGTTCATCACCACCCCCTTTTCTGAATCGTTTTTGGCCACTATAGGTGTGGCAGGGTATACTCAGACATGAGTCCCTTGCTCACTGCTCCATCAGGATTCAAGCAAGCCGGGCCGACGAGGCTGAAATGCCAGCTACCGGTCCCCTGTAGCTTGTCTCCTTTCTGGTGAAGAATTGGCTTGGTAGTTTGGTCTGCCCTGTTCCCATGATGCACTGGGCCAGGGACAGACTAATTTGCATATAGCCAGGTTCTGAGCTGGGATGGGGCAGTGAGCTAAATAACGGTGATGGATCAAGCCCTGATCTTTGGACTGGGTAAGAGTGGTCTGCTTAATTCAGACAATCTGTTCATCACCACCCCCCTTTTCTGAATCGTTTTTGGCCACTATTGGTGTGGCAGGGTATACTCAGACATGAGTCCCTTGCTCACTGCTCCATCAGGATTCAAGCAAGCCGGGCCGACGAGGCTGAAATGCCAAAAACCGGTCCCCGGTAGCTTGTCTCCTTTCTGGTGAAGAATTGGCTTGGTAGTTTGGTCTGCCCTGTTCCCATGATGCACTGGGCCAGGGACAGACTAATTTGCATATAGCTAGGTTCTGAGCTGGGATGGGGCAGTGAGCTAAATAACAGTGATGGATCAAGCCCTGATCTTTGGACTGGGTAAGAGTGGTCTGCTTAATTCAGACACTCTGTTCATCACCACCCCCCTTTTCTGAATCGTTTTTGGCCACTATAGGTGTGGCAGGGTATACTCAGACATGAGTCCCTTGCTCACTGCTCCATCAGGATTCAAGCAAGCCGGGCCGACGAGGCTGAAATGCCAGAAACCGGTCCCCGGTAGCTTGTCTCCTTTCTGGTGAAGAATTGGCTTGGTAGTTTGGTCTGCCCTGTTCCCATGATGCACTGGGCCAGGGACAGACTAATTTGCATATAGCCAGGTTCTGAGCTGGGATGGGGCAGTGAGCTAAATAACGGTGATGGATCAAGCCCTGATCTTTGGACTGGGTAAGAGTGGTCTGCTTAATTCAGACACTCTGTTCATCACCACCCCCTTTTCTGAATCGTTTTTGGCCACTATAGGTGTGGCAGGGTATACTCAGACATGAGTCCCTTGCTCACTGCTCCTTCAGGATTCAAGCATGCCGGGCCGACGAGGCTGAAATGCCAGAAACCGGTCCCCGGTAGCTTGTCTCCTTTCTGGTGAAGAATTGGCTTGGTAGTTTGGTCTGCCCTGTTCCCATGATGCACTGGGCCAGGGACAGACTAATTTGCATATAGCCAGGTTCTGAGCTGGGATGGGGCAGTGAGCTAAATAACGGTGATGGATCAAGCCCTGATCTTTGGACTGGGTAAGAGTGGTCTGCTTAATTCAGACACTCTGTTCATCACCACCCCCTTTTCTGAATCGTTTTTGGCCACTATAGGTGTGGCAGGGTATACTCAGACATGAGTCCCTTGCTCACTGCTCCATCAGGATTCAAGCAAGCCGGGCCGACGAGGCTGAAATGCCAGAAACCGATCCCCGGTAGCATGTCTCCTTTCTGGTGAAGAATTGGCTTGGTAGTTTGGTCTGCCCTGTTCCCATGATGCACTGGGCCAGGGACAGACTAATTTGCATATAGCCAGGTTCTGAGCTGGGATGGGGCAGTGAGCTAAATAACGGTGATGGATCAAGCCCTGATCTTTGGACTGGGTAAGAGTGGTCTGCTTAATTCAGACACTCTGTTCATCACCACCCCCCTTTTCTGAATCGTTTTTGGCCACTATAGGTGTGGCAGGGTATACTCAGACATGAGTCCCTTGCTCACTGCTCCATCAGGATTCAAGCAAGCCGGGCCGACGAGGCTGAAATGCCAGAAACCGGTCCCCGCTAGCTTGTCTCCTTTCTGGTGAAGAATTGGCTTGGTAGTTTGGTCTGCCCTGTTCCCATGATGCACTGGGCCAGGGACAGACTAATTTGCATATAGCCAGGTTCTGAGCTGGGATGGGGCAGTGAGCTAAATAACGGTGATGGATCAAGCCCTGATCTTTGGACTGGGTAAGAGTGGTCTGCTTAATTCAGACACTCTGTTCATCACCACCCCCTTTTCTGAATCGTTTTTGGCCACTATAGGTGTGGCAGGGTATACTCAGACATGAGTCCCTTGCTCACTGCTCCATCAGGATTCAAGCAAGCCGGGCCGATGAGGCTGAAATGCCAAAAACCGGTCCCCGGTAGCTTGTCTCCTTTTTGGTGAAGAATTGGCTTGGTAGTTTGGTCTGCCCTGTCCCCATGATGCACTGGGCCAGGGACAGACTAATTTGCATATAGCCAGGTTCTGAGCTGGGATGGGGCAGTGAGCTAAATAACGGTGATGGATCAAGCCCTGATCTTTGGACTGGGTAAGAGTGGTCTGCTTAATTCAGACACTCTGTTCATCACCACCCCCTTTTCTGAATCGTTTTTGGCCGCTATAGGTGTGGCAGGGTATACTCAGACATGAGTCCCTTGCTCACTGCTCCATCAGGATTCAAGCAAGCCGGGCCGACGAGGCTGAAATGCTAGAAACCGGTCCCCGATAGCTTGTCTCCTTTCTGGTGAAGAATTGGCTTGGTAGTTTGGTCTGCCCTGTTCCCATGATGCACTGGGCCAGGGACAGACTAATTTGCATATAGCCAGGTTCTGAGCTGGGATGGGGCAGTGAGCTAAATAACGGTGATGGATCAAGCCCTGATCTTTGGACTGGGTAAGAGTAGTCTGCTTAATTCAGACACTCTGTTCATCACCACCCCCTTTTCTGAATCGTTTTTGGCCACTATAGGTGTGGCAGGGTATACTCAGACATGAGTCCCTTGCTCACTGCTCCATCAGGATTCAAGCAAGCCGGGCCGACGAGGCTGAAATGCCAGAAACCGGTCCCCAATAGCTTGTCTCCTTTCTGGTGAAGAATTGGCTTGGTAGTTTGGTCTGCCCTGTTCCCATGATGCACTGGGCCAGGGACAGACTAATTTGCATATAGCCAGGTTCTGAGCTGGGATGGGGCAGTGAGCTAAATAACGGTGATGGATCAAGCCCTGATCTTTGGACTGGGTAAGAGTGGTCTGCTTAATTCAGACACTCTGTTTATCACCACCCCCTTTTCTGAATCGTTTTTGGCCACTATAGGTGTGGCAGGGTATACTCAGACATGAGTCCCTTGCTCACTGCTCCATCAGGATTCAAGCAAGCCGGGCCGACGAGGCTGAAATGCCAGAAACCGGTACCCGGTAGCTTGCCTCCTTTCTGGTGAAGAATTGGCTTGGTAGTTTGGTCTGCCCTGTTCCCATGATGCACTGGGCCAGGGACAGACTAATTTGCATATAGCCAAGTTCTGAGCTGGGATGGGGCAGTGAGCTAAAAAATGGTGATGGATCAAGCCCTGATCTTTGGACTGGGTAAGAGTGGTCTGCTTAATTCAGACACTCTGTTCATCACCACCCCCTTTTCTGAATCGTTTTTGGCCGCTATAGGTGTGGCAGGGTATACTCAGACATGAGTCCCTTGCTCACTGCTCCATCAGGATTCAAGCAAGCCGCGCCGACGAGGCTGAAATGCTAGAAACCGGTCCCCGATAGCTTGTCTCCTTTCTGGTGAAGAATTGGCTTGGTAGTTTGGTCTGCCCTGTTCCCATGATGCACTGGGCCAGGGACAGACTAATTTGCATATAGCCAGGTTCTGAGCTGGGATGGGGCAGTGAGCTAAATAACGGTGATGGATCAAGCCCTGATCTTTGGACTGGGTAAGAGTGGTCTGCTTAATTCAGACACTCTGTTCATCACCACCCCCTTTTCTGAATCGTTTTTGGCCACTATAGGTGTGGCAGGGTATACTCAGACATGAGTCCCTTGCTCACTGCTCCATCAGGATTCAAGCAAGCCGGGCCGACGAGGCTGAAATGCCAGAAACTGGTCCCCGGTAGCTTGTCTCCTTTCTGGTGAAGAATTGGCTTGGTAGTTTCGTCTGCCCTGTCCCCATGATGCACTGGGCCAGGGACAGACTAATTTGCATATAGCCAGGTTCTGAGCTGGGATGGGGCAGTGAGCTAAATAACGGTGATGGATCAAGCCCTGATCTTTGGACTGGGTAAGAGTGGTCTGCTTAATTCAGACACTCTGTTCATCACCACCCCCTTTTCTGAATCGTTTTTGGCCACTATAGGTGTGGCAGGGTATACTCAGACATGAGTCCCTTGCTCACTGCTCCATCAGGATTCAAGCAAGCCGGGCCGACGAGGCTGAAATGCCGGAAACCGGTACCCGGTAGCTTGCCTCCTTTCTGGTGAAGAATTGGCTTGGTAGTTTGGTCTGCCCTGTTCCCATGATGCACTGGGCCAGGGACAGACTAATTTGCATATAGCCAAGTTCTGAGCTGGGATGGGGCAGTGAGCTAAATAATGGTGATGGATCAAGCCCTGATCTTTGGACTGGGTAAGAGTGGTCTGCTTAATTCAGACACTCTGTCCATCACCACCCCCTTTTCTGAATCGTTTTTGGCCGCTATAGGTGTGGCAGGGTATACTCATACATGAGTCCCTTGCTCACTGCTCCATCAGGATTCAAGCAAGCCGGGCCGACGAGGCTGAAATGCTAGAAACCGGTCCCCGATAGCTTGTCTCCTTTCTGGTGAAGAATTGGCTTGGTAGTTTGGTCTGCCCTGTTCCCATGATGCACTGGGCCAGGGACAGACTAATTTGCATATAGCCAGGTTCTGAGCTGGGATGGGGCAGTGAGCTAAATAACGGTAATGGATCAAGCCCTGATCTTTGGACTGGATAAGAGTGGTCTGCTTAATTCAGACACTCTGTTCATCACCACCCCCTTTTCTGAATCGTTTTTGGCCACTATAGGTGTGGCAGGGTATACTCAGACATGAGTCCCTTGCTCACTGCTCCATCAGGATTCAAGCAAGCCGGGCCGACGAGGCTGAAATGCCAAAAACCGGTCCCCGGTAGCTTGTCTCCTTTTTGGTGAAGAATTGGCTTGGTAGTTTGGTCTGCCCTGTCCCCATGATGCACTGGGCCAGGGACAGACTAATTTGCATATAGCCAGGTTCTGAGCTGGGATGGGGCAGTGAGCTAAATAACGGTGATGGATCAAGCCCTGATCTTTGGACTGGGTAAGAGTGGTCTGCTTAATTCAGACACTCTGTTCATCACCACCCCCTTTTCTGAATCGTTTTTGGCCGCTATAGGTGTGGCAGGGTATACTCAGACATGAGTCCCTTGCTCACTGCTCCATCAGGATTCAAGCAAGCCGGGCCGACGAGGCTGAAATGCTAGAAACCGGTCCCCGATAGCTTGTCTCCTTTCTGGTGAAGAATTGGCTTGGTAGTTTGGTCTGCCCTGTTCCCATGATGCACTGGGCCAGGGACAGACTAATTTGCATATAGCCAGGTTCTGAGCTGGGATGGGGCAGTGAGCTAAATAACGGTGATGGATCAAGCCCTGATCTTTGGACTGGGTAAGAGTGGTCTGCTTAATTCAGACACTCTGTTCATCACCACCCCCTTTTCTGAATCGTTTTTGGCCACTATAGGTGTGGCAGGGTATACTCAGACATGAGTCCCTTGCTCACTGCTCCATCAGGATTCAAGCAAGCCGGGCCGACGAGGCTGAAATGCCAGAAACCGGTCCCCAATAGCTTGTCTCCTTTCTGGTGAAGAATTGGCTTGGTAGTTTGGTCTGCCCTGTTCCCATGATGCACTGGGCCAGGGACAGACTAATTTGCATATAGCCAGGTTCTGAGCTGGGATGGGGCAGTGAGCTAAATAACGGTGATGGATCAAGCCCTGATCTTTGGACTGGGTAAGAGTGGTCTGCTTAATTCAGACACTCTGTTTATCACCACCCCCTTTTCTGAATCGTTTTTGGCCACTATAGGTGTGGCAGGGTATACTCAGACATGAGTCCCTTGCTCACTGCTCCATCAGGATTCAAGCAAGCCGGGCCGACGAGGCTGAAATGCCAGAAACCGGTACCCGGTAGCTTGCCTCCTTTCTGGTGAAGAATTGGCTTGGTAGTTTGGTCTGCCCTGTTCCCATGATGCACTGGGCCAGGGACAGACTAATTTGCATATAGCCAAGTTCTGAGCTGGGATGGGGCAGTGAGCTAAAAAATGGTGATGGATCAAGCCCTGATCTTTGGACTGGGTAAGAGTGGTCTGCTTAATTCAGACACTCTGTTCATCACCACCCCCTTTTCTGAATCGTTTTTGGCCGCTATAGGTGTGGCAGGGTATACTCAGACATGAGTCCCTTGCTCACTGCTCCATCAGGATTCAAGCAAGCCGCGCCGACGAGGCTGAAATGCTAGAAACCGGTCCCCGATAGCTTGTCTCCTTTCTGGTGAAGAATTGGCTTGGTAGTTTGGTCTGCCCTGTTCCCATGATGCACTGGGCCAGGGACAGACTAATTTGCATATAGCCAGGTTCTGAGCTGGGATGGGGCAGTGAGCTAAATAACGGTGATGGATCAAGCCCTGATCTTTGGACTGGGTAAGAGTGGTCTGCTTAATTCAGACACTCTGTTCATCACCACCCCCTTTTCTGAATCGTTTTTGGCCACTATAGGTGTGGCAGGGTATACTCAGACATGAGTCCCTTGCTCACTGCTCCATCAGGATTCAAGCAAGCCGGGCCGACGAGGCTGAAATGCCAGAAACTGGTCCCAGGTAGCTTGTCTCCTTTCTGGTGAAGAATTGGCTTGGTAGTTTCGTCTGCCCTGTCCCCATGATGCACTGGGCCAGGGACAGACTAATTTGCATATAGCCAGGTTCTGAGCTGGGATGGGGCAGTGAGCTAAATAACGGTGATGGATCAAGCCCTGATCTTTGGACTGGGTAAGAGTGGTCTGCTTAATTCAGACACTCTGTTCATCACCACCCCCTTTTCTGAATCGTTTTTGGCCACTATAGGTGTGGCAGGGTATACTCAGACATGAGTCCCTTGCTCACTGCTCCATCAGGATTCAAGCAAGCCGGGCCGACGAGGCTGAAATGCCGGAAACCGGTACCCGGTAGCTTGCCTCCTTTCTGGTGAAGAATTGGCTTGGTAGTTTGGTCTGCCCTGTTCCCATGATGCACTGGGCCAGGGACAGACTAATTTGCATATAGCCAAGTTCTGAGCTGGGATGGGTAGTGAGCTAAATAATGGTGATGGATCAAGCCCTGATCTTTGGACTGGGTAAGAGTGGTCTGCTTAATTCAGACACTCTGTCCATCACCACCCCCTTTTCTGAATCGTTTTTGGCCGCTATAGGTGTGGCAGGGTATACTCATACATGAGTCCCTTGCTCACTGCTCCATCAGGATTCAAGCAAGCCGGGCCGACGAGGCTGAAATGCTAGAAACCGGTCCCCGATAGCTTGTCTCCTTTCTGGTGAAGAATTGGCTTGGTAGTTTGGTCTGCCCTGTTCCCATGATGCACTGGGCCAGGGACAGACTAATTTGCATATAGCCAGGTTCTGAGCTGGGATGGGGCAGTGAGCTAAATAACGGTAATGGATCAAGCCCTGATCTTTGGACTGGGTAAGAGTGGTCTGCTTAATTCAGACACTCTGTTCATCACCACCCCCTTTTCTGAATCGTTTTTGGCCACTATAGGTGTGGCAGGGTATACTCAGACATGAGTCCCTTGCTCACTGCTCCATCAGGATTCAAGCAAGCCGGGCCGACGAGGCTGAAATGCCAGAAACCGGTCCCCGGTAGCTTGTCTCCTTTCTGGTGAAGAATTGGCTTGGTAGTTTGGTCTGCCCTGTTCCCATGATGCACTGGGCCAGGGACAGACTAATTTGCATATAGCCAGGTTCTGAGCTGGGATGGGGCAGTGAGCTAAATAACGGTGATGGATCAAGCCCTGATCTTTGGACTGGGTAAGAGTGGTCTGCTTAATTCAGACACTCTGTTCATCACCACCCCCTTTTCTGAATCGTTTTTGGCCACTATAGGTGTGGCAGGGTATACTCAGACATGAGTCCCTTGCTCACTGCTCCATCAGGATTCAAGCAAGCCGGGTCGACGAGGCTGAAATGCCAGAAACCGGTCCCCGGTAGCTTGTCTCCTTTCTGGTGAAGAATTGGTTTGGTAGTTTGGTCTGCCCTGTTCCCATGATGCACTGGGCCAGGGACAGACTAATTTGCATATAGCCAGGTTCTGAGCTGGGATGGGGCAGTGAGCTAAATAACGGTGATGGATCAAGCCCTGATCTTTGGACTGGGTAAGAGTGGTCTGCTTAATTCAGACACTCTGTTCATCACCACCCCCTTTTCTGAATCGTTTTTGGCCACTATAGGTGTGGCAGGGTATACTCAGACATGAGTCCCTTGCTCACTGCTCCATCAGGATTCAAGCAAGCCGGGCCGACGAGGCTGAAATGCCAGAAACCGGTCCCTGGTAGCTTGTCTCCTTTCTGGTGAAGAATTGGCTTGGTAGTTTGGTCTGCCCTGTTCCCATGATGCACTGGGCCAGGGACAGACTAATTTGCATATAGCCAGGTTCTGAGCTGGGATGGGGCAGTGAGCTAAATACCGGTGATGGATCAAGCCCTGATCTTTGGACTGGCTAAGAGTGGTCTGCTTAATTCAGACACTCTGTTCATCACCACCCCCTTTTCTGAATCGTTTTTGGCCACTATAGGTGTGGCAGGGTATACTCAGACATGAGTCCCTTGCTCACTGCTCCATCAGGATTCAAGCAAGCCGGGCCGACGAGGCTGAAATGCCAGAAACCGGTCCCCGGTAGCTTGTCTCCTTTCTGGTGAAGAACTGGCTTGGTAGTTTGGTCTGCCCTGTTCCCATGATGCACTGGGCCAGGGACAGACTAATTTGCATATAGCCAGGTTCTGAGCTGGGATGGGGCAGTGAGCTAAATAATGGTGATGGATCAAGCCCTGATCTTTGGACTGGGTAAGAGTGGTCTGCTTAATTCAGACACTCTGTTCATCACCACCCCCTTTTCTGAATCGTTTTTGGCCACTATAGGTGTGGCAGGGTATACTCAGACATGAGTCCCTTGCTCACTGCTCCATCAGGATTCAAGCAAGCCGGGCCGACGAGGCTGAAATGCCAGAAACCGGTCCCCGGTAGCTTGTCTCCTTTCTGGTGAAGAATTGGCTTGGTAGTTTGGTCTGCCCTGTTCCCATGATGCACTGGGCCAGGGACAGACTAATTTGCATATAGCCAGGTTCTGAGCTGGGATGGGGCAGTGAGCTAAATAACGGTGATGGATCAAGCCCTGATCTTTGGACTGGGTAAGAGTGGTCTGCTTAATTCAGACACTCTGTTCATCACCACCCCCTTTTCTGAATCGTTTTTGGCCACTATAGGTGTGGCAGCGTATACTCAGACATGAGTCCCTTGCTCACTGCTCCATCAGGATTCAAGCAAGCCGGGCCGACGAGGCTGAAATGCCAGAAACCGGTCCCCGGTAGCTTGTCTCCTTTCTGGTGAAGAATTGGCTTGGTAGTTTGGTCTGCCCTGTTCCCATGATGCACTGGGCCTGGGACAGACTAATTTGCATATAGCCAGGTTCTGAGCTGGGATGGGGCAGTGAGCTAAATAACGGTGATGGATCAAGCCCTGATCTTTGGACTGGGTAAGAGTGGTCTGCTTAATTCAGACACTCTGTTCATCACCACCCCCTTTTCTGAATCGTTTTTGGCCACTATAGGTGTGGCAGGGTATACTCAGACATGAGTCCCTTGCTCACTGCTCCATCAGGATTCAAGCAAGCCGGGCCGACGAGGCTGAAATGCCAGAAACCGGTCCCCGGTAGCTTGTCTCCTTTCTGGTGAAGAATTGGCTTGGTAGTTTGGTCTGCCCTGTTCCCATGATGCACTGGGCCAGGGACAGACTAATTTGCATATAGCCAGGTTCTGAGCTGGGATGGGGCAGTGAGCTAAATAACGGTGATGGATCAAGCCCTGATCTTTGGACTGGGTAAGAGTGGTCTGCTTAATTCAGACACTCTGTTCATCACCACCCCCTTTTCTGAATCGTTTTTGGCCACTATAGGTGTGGCAGGGTATACTCAGACATGAGTCCCTTGCTCACTGCTCCATCAGGATTCAAGCAAGCCGGGCCGACGAGGCTGAAATGCCAGAAACCGGTCCCCGGTAGCTTGTCTCCTTTCTGGTGAAGAATTGGCTTGGTAGTTTGGTCTGCCCTGTTCCCATGATGCACTGGGCCAGGGACAGACTAATTTGCATATAGCCAGGTTCTGAGCTGGGATGGGGCAGTGAGCTAAATAACGGTGATGGATCAAGGCCTGGTCTTTGGACTGGGTAAGAGTGGTCTGCTTAATTCAGACACTCTGTTCATCACCACCCCCCTTTTCTGAATCGTTTTTGGCCACTATAGGTGTGGCAGGGTATACTCAGACATGAGTCCCTTGCTCACTGCTCCATCAGGATTCAAGCAAGCCTTGCCGACGAGGCAGAAATGCCAGAAACCGGTCCCCGGTAGCTTGTCTCTTTTCTGGTGAAGAATTGGCTTGGTAGTTTGGTCTGCCCTGTTCCCATGATGCACTGGGCCAGGGACAGACTAATTTGCATATAGCCAGGTTCTGAGCTGGGATGGGGCAGTGAGCTAAATAACGGTGATGGATCAAGCCCTGATCTTTGGACTGGGTAAGAGTGGTCTGCTTAATTCAGACACTCTGTTCATCACCACCCCCTTTTCTGAATCGTTTTTGGCCACTATAGGTGTGGCAGGGTATACTCAGACATGAGTCCCTTGCTCACTGCTCCATCAGGATTCAAGCAAGCCGGGCCGACGAGGCTGAAATGCCAGAAACCGGTCCCCGGTAGCTTGTCTCCTTTCTGGTGAAGAATTGGCTTGGTAGTTTGGTCTGCCCTGTTCCCATGATGCACTGGGCCAGGGACAGACTAATTTGCATATAGCCAGGTTCTGAGCTGGGATGGGGCAGTGAGCTAAATAACGGTGATGGATCAAGCCCTGATCTTTGGACTGGGTAAGAGTGGTCTGCTTAATTCAGACACTCTGTTCATCACCACCCCCTTTTCTGAATCGTTTTTGGCCACTATAGGTGTGGCAGCGTATACTCAGACATGAGTCCCTTGCTCACTGCTCCATCAGGATTCAAGCAAGCCGGGCCGACGAGGCTGAAATGCCAGAAACCGGTCCCCGGTAGCTTGTCTCCTTTCTGGTGAAGAATTGGCTTGGTAGTTTGGTCTGCCCTGTTCCCATGATGCACTGGGCCTGGGACAGACTAATTTGCATATAGCCAGGTTCTGAGTTGGGATGGGGCAGTGAGCTAAATAACGGTGATGGATCAAGCCCTGATCTTTGGACTGGGTAAGAGTGGTCTGCTTAATTCAGACACTCTGTTCATCACCACCCCCTTTTCTGAATCGTTTTTGGCCACTATAGGTGTGGCAGGGTATACTCAGACATGAGTCCCTTGCTCACTGCTCCATCAGGATTCAAGCAAGCCGGGCCGACGAGGCTGAAATGCCAGAAACCGGTCCCCGGTAGCTTGTCTCCTTTCTGGTGAAGAATTGGCTTGGTAGTTTGGTCTGCCCTGTTCCCATGATGCACTGGGCCAGGGACAGACTAATTTGCATATAGCCAGGTTCTGAGCTGGGATGGGGCAGTGAGCTAAATAACGGTGATGGATCAAGCCCTGATCTTTGGACTGGGTAAGAGTGGTCTGCTTAATTCAGACACTCTGTTCATCACCACCCCCTTTTCTGAATCGTTTTTGGCCACTATAGGTGTGGCAGGGTATACTCAGACATGAGTCCCTTGCTCACTGCTCCATCAGGATTCAAGCAAGCCGGGCCGACGAGGCTGAAATGCCAGAAACCGGTCCCCGGTAGCTTGTCTCCTTTCTGGTGAAGAATTGGCTTGGTAGTTTGGTCTGCCCTGTTCCCATGATGCACTGGGCCAGGGACAGACTAATTTGCATATAGCCAGGTTCTGAGCTGGGATGGGGCAGTGAGCTAAATAACGGTGATGGATCAAGGCCTGGTCTTTGGACTGGGTAAGAGTGGTCTGCTTAATTCAGACACTCTGTTCATCACCACCCCCCTTTTCTGAATCGTTTTTGGCCACTATAGGTGTGGCAGGGTATACTCAGACATGAGTCCCTTGCTCACTGCTCCATCAGGATTCAAGCAAGCCTTGCCGACGAGGCAGAAATGCCAGAAACCGGTCCCCGGTAGCTTGTCTCTTTTCTGGTGAAGAATTGGCTTGGTAGTTTGGTCTGCCCTGTTCCCATGATGCACTGGGCCAGGGACAGACTAATTTGCATATAGCCAGGTTCTGAGCTGGGATGGGGCAGTGAGCTAAATAACGGTGATGGATCAAGCCCTGATCTTTGGACTGGGTAAGAGTGGTCTGCTTAATTCAGACACTCTGTTCATCACCACCCCCCTTTTCTGAATCGTTTTTGGCCACTATAGGTGTGGCAGGGTATACTCAGACATGAGTCCCTTGCTCACTGCTCCATCAGGATTCAAGCAAGCCGGGCCGACGAGGCTGAAATGCCAGAAACCGGTCCCCGCTAGCTTGTCTCCTTTCTGGTGAAGAATTGGCTTGGTAGTTTGGTCTGCCCTGTTCCCATGATGCACTGGGCCAGGGACAGACTAATTTGCATATAGCCAGGTTCTGAGCTGGGATGGGGCAGTGAGCTAAATAACGGTGATGGATCAAGCCCTGATCTTTGGACTGGGTAAGAGTGGTCTGCTTAATTCAGACACTCTGTTCATCACCACCCCCTTTTCTGAATCGTTTTTGGCCACTATAGGTGTGGCAGGGTATACTTAGACATGAGTCCCTTGCTCACTGCTCCATCAGGATTCAAGCAAGCCGGGCCGACGAGGCTGAAATGCCAAAAACCGGTCCCCGGTAGCTTGTCTCCTTTCTGGTGAAGAATTGGCTTGGTAGTTTGGTCTGCCCTGTTCCCATGATGCACTGGGCCAGGGACAGACTAATTTGCATATAGCCAGGTTCTGAGCTGGGATGGGGCAGTGAGCTAAATAACGGTGATGGATCAAGCCCTGATCTTTGGACTGGGTAAGAGTGGTCTGCTTAATTCAGACACTCTGTTCATCACCACCCCCTTTTCTGAATCGTTTTTGGCCACTATAGGTGTGGCAGGGTATACTCAGACATGAGTCCCTTGCTCACTGCTCCATCAGGATTCAAGCAAGCCGGGCCGACGAGGCTGAAATGCCAGAAACCGGTCCCCGGTAGCTTGCCTCCTTTCTGGTGAAGAATTGGCTTGGTAGTTTGGTCTGCCCTGTTCCCATGATGCACTGGGCCAGGGACAGACTAATTTGCATATAGCCAGGTTCTGAGCTGGGATGGGGCAGTGAGCTAAATAACGGTGATGGATCAAGCCCTGATCTTTGGACTGGGTAAGAGTGGTCTGCTTAATTCAGACACTCTGTTCATCACCACCCCCTTTTCTGAATCGTTTTTGGCCACTATAGGTGTGGCAGGGTATACTCAGACATGAGTCCCTTGCTCACTGCTCCATCAGGATTCAAGCAAGCCGGGCCGACGAGGCTGAAATGCCAGAAACCGGTCCCCGGTAGCTTGTCTCCTTTCTGGTGAAGAATTGGCTTGGTAGTTTGGTCTGCCCTGTTCCCATGATGCACTGGGCCAGGGACAGACTAATTTGCATATAGCCAGGTTCTGAGCTGGGATGGGGCAGTGAGCTAAATAACGGTGATGGATCAAGCCCTGATCTTTGGACTGGGTAAGAGTGGTCTGCTTAATTCAGACACTCTGTTCATCACCACCCCCCTTTTCTGAATCGTTTTTGGCCACTATTGGTGTGGCAGGGTATACTCAGACATGAGTCCCTTGCTCACTGCTCCATCAGGATTCAAGCAAGCCGGGCCGACGAGGCTGAAATGCCAGAAACCGGTCCCCGGTAGCTTGTCTCCTTTCTGGTGAAGAATTGGCTTGGTAGTTTGGTCTGCCCTGTTCCCATGATGCACTGGGCCAGGGACAGACTAATTTGCATATAGCCAGGTTCTGAGCTGGGATGGGGCAGTGAGCTAAATAACAGTGATGGATCAAGCCCTGATCTTTGGACTGGGTAAGAGTGGTCTGCTTAATTCAGACACTCTGTTCATCACCACCCCCCTTTTCTGAATCGTTTTTGGCCACTATAGATGTGGCAGGGTATACTCAGACATGAGTCCCTTGCTCACTGCTCCATCAGGATTCAAGCAAGCCGGGCCGACGAGGCTGAAATGCCAGAAACCGGTCCCCGGTAGCTTGTCTCCTTTCTGGTGAAGAATTGGCTTGGTAGTTTGGTCTGCCCTGTTCCCATGATGCACTGGGCCAGGGACAGACTAATTTGCATATAGCCAGGTTCTGAGCTGGGATGGGGCAGTGAGCTAAATAACGGTGATGGATCAAGCCCTGATCTTTGGACTGGGTAAGAGTGGTCTGCTTAATTCAGACACTCTGTTCATCACCACCCCCTTTTCTGAATCGTTTTTGGCCACTATTGGTGTGGCAGGGTATACTCAGACATGAGTCCCTTGCTCACTGCTCCTTCAGGATTCAAGCAAGCCGGGCCGACGAGGCTGAAATGCCAGAA
The DNA here is from genome assembly GCF_964261635.1 of Lissotriton helveticus. Classification (NCBI taxonomy): domain Eukaryota; kingdom Metazoa; phylum Chordata; class Amphibia; order Caudata; family Salamandridae; genus Lissotriton; species Lissotriton helveticus. The sequence goes on along the minus strand of NC_136067.1, from coordinate 1,411,599,945 downwards.
ACCGGTCCCCGGTAGCTTGTCTCCTTTCTGGTGAAGAATTGGCTTGGTAGTTTGGTCTGCCCTGTTCCCATGATGCACTGGGCCAGGGACAGACTAATTTGCATATAGCCAGGTTCTGAGCTGGGATGGGGCAGTGAGCTAAATAACGGTGATGGATCAAGCCCTGATCTTTGGACTGGGTAAGAGTGGTCTGCTTAATTCAGACACTCTGTTCATCACCACCCCCTTTTCTGAATCGTTTTTGGCCACTATAGGTGTGGCAGGGTATACTCAGACATGAGTCCCTTGCTCACTGCTCCATCAGGATTCAAGCAAGCCGGGCCGACGAGGCTGAAATGCCAGAAACCGGTCCCCGGTAGCTTGTCTCCTTTCTGGTGAAGAATTGGCTTGGTAGTTTGGTCTGCCCTGTTCCCATGATGCACTGGGCCAGGGACAGACTAATTTGCATATAGCCAGGTTCTGAGCTGGGATGGGGCAGTGAGCTAAATAACGGTGATGGATCAAGCCCTGATCTTTGGACTGGGTAAGAGTGGTCTGCTTAATTCAGACACTCTGTTCATCACCACCCCCTTTTCTGAATCGTTTTTGGCCACTATAGGTGTGGCAGGGTATACTCAGACATGAGTCCCTTGCTCACTGCTCCATCAGGATTCAAGCAAGCCGGGTCGACGAGGCTGAAATGCCAGAAACCGGTCCCCGGTAGCTTGTCTCCTTTCTGGTGAAGAATTGGTTTGGTAGTTTGGTCTGCCCTGTTCCCATGATGCACTGGGCCAGGGACAGACTAATTTGCATATAGCCAGGTTCTGAGCTGGGATGGGGCAGTGAGCTAAATAACGGTGATGGATCAAGCCCTGATCTTTGGACTGGGTGAGAGTGGTCTGCTTAATTCAGACACTCTGTTCATCACCACCCCCTTTTCTGAATCATTTTTGGCCACTATAGGTGTGGCAGGGTATACTCAGACATGAGTCCCTTGCTCACTGCTCCATCAGGATTCAAGCAAGCCGGGCCGACGAGGCTGAAATGCCAGAAACCGGTCCCCGGTAGCTTGTCTCCTTTCTGGTGAAGAATTGGCTTGGTAGTTTGGTCTGCCCTGTTCCCATGATGCACTGGGCCAGGGACAGACTAATTTGCATATAGCCAGGTTCTGAGCTGGGATGGGGCAGTGAGCTAAATAACGGTGATGGATCAAGCCCTGATCTTTGGACTGGCTAAGAGTGGTCTGCTTAATTCAGACACTCTGTTCATCACCACCCCCTTTTCTGAATGGTGAGGTCTGTGGGGCTGGCAGGTTTCTATGGCTGGGGAGGTCTGTGGGACTGACAGGTTTCTGTGCCCTGGGAGGTCTGTGGGACTGACAGGTTTCTGTGCCTGGGGAGGTCGGTGGAACAGGCAGATTCCTCTGCCTGGAGAGGTCAGTGGGTCTGGCAGGATTCCCTGCCTGGAGAGTGTCATGCCTCGGGTCTCCCCTACGCGGTCCCTTTAAGACACAGGATATTTAAAGAACCAGGAAACAGAGAACGACGCTTCACGTTCTAGCGTCAAGCTTCCCTTGTTTCCGGTTCCGTCTATTCCTTGTTGCCTGACCTAGCAGTTCCTGATTCGCTTTCCTGTTCCGTTGCTGGTTGAGCGTATGCGTCCTCTGCCTTCTCCTAACTCGGGAGACGCTTACGCAGCATTGGTTGGCAGTGTTCCGCTGCCTTCGGCGTACCTCGTGAACGCCTATCCCCCTCTTCCCCTTTCCGTGTGCCTCGCCCGGCGGCCGGGCTTAGCTCCGCCATCCGGCCGGGCACAGCATTCTCCGGTGTTGATAGAGAGCCTGTACTCAGCGCCGGAGTGTACTTCCTTGTCATCCACTGGTTGTGTTCTCCACCCGGCGGCCGGGCCTTGCTCCGCCGTCCGGTGGGATCCATTTCAGAGGGTTCTTCTCTAATTGTCCTCAGGCTACATTCTCCACCCGGCGGCCGGGCTTTGCTCCGCCATCCGGTGGGGATTGTTTTCCCTATTGGTTTTCAACTACTTGTGTACTGCACCCGGCGGCCGGGCTTAGCTCCGCTGTCCGGTGTCAGTAAATTCCCCGGTTATTGTTTATTTTTTAGCTAGTTAGTTAGTTGCTCCCTCACTATTTACCTGTCCCTATCCTGTTTCCACCTAGTCCCTGTTATCCCCTATTTCCAGAACATCAGCCATTATCGCTGAGATAATACTGGAACCATCTTTCCTTGATATTTGGTGGCACTCTTGCGTGGATCAGGGTGGGTGCATATTCCACACTACCAAGAATCGCGGTAAGAGCGCACATGCGCTACCAATCTTTTACTAGTACAATATATACATATGTATGAATTATATGTCCTGCTTTGGTTCTTCTAGATGGTGATACACTGTGTAAGATATCTCCAGAAGTGTTGGGCGGAAAGGTCATTATATGCCACACAGTAGTGAAAGTGTCTTCGAAGGCTGGTCCATTATAGTTGATGTAAGAAGGGAGTTATATGGGCCGTTATTGTACCTAACACCATCTCACATGCAGGTGCTCAACAGCCTATTGTGTCATCCCTGTTATAGCTCCAGACGCTGTGCCATTGTCTTCACCTTCACATGTTACCTCTGCTACATAATAAGAACCTGGGGTATGTGATATGGTTGTATTTGTACATTGGTATATTCTAGTTACTGGATTAGAGCTAGAGTTGTTGACTTCCTCTTGTTATTACAGCCTACCTGTTTGTTCCGGTTCCTTCCGTAGAGACACCATCGTATTCACTACTGGAGAGTACCATCAATCATCATTGTCTTCCCCCATCTTTCCTTGTTTTGTTTCCCTGTTTTCCCCTGGCGTGTCTCTCGTACTCTAGTGCTTGATAGAGTCGGAAGACCGTAGGGGAAGGCTGCGGATTACTCTTCGGATTCCTGACGCTCCTGTGGAACCAGCCTGCAATCCTTACAGAACGTGAAGCCCAAGTGGTACGTTCTGCCCGAGCGTCATGGATCTCGAAGCAGTGACCCTGGCAGACCTAGCTGGAATGTTAGGTAATCTCCAGGTAGAAACGCAAACTCTAATGGCTAGGATGGATACCTTCCAGAGACAGCAGCCCTCGGGGGCTTCAGGTGGGGGTACATCAGTGGTACAAGTAACTACTCCCTCTGTAATTCCGCTGGCACCCCCTGAGAGATTTGCAGGAGATGCAGCACGATGCGCTGCTTTCCTTAGTCAGTGTCAGTTGCACTTTTCTTGTAAAGCAGCATGTTTTCCCTCAGATCAGGCCAAAGTAGCATTTGTGATTTCGTATCTTAGTGGGTCAGCGGCCGACTGGGCAATTCCGTTGGTAGACCGGGATGATCCTTTATTACACAGCTACTCGGCCTTCAGGCGAGAGTTTCGCAAATTGTTCGATAGGCATACATATACTCATTCAGCTGATACTGAATTGTTAGACCTTAAACAGGGCACCCAAGACTTGGTAGCTTATATAACCAAATTTCGCAGCTTAGTGGTTGAATCTGACTGGCCTGAATCCAAACAGTGTACTGTGTTTTATAGGGGTTTACGTGAAGATTTGAAAGACGCTCTCTCTCAAATAGTAGACCTTCCCACCTCCTGTCCTGCTTTAATCGATTTAGTCGTTAAGATAGATCATCGCTGCAAAGAACGAAGGAAAGAGAGAGGGAAATACGATTACCGTTACACAGGCACAAAGGAGAAGAAGACCACTCCTGAGAAATCTAGTGATGACAGTGAACCTATGCAGATAGGTGTTGTTAGAGGTCCATTGACTACAGAAGAGAGACAGAGGAGAAGAGCACTTAGATTGTGTCTTTATTGTGGTAAAGCCGGTCATTTTTTGCGGGAGTGCCCTGTGAAACCCAAGTCCCCACAAACTAAATTACAGGGAAACTAGCAAGCCTGGGTTCTTGTGAGACAAGGAACCCAGGTAGATCTGGTCTTACAGTCTCTTCTTCTGATGTTAACGCCACTCCCACGAACCATTTATATATTTCAGTACATATGACTCAGGGGGCGCTGGGTTTACATGTATTAGTTATGATTGATTCCGGGGCGTCTGGAAATTATATGGATCAAGAGTGGGCAAGAGAAAACCTGATAGCCTGTATGACAAAGGAGACTCCCAGTACTGTTACAACTATCGACGGCAGTTCTCTTATTTCTGGCCCCGTAACTCAATGTACCCGTCCTCTTCGCATGACTATAGATTCCGACCATCAGGAGGAAGTGGTGTTTGATTTAATAAGTTCACCACAATTTCCAGTATTGCTGGGTATCCCATGGTTGAGGGCTCAGAATCCGGTTATCAATTGGGAAACATCTAAGGTTACCTTTCCTTCTGTCGTGCCATCATCCATAGTGGGGGCAGCTGTAGAAGGCTTAAGTATGAACCGCGACAGCCAAGAGTCCAGTACGTCCTTACCACCCTGCTACCACGATCTACAGGCAGTCTTTGATGCCAAGGAAGCTGAGGTTCTTCCCCCACACAGAGTGTATGACTGCCGTATAGAGTTGGAGGCAGGAGCTAGAATCCCTTGCAGTAGAGTCTATGCCCTTACCGAAAAGGAGAACGTTTATTTAAGGGACTATCTGGATACCATGCTTCAGAAAGGGTTTATTAGACAATCTCGGTCCCCGGCTTCTTCTTCTTTATTTTTCATACCAAAACGAGAAGGGGGTTTGCGATGCTGCATTGATTACCGAAAGTTGAACGATGTTACCATCAAGAATCGTTACCCCCTGCCTCTCATCGCCTCCCTCCTTGACAGAATACGCAATGCCCAGTTTTTCACTAAGCTGGACTTGCGTGGGGCTTACCATCTTGTGCGTGTCAAGGAGGGTGACGAATGGAAAACTGCCTTTTGCACCAAGTATGGACTTTTTGAATATCTTGTGATGCCCTTCGGGCTATGTAATGCCCCTGCGGCGTTTCAATTCTTTATCAACGAGGTATTAAAAGACATGCTTGAGATCTATGTGATTGCTTATATAGATGATTTATTGATTTATTCCAATACTCTGATTGAACACAAACAACATGTCCGTAATGTATTGGAACGACTGTTTGACAACCGTTTGTATTGCAAGCTGGAAAAGTGTACCTTTCACACCAAAGAAGTACCATTTTTGGGATATGTCGTATCCCCTAGGGGTCTTAGTATGGATACTTCCAAGGTAGAGGCTGTGTTGGCTTGGCCGGCTCCTCGTTCGGTGAAGGAAATTCAAAGCTTTCTGGGCCTAGCAAACTTTTATCGACGGTTTATCCGTGATTTCTCCACCTTGATATCGCCGGTCACTTCGCTATTGCGTAAAGGCGTCCCCTTTGTGTGGTCTGGTGAAGTAGATAGCTCCTTTCAACTTCTGAAGAAGGCGTTCACTAGTGCTCCTGTCCTGCGTTATCCGGACCCTGCATTGCCTTTTGTGGTGGAAGTGGATGCCTCCCAAGTGGCCGTGGGTGGTGTGCTGTCCCAAGCGGATGCGGTGACTGGAGAGTGCCATCCGGTCGCTTTCTTCTCGCATAAGTTCACTCCTGCTGAGTACAATTATGCTGTAGGGGATAAAGAACTATTAGCCATTAAGAAGGCGTTTGAGGAGTGGAGGCAGTACCTCTTGGGGGCTAGATATCCTGCTGTTGTGTATACAGATCATAGAAACCTCCAGTACCTCAAATCAGCTAAGGCCCTATCCATGAGACAGTTACGCTGGTCCCAATATTTTAGCGAATTTGACTTCACCGTTCAATACAGACCAGGGAGAAAGAACGGTAAGGCGGATGCTTTGTCCCGGTTGGGTTTTGATATCCCCTCAGACCCCATTGAGCAAGTCAACATCATCCCCAGAGCTAACATCATAGGACTTGTACAGAACGAGGATGAATTCCTAACCTTGGTCAGAACTAGTCAAGTTGCAGCAGACATGATGCAGGTGGTAGGGCCACAGGAAATGTCGCTGCGAAGAGGACTGGTACAGGTACAAGGGGGAGTGGTGTTGCCATCAAAAGAACTACAGGAACAGGTCCTAAGGTGGTATCATTCCCATCCAGTAGCAGGCCATCCCGGCGTCAAGAGAACAATAGAGGCTGTGCGTGACCGTTTCTGGTGGCCTAATATGTTGAAAGACATCGAACACTACGTGAAGACATGTTGTGTGTGTGCTCAAACCAAGGTGTCACGTCTCAATCCAGTGGGCCTTCTTATGCCTTTACCTTCACCTGCAGGTCCATGGCATACTGTGTCACTTGATTTTATAGTTGAACTACCACTCACAAAACTGAAGAACAATACACTGCTAGTGGTAGTAGACTTATTCACTAAAATGGCTCATTTTGTGCCCTTAAAGGGCTTGCCCACCGCTGTAGAGTTGGCATCCATTTTCATGCAGCACATAGTCCGACTACATGGTTTCCCTTCTGCTCTAGTGTCCGATAGAGGGGCGCAATTTGTGTCACGATTCTGGAGAAGTTTATGTTCCCTTCTCCATATTGATGTCCGTCTGTCTTCCAGTCACCATCCACAGTCTGACGGGCAAACAGAAAGGGTTAACCAGTGTTTCGAGCAGTATATCCGGAATCAAACGTTACAAACCTTGGATGAATGGGATGAGTTAGTCTGGTTAGCTGAAATCTCTTACAACCAAAGCTCACACTCCTCCACCAAGACCTCTCCTTTCTATTGTTCCTATGGCTATCACCCCAGGTTGTTGCCCTCCGGTGTCCCCACCGATTGTCCTACCCCAGCTGCCTCTGACAGAGTTGAACACCTACACGAAGTACAGAGGAGAGCTCTAGAGAATCTAGAAATGGCAAAGGTGCGATACACCGAAGGGGCAAACCTACACAGGAGATTGGAACCCATTTATACACCAGGAGATGAGGTCTGGCTCTCCACTAAGTACATCACTTTGGGGGGTCCACGCAAGTTTAGCCCCAAATACATAGGACCTTACAAGGTGGAGAGGGTGATCAATCCTGTCGCCATCAAGGTCATCCTGCCTCCCTCCTTTAAGATCCATCCGGTCTTCCATGTGTCGCTACTCAAACCGGTTGAACCAGGGACTAAGGTTCCGGTGAGGCCTGCTCCTGTGCTTTTGCAGGATTCAGATACCTCGTGAACGCCTATCCCCCTCTTCCCCTTTCCGTGTGCCTCGCCCGGCGGCCGGGCTTAGCTCCGCCATCCGGCCGGGCACAGCATTCTCCGGTGTTGATAGAGAGCCTGTACTCAGCGCCGGAGTGTACTTCCTTGTCATCCACTGGTTGTGTTCTCCACCCGGCGGCCGGGCCTTGCTCCGCCGTCCGGTGGGATCCATTTCAGAGGGTTCTTCTCTAATTGTCCTCAGGCTACATTCTCCACCCGGCGGCCGGGCTTTGCTCCGCCATCCGGTGGGGATTGTTTTCCCTATTGGTTTTCAACTACTTGTGTACTGCACCCGGCGGCCGGGCTTAGCTCCGCTGTCCGGTGTCAGTAAATTCCCCGGTTATTGTTTATTTTTTAGCTAGTTAGTTAGTTGCTCCCTCACTATTTACCTGTCCCTATCCTGTTTCCACCTAGTCCCTGTTATCCCCTATTTCCAGAACATCAGCCATTATCGCTGAGATAATACTGGAACCATCTTTCCTTGATATTTGGTGGCACTCTTGCGTGGATCAGGGTGGGTGCATATTCCACACTACCAAGAATCGCGGTAAGAGCGCACATGCGCTACCAATCTTTTACTAGTACAATATATACATATGTATGAATTATATGTCCTGCTTTGGTTCTTCTAGATGGTGATACACTGTGTAAGATATCTCCAGAAGTGTTGGGCGGAAAGGTCATTATATGCCACACAGTAGTGAAAGTGTCTTCGAAGGCTGGTCCATTATAGTTGATGTAAGAAGGGAGTTATATGGGCCGTTATTGTACCTAACACCATCTCACATGCAGGTGCTCAACAGCCTATTGTGTCATCCCTGTTATAGCTCCAGACGCTGTGCCATTGTCTTCACCTTCACATGTTACCTCTGCTACATAATAAGAACCTGGGGTATGTGATATGGTTGTATTTGTACATTGGTATATTCTAGTTACTGGATTAGAGCTAGAGTTGTTGACTTCCTCTTGTTATTACAGCCTACCTGTTTGTTCCGGTTCCTTCCGTAGAGACACCATCGTATTCACTACTGGAGAGTACCATCAATCATCATTGTCTTCCCCCATCTTTCCTTGTTTTGTTTCCCTGTTTTCCCCTGGCGTGTCTCTCGTACTCTAGTGCTTGATAGAGTCGGAAGACCGTAGGGGAAGGCTGCGGATTACTCTTCGGATTCCTGACGCTCCTGTGGAACCAGCCTGCAATCCTTACAGAGAGGTCTGTGGGACTGGCAGATTTCTCTGCCTGGGGAGGTATGTGGGACTGGCAGGTTTCTCTGCCTGGAGAGGTCTGTGCGGATGGCAGATTCTGTGCCTGTGGGGGTCTGTAGGACTGACAGGTTTCTGTCCCTGGAGAGGTCTGTAGAGCTGGCTGGCTTCTGTGCTTGGTGAGGTCTGTGGGGCTGGCAGGTTTCTGTGACCGGGGAGGTCTGTGGGACTGGCAGGTTTCTGTGCCCTGGGAGGTGTGTGGGGCTAACAGGTTCCTATGCCTGGAGAGGTCAGTGGGTCTGGGAGGATTCTCTGCCTGGGGAGGTCTGTGGGGCTGGCAAGATTTTGTGCTTGGGGAGTTCCGTGGGGCTGGCAGGGTTCTCTGCCTGGAGAGGTCTGTGGGGATGGCAGATTCTGTGCCTGTGGGACTGACAGGTTTATGTGCCCTAGGAGGTCTGTTGGGCTAACAGGTTTCTGTGCCTGGGGAGATCAGTGGGACTGGCTGATTTCTGTGCCTGGGGAGGTCTGTGGGACTGGCAGGTTTTTGTGCCTGGGGAGGTCTGTGGGGCTGGCAGGATTCTGTGCTTGGGGAGGTCTGTGGGGCTGGCAGGTTTCTGTGGCCGGGGAGGTCTGTGGGACTGGCAGGTTTCTGTGCCCTGGGACGTCAGTGGGGCTAACATGTTTCTGCGCCTGTGGAGGTCAGTGGGACTGGTAGGTTTCTCTACCTGGAGAGGTCAGTGGGTCTGGCAGGATTCTCTGCCTGGAGAGTTCCGGGGACTGGCAGGTTTCTCTTCCTTGGGAGGTCTGTGGGACTGGCAGGTTTCTCTGCCTGGGGAGGTATGTGGGACGTGCAGGATTTTGTGCTTGGGGAGTTATGGGGGGCTGGCAGGTTTCTCTGCCTGGAGAGGTCTGTGGGGATGGCAGATTCTGTGCCTGTGGAGGTCTGTGGGACTGGCAGATTTCTGTGCCCTAAGAGGTCTGTTGGGCTAACAGGTTTCTGTGCCTGGGGAGATCAGTGAGACTGGCTGATTTCTGTGCCTGAGGAGGTCTGTGGGACTGGCAGGTTTCTGTGATTGGGGAGGTCTGTGGGGCTGGCAGGTTTCTCTGCCTGGAGAGTTCTGTGGGAATGGCAGATTCTGTGCCTGTGTAGGTCTGTGGTTATGGCAGGTTTCTGTGCTTGGGGAGGTTTGTGGGGCTGGCCGTTTTCTTTGCCCGGGGAGGTCTGTGGGACTGGCAGGTTTCTGTCCCTGGGGAGGTCTGTGGGGCTGGCAGGTTTCTTTGTCTGGAGTGCTCTGTGGGGATGGCAGATTCTGTGCCTGGAGAGGTCTGTAGGGCTGGCAGGTTTCTCGGCCTGGGGAGGTCTGTGGGACTGGTTGGTTTCTGTGGCAGGATGTTGGGTGATCTTGTCACACCCCCAGAGTCAGGAATTTGGAGCCATTTATGAACCAGAAACATTGATCCTTTTAATGCTACTGAGCGGAGTACGACGGCTTCAGGACGGAAAAGGGCACGGAGCGCCCCACAGTTCAAAGATTGCAAGTGAGGTAGGTTGTGCTGGTGTTAAGAAAGAGAAGAGAGTTACACACGCTGGTGTCTGTTTACACGGAAGTTACGTGCAACCTCTGGTAGAACATGCTTCGTAATGTAGAAAGGCTGTAAATGTTATTTTTTTCCTTTCATATCAAAGGGGTAGGATTGGTGGCTCTTTGTGACAGCAGTAAACAGAGGGGAAGTACATAGTATGCATTGCCATGAGAAATATGCTGCAGGAACTCAATTATGCAGAAAGAAAAGGCAAATTATGTGGTCTAATGCAGCACAATTTGGGATACTTATACTTAATTTTTTGTAATTTTTGCACCTTTTAAGACTGTTCTGGCAAATGTTTCACCTCAGTCTCAGTTTAACAGCCAAACAGCAAAGAGTACCTGAAAGCTGACCTGTCAATTTTAGCGAAGGGCATTCGACTGTGCAGCAATGCATGTTGCTGTATTTTAGTAACTTTTATGTTTCAGCTAGAAACCATTTTTTCTGCAAACTGCAATTTATGAAGCACCACTGCCACCACAGCCCCAATCCTCAACCTCTCTGCCCCAACCCTCCCCCACTCCACCCCTTACACCCTGATGTCCAGTTCAGCTGGACCCGCCCCTTCAGAACTGACATCACTCAGCAGCTAGAAATCAGCTACAATAAATCGGGTCAGTTTTGGGTGGAAATGGGTACCACTTTGCCTTGACAAAGTCGGGCGAAACCGGGAAACTTCTCCCAAAGTCACAGACGAAGGTGTAAGAATGAAGGGTAAGATCGCACAGACGCAGCGGCTGAGACATCTGCACACTGCGCAGCGTGCACCATTACCATTTTAAAAAATGTTACCATTTAATTTATGAAGAAAAGCCTAGAGCGAGCGTAAGTTACATAACCTACCTATATTAATTAATTACCTATCCCAGACGGTCACAGATGTGTAGTGCTTGCTGGCACCGCTGAGGGGGGAGTGCTGGGGCCTCCCCGCAATGCAGAGGCTGCGGGGGCTTGTGTTATGTCCCTGGTGCCTGTGTTACACCCCTGCTAATAAATTCCATGCCACACAATTAAACTATAAATAATTTAACCCTACAACATTCCATGCCACATAATTACAATCTTAAAAATACACATATTTCCACATCACAGAATAACATCCCACACAACTTAATACCACTCCCAAACACATACTTACACTCCACACAACTCAACTACACATAATTCCACTTCAACCTATAAAATTACACTTCACACAACATATTTACACTCAACTATAAAACACATAATTACCCTCTACAAAATACAACTCTGCAACATGTTGCATAAGTCCACCCCGCATAATTATACAGCACACCATGCCACATATTCCACACATCACACAATTCCACAATTCATCCCCACACAATTTATCACACAGCGTAATAACACTCAACATAATATCACTGAGCTCCACATAATTACCCTCCACATAAGTTTGCTCTACTCCATACTACATACATACACTCCAAATAAATCCAGTCTATGCCACGTAGCAACACTCCACATAGCTACACTACTCACCATGCCTCATAATACTACTCAACCCACACAAAACTTGCCTACCCCACCCTTATTTCTACACAATACTATTTATATAGGTCAAACAACCACTTTTTTTGTTTGACCAGGTATTTTTATTTTATACCATTCATTTTTCTTTTTCTTTAAAGGCTTTTTTATCAACACATTGATGTCAAAAAAGGAACAACTGTACATTCATATATTTACACTACTATACATTACAATTTACAGACATAAATAGAACAATACATATACACTAAAGTAAATTTACAACATCATCCATCCCCAAAAGAATTCTTAAATAAAGACAAGACATAATATATTCATGTATGTTTGATTTCAGGAAATGAAAGACGAGGAATACAGTCAGTAAATGAAACTGATCAATACTTTTTAAACTAGCTACTGCCAGTTTCTACTGCAATTGACCATTTACTCCTCCAAGTTTGCCGACGCTTTTTCTTTTGTCAAGTTCTTATGAGGCGTGGGACTGTGGGGAATGCTTTCCTTATTCTCAAAAGCCTTCGTTCTTAAATTCAAATCGATGTACACTGGCTCCTTGATATGTACTCCACGCACAACTCTTTCTTTTAGTGCTTCTCTTTTAGTGCTTTAAGAGAATTATTTTTCGTTTAAACATTGGCAAAAAGCCGGTTCACCCGACATGCTGCATCTCGAAACTGTCTCGTTTTGTGAATTACTTCGGTCTTGTGTATTATGAGATGAGCGCAAGCCCTTTTGCTCGAGTGCCTCCGCCGTCTAGATCCCAATCGAATCATTCTGCTGTCAAAGCCCAGAGATCGTCCTTTTTATAAAATAAACTTCTTCTAGTCAAGGGGAGGGTGGTCTGGTCTAAAGGTCCTTATTTCCAAAGTCTTTATATAAAATGACTTCTCCCTGTGTGTTCTATGGAATTGTAACAATGCTAACTGTGCTGAGTTTATGCATTTTGCTGTTAGTAGTGGCACGTATAGAGTATTGTAGAGCACAATAGTTAAAAAAAACATTTTCAACTATTTCAGGGACTCTGCCTATTCTCACTGTGGACAAGTACGAGTGCGTGAGTGAAAGAGTACGTCTTGCTCCTACGATTCCTGAGAGAGTCAGGAGTCTTGTGTTCTGGGTTGTCTAATCATTTGAGGCTCATTGATATTTGGAGAACGAATGAGACACTATAGCTAGTCAGTTTGAGATTTTGGGTACTGATGTGGTAGATTGCTACACCCCTATTCACTGAGGTTCTATTTTCCTGCGCATAGTTCTGTGTATGTGCAGAATCCCTGCAACATGGCGCAACCAAAGTTTGGTCTGGTTCTTATCTGTGAGACACTTGAGTGGTGCTTGTGCTTTTCCACAATAACCTCACTTCTGTTTCCGGAGACAGCTGTGATGGTGTAACCTCCTATATTGATGTTTTTATGGGTCTTTCAAGCTTTAAGTTTTATAAGGTTTTTCTCTTTATTCTTATCCCTTTATTGCGCTACCATGCTCTGAGTTGTTAATCTTTGTTTTTCGTGATGGCGGTTGATGTCCCGCCTCATAGCCGCTCCACTCCCAAGGCTTATCTAGCTCAATATGGAGTGCCTGACGCGGGTGCAGAGATTATATTTGTAGTGGAAGCAAACCCAGCTTACCACTTTGAGGCGTTTTATTCTTAGGTCACCTTCCTGGTGGTGGATGGAACAGATGATTTGTTCCATGAATACACTGCTACAGCCCTTCCTCATGCTTATCAGCCTTATAGGGCTCTTGAAGTTCCGCTTACAGCTTGGCAACACCAAATTTGGTTTCATGGTGCCCTTCCTCACCCAGTATCACTGGTCTGTTTGGGTCCTTTATCAATAGATGGGGCCACTTGGCCCTTTTTGGCTGGGTACACTCCACACCCACTTTATTTAACTCCTGCAATTGGGGGCCTTCGTGTCTTACATACATCCTTAATACACCTACATAGTGCTGTTATACAGTACACCATGTGCAACGTCCAGGTGGGACCACCTGGCATTGTTGCGCAACCGGGGGGACCTGGTGGTGTGACTATCAGTCCCATTATGGTCAATTCAGTGATGGGCAAGCACCCACAGAATAAGGATGAATTACCTTATTGGCTTGCTGAAAAATTTCGACAACTACAGGCTTTTCCAAATACCTCTCCTGTGGAGAAACACAGGATTTTGACTATTAGTTTGCCTAAAGACTTGCTTCCCGAGTTAGCTGATTGGAACACATTGGGCAAGGTGTTTGCAGTGGTATATTCAAAGTGTTTCGGCACTCCCTTTATGACCGTGCTCCCCTCCTTGATTAAGCGTGTTCAAGATGAACACGGAGCCGAAGCAGCTGTGGAGCTGGCGGATGAGATTGGTGGGGGTGTTCAACGTAGTTGCTGATATGATCCTTGCTAATGTCAAGGGCGATGCAGTAAACTTTAACGTGGCAAACCGCTTGAAGGCTGTCCCTGATGTGGACAAGCTGAGCGAATTACCAAAGATTATTGCAAAAGCTTATAAGACCTTAGGCCGCAATAGTCTGGGAGTTAAGCCTTTTACTCAAACACAAACTCAATTGCAAACACAACAAAAAGCCTAGACTGACAAAGATGGGCATCCAGTCTTTCCTAAAAAGAACTGGAAGAATAAAAAACAGGGGCAGCAACAGCAGAAGCACAGTTCGCGTTCTGGTTCACCGACACAGTCTTCTGAGCGCACTGATAGATTCCAAGTCCCTGATCAGCTTTATTCTCGTTCTTCACAGGACACATGTGGCTCTCAAGTCAGTGGAGGTGGACGCCAAGATCGTAGCAAAAGTCAACCTGTGCCACAGGGACGTGATCAGCCTCGACAGTTTGAAGTCAAAGGAAAATGAGAGGATTTACCTAGTTTTCAACCCTCGTTTCAAAAGAAAAAAGTTGCCGCTTTAACAGCGAGGCATGCCTCAGACGATGAGAATGCAACTCCTGGATTGGACATGGGCAGTGACTCTGCTTGACAGCGCAGCAGAGGTTATCACAGTGCGGGAGGCTCTACATCCCTGTCTGGAGGCGACAGCAACTGAAACATTTGTTACAGTCGAGACTGCAGATACCCGGGTTGTCCCTCGGGTTAGGCTCTATTAAATAATTTTCCAAATTGAAGGTGATATACCTCGTCCAATCAGTTGGTTTTCTGGGAGAATATAACCTCCTCGTATGACATTTTGTTAGCGGAGGTGGATTGGCCTCCACACTTTGTGTAGCTGCTTCTAGAGGGGAAGACATGATACTTCTGAGTTTTTTCACGTTATGTCCCTGAGGAGCATGCACAGGCTTTCGCAGCTGAGTGGGCTCTGGCCCTAGCCCCGGTGGTGTATCGTAATCAGGTGGGTTGGGATGTTGATTCATGTCTAATGAAGTACCTTTACTCCTTATGCCACAGCCACAACCGCGAAATCCAATCAGAGGTGAAGCAAAAGCTTCCGTTTGTGATATTCTAACGCAGTTGGAGTATCAAGGAGTGATTGAATCATGTACATCACCGATGAATAATCCTCTCTTTACGGAACCAAAACCTGATGGTTCATATCGGATTGTATTGGATTACCGAGTTATTCTCGCACTTTTGCGGTGCAGAACACTCACAACTCTGCGCTGGTGAACAATCTTGTTCGTAAAAAATACAAAACTACACTTGATATTTCTAATGGTTTCTACAGTCACAATCTTGCACCTGAGAGCTGTGATTTGACAGCATTCACTGCCGTCGGGAATCAGAAAAAATATACACGATTGCCTATGGGGTATAAGAATAGCCCTGGGGCATTTGCGGCACGGATTGTGTCTTTGTTGAATGACATAGACCCTGATGCATTCTCATACATAGATGACATTTATCTGACGGACGATAAGTTTGTCGCATCTTGTCTGAGTCAACAGGATTATTTTGTCCTTTTCCGAATATAGATATCAATTCAATTTTGCAAAATCGCACATCGCCCATTTGATGGTGCTCATTTTGGGTTATGAGCTCAATAGTGAAGGAAAGGGCTTGGCCCCTCATATCTTGGAGAAATGTGCTCAATTGCAACCCCCTTCTACACTGAAGAAACTTCAGTCCTTGCTGGGATTTTGTAATTTTCGAGAGGACATACATTCCCGCTTATGCCCAGTGTATCAAACCGCTCTATGCATTAATACTATCAGGTTTTTCTTCTGCCAGCTGGTTCCAGAATATACTTCTATTCCAAATTCTTTGCAAACTGACTTGCTTGCAACTAACTACTTGTTGACTCGTGATAACACCACAAACCTGGTAATACGTATAGTTTCTGGGACAGTGGGTTTCACTTACTTGACGTTCAATGAGGGAGACACAATTCCTATTGCAAACAGATCACATTTATACGCTGCTGCTGAAATGCGCTTTTCAACTGTTGAAAAAATCTTGACAGCAGTACAGCTGGCGATTCTGAAAGAACGCTCACTGGCGCAAGGCAAAAGCATTCTTATGGTCATGCCCTTCCCTGCTTTGGAAGCCGTGACTAAGGCGAGTGTACCTAACTCGAAAGCACTACATCCCCGCTGGATACAATAGGCTACTTTATTGACATCGGCAGATGTCACGTTTATCTTTGATCCTTCCTTACAGAAACAGGAGTTTTTTCAGTATGAACACGTTCATCCTCCTCCCTTGTCTTTGCTTTATCTACATGAGTACACCTGCATCATTTATACCAATGGCTTGGCTCAACCAGCCATGGATTCCAAACATGCTTATTCTGCAGCTTGCGCAATTGTTGCTGGCTTAATTGTTAATGGAGAATGTAAGTCTTCCATTGTGCACACTCAGCCACTTGGAGACTGTACGGAACAATTGGCGGAGCTGCGTGCTCTTGTACTTGCTCTAGAGTTTGGTGATCCAAATGTGAATACTCTTATTGTGTGCGATTCTTACTACAGTGTCCAGTCTTTTAATGACAACTTGTTCTATTGGTCTTGGAAAGACTATTGAGATTCTAAAGACAGCGTAGTTAAGCATAAAACGCTTTGGGTTTGAGTGGCTGATCTTAAACAACGTCTGTCCTTCACACATGTTATACATACTCTTGACCATTAGCTTGTGGGAGCACATGCTGTTGGTAATTCTTCGGCTGATGTAGCGCAAAGTCTGTAGTAGCCACATGCTCCATAGCAGCAGTTACAAGATCCATGACTAAAACAGATAAATGAGATTTTGGCAGCAGTGGCTGCAACGAGAGAGGGAACTGTTTATCCTCGAGGTTTCCCTTCAAAATACTCTTATCACATAACTCCCGAACAGGTTCCTTATGCTTTAATTCCTACGGTTGGGGATCGGATGATTCCCAACATGGTCCGCAGACCTACTTTGATCAAAGATGCACACAAAGGCATAGCATCTGCACATGCCGGTGTGCCGGTGACGTCTCTATTTTACAGCAACTTTACTGGTGGCGTGGTTTATATAAACAGACCTGTAAATATGTACTTTCTTGTGACATTTGTCAGCAAGTTAAGTCATCTACGGTCACACGCCCACCGCAAACACAGCTTTGTATTTCTAATCAACCTTTTGGCTGTATCTATCTTGATTAATGCGGTCCTCTATCTTCTGATACTGCGTATAAATATATATTTGTTGCAGTTGATTCGTCCACTAGATTCCTTTGGGTTTGGCCACAACGTAGTGCTGATGCTCGAAATGTCATCAGGGATTTGCGTGTCTTTTTTTAGATGTTTGCCTATGGTACCTTCTATTCTGACCAAGGTCCAATGTTTGCCTCTGAGGCGTACAAGGATGCGATGAAGTCTATGGGGGTGCTGGTGCAGTTTTCGTCTCCATACAGGCATCAGGGCAATTTAATTGAGGAGCGAATGAACCGTGATTTAAAGCAATCCTTGAAAGCTAGAGTCTTAGGTACTGGAGGGAACTGGCTGTCCCACTTGTATGGGGTTCAACATGCACTTAATAACCTCCCTAGTTAATATCTGATTGGGCGGACCCCATACGAAATACTCCTTGTCATTAAAATGTTTGTTCCAGAACTTGATGGTCTAGACGTTGTGGTGGCTGCCACAACCTTTGACGTAGAGAATCATTCTACTGTGTTACAGGATCTACAAAAGACACGTGACAGCTATGCAACTGAAAATTTACCCTTTTCCACTGATGCAGAACTGCTGATGCCAGTTGCTGGTTGGCTTACTAAAATCGTAGATGTGGCACGAGAAAATTTGGAGAACAAAAAAGAATTTGGTCCCTCTTATTGTACACTGGTTCCTGGGCTTGGATTGAATGGTGCTCATACAGTTATTTTACCACCTTTACCTGGTGGCAAAGACAACAGATATATTTCAGTGGAAAATGTCAAGCTACACCATGTGGTTGATTCTGAATAGTGTCACAATTGCAGTTTCGTGCAATGCAATTTCATTGGATCCACTGGCTTCATCATCTTCCACTGGTCCTCATAGGGCTAAGAAAGTGATGGACACTATTATTGATCTTTCACCCGTCCGACCTCTATTTTCTACTATGGATGTCGAGTATATACATCATCCTGATGAGCCAGTGAGTGAGGCTACTATGGAGATCATGCTAGCCTCTCTTCCGGCTTGTCTTCCTCGACATCCAGTTTGGCAGATACCCCGACTAAATTAAGTATTTTTTTCTCTTGGTTCAAAAAGACTTACCTGGGCCCTTCATGGACCTACATTTGGTTGCTGCTTATCCTGATTTTCCTCTTCATGTCAATTGAATTTGTAACAGTGCTCTTTTTGCTCATCAATGGTCATTACTCTGCTGTAAACTTGGTTGATGGAATTCTCGCCCCTCACACATCGTCCCAAATAATGAAACGTGATCAGTCTCATGTCAACATTTCAGCATTCCCGGTTGCAGATGGCATTGTTTGGGACAAAGTAGCCTTCGAAATCCATGGCCCAACCGAGGTACTAAGGGTACCAACACGTCTCTTTAAGAGATGTGTTGACACTGGACATTCTTTCTGATAATTGGGATGTGCAAGCAGCACATGCATTGTTTTCAGATTTAAAATATTATGCTGCTTTTGATGCTGAAGATTTGTATTTAAATTCTGCCAATTATGGGAATTTATTTTGTGATCAACATAATGGGCATCATTTTTTACACAAAACAAACACGATGAGACCTGTTTTTAATTTTATACGATGGGAGCATTGTCCGACTCCCGTAGAGGGGAGTTCTAAAACTCTTAGGAATAAGTTCACCTACTTTACAGATTATGACATATGTAATCCGAAATCCTATTACTTTAAACTTCGATCATCTACACAATCCAAATTTATGTTGACCCACACAAAATTGAATTACGCCAACTTTTTTAGAAATAAGTTGGCTATGCAGGGTTATGATCACTGGAAAGAGACTGTTGATTTCAAATTTATCTGGGGCATGAAGCCTTGGAAGGTTCGGGGAACTGAAGCTTTACATCGTGCCTACATGATCCCAGCTCAAATTTTGTTTTGGGCCCTTTCGGTGTGCAGGACGGCCGGGAGCCGTCGTGCGCCATGGTGCTCGTGTGCGCAGGACAGCTTCTGGCCGTCCTGGCACATGGCACAGGAAATCACTCTGGTGCAGGCACCAGAGGGATTTATTTTTCTCCCCTGTAGCCTCAGGAGCTGGGGAAGAGCTTCCCCAGCTCCTGAGCGCCCCCCCCCTCCGTTTCTGTGAAATGACGATCAGCGCTCATGTCGCACTGACGTTATTCCATAGAAACCGAAACTGAAATGAGACTTTAAGCTCATTTCAGTTTCACTTTCTACATGCTCAGGGGGCTATCTCAGCCCCCTGAGCACTTAGAAAGAAGGGAGGGGTATCATTGGAAAGACCTACACACCTGGAAGGGGGGAGCGGCTCCTTGGGCAAGGGCCTTTGCTTCCCCACACAAATTGGCCATATTCAGTCTTTCTGCTCCCCCTTGGGGGAAGATGGGGGCAATAGCCCTCAATCTGCCCACCCAGGGGGCACAAAGCCCACTTGTCGCCAAGGATTTTTTTGTTTCCATATGTAATAGGGTGGGGGCTGCCCAAAACGGGCCTGCCAATGCCCCCAGCTGCTGCCAAAATAACAGCCTTTCTGCCCCCCAGGGGAGCAGAAATCCCACTTGATGCCAGGGATTTTTTTGGTGCCACATGTAATTAGGATGGGGGCTGCCCAAAACGGGCATGCCAATGCCCCCACCTTGCCACAATTACAGCCTTTATGCCCCCCAGGGGGCAGAAAGTCCACTAGAAGCCAGGATTTTTTTGGATCAGTTTTAATTAGGGTAGGTGCTGCCCAAAATGGGCATGCCAATGCCCCCACCCCCACCAAAATTACAGCCTTTCTGCTCCCCCCAGTTGTAAGAAGCCCTCTAGATACCAGGGATTTTTCTTTGGGCAATTTGAATTGGGGTGGGGACTGACCAAAACGGGCATGCCAATGCCCCCACCCCCCCAAAAAAATGTACAGTCTTTCTGCCCCCCGGGATGCAGATGGGAGCTGTTGCCCCCAATCTGCCCCCACCGGGGGGCAGAAAGCCCACTAGAAACTGGGGATTTTTTGTTATTCGTGTAGGGGTATGGGCTGCCAAAAATGGGCATGACAATACCCCGACCCCCTCAGAGAAAATCCAGTCTTTCTGCCCCCCGGGAGGGCAGATGGGGCAGTGGCCCTTGATCTGCTCCTGGGAGGGCAGAAAGCCCACTAGGCGCCAGTGATTAGCTGGCTTTTTTTATACTTGGGGGTGGAGGCTGCCCCAAACGGCTTACCAATGCCCCCACCCCCAAAAAAAATAGCCACAGTCTTTCTGCCCCGCTTGGGGGCATATCAGAGCAAACCCCCCTCCCACGATTCCCCCCCAGGGTGGCAGAAAACCCACTAGGCACCAACTTCTTTTTAGCAATGTGCCTAACTGTGGATTTTGGGCCTTAGCACAGCTGGCACATAGGGAAACCTAGCAAACCTGTACATTTTCGGAAACTAGACACCAAGGGGAATTCAGGATGGGGTGACTTGTCTGGCTCTCACCAGGTTCTGGTACCCAGAATCCCTTGCAAACCTCAAGGCCAATAAGTGCCAGATAGGGCAGGGTTATGCGGTCTAATTGGGACACCAAGTAGGGGGCGCAAGTTGCAGTCCAAAGTTATAACCATTCTGGCTTGGGAACCCCTCTAAGACCCAGACAGAAGTGATATCCTTTTTAGACCCTCACTGGATATAACAGGAGATTCATCAAGGCATATGGCACCATGTTCCCCCTTGACAGAGCTGACTTCCAAGAAGCAGCCACATCTGGAGACCTGGACAGACGACTGCCAGAAAGCTTTTAACGCCATGCAGGAAGCCATGTACACAGCACCTGTGATCAAGGCCCCGGGTTTTTCCCAGGAATTTGTTGTGCAGACGGATGCCTCAGAGCAAGGTATAGGGGCCATGCTCTGACAGCTAAATGAAGAGGGCCTAGATCAGCCTGTAGCCTTCATCAGTAGGAGGCTATTTCCCAGGGAACAGAGGTACTTTTCCAGTGGGTCCTATATGAATCATGTAGTCGGTCTGCCCTCCGTCGAGATCACCCTGAACTTTGGATTTACCCTGGCCCAACACGACCCCAATCAACCTATTGGCTTCTAAGCACTATATTGCAATTTATTCTTTAAAAATTCATATCTCAAGTGCTACGTATTACATTTTTGTTGTTTTCATCTTGTTTTACTCAGATAAATATTCTACATTTTCCTAACCGTATGTGGAGTCTTTTTGTAGTGTTTTCACAGTGTTACTGTAATTAAAGTGTTGCGCAAATACTTTACACATTGCCTCTTGAGTTAAGCCTGACTGCTCTGTGCCAAGCTACCAGAGGGTGAGCACAGGTTAATTTGGGTTGTGTATCTGACTCGGACAGGGTGCAAACCTGACATCTAGAGACCTATGGACTCATTTCTGGGGAATTGGGTTAGGGCAGTGCCACAAGTCTTTTTGCTGTGCTGCCCTACGCAATGTGAAAGGGCAGGAATTCACTGTATTTATGAAATACAGAGCATTCCTGTCTTTTCCCCTGCGTTGCCACACAATTGGATAAATAGCGCCAACGCAGGCACCCTTGCACCATGGTGCAAGGGTGTCTGCCCTGCATGTGGGATTGTTTTTGTTCAGGAAGAGGCAACTTTCTGCACAAAAACAATCCAGAGAGGAGTTGGACACCTTGGAGGAGCAGGCAGCATCAGTCATCCCAACGGAGTTGGTGGCAGGAGTGGAAGGACAGGACAGTACTGCGGTTGAGAACAAGAAAGATCTACAGGGTGTGTATTAACAAGTGACAATATGGTTAAAACTGTCATGCAGTGCAGTGCCGCAAGCCACTTAGCTGCACTGCACTGCACTGTGTGCAAGGGAAAGGGCAGGAATGTCTATTATGTTAACTCAAACATCACATAAATGTAAGTTTTTGCCCAGTGACAATTTGTTCAGTGAAGTTCAGCCCTGCCACATTTGTCAAGTCCACGCATGATGTACCTCCCCAGTCCAGGATGTCCTTTGAAAAATGTGATTTGTAGAGTAGCATACAACATGAGTGACCTGGACTACAAATCCCTCAATACGAAGCAAAAACCTGGAATGGAGCCGCACATCAAGCATGGACCATGGAAACCTGCCCAACCGGACTGTGCCAATGCAGGCCCCATTGCACCATGTGGCATGTGTGCCTGTCTTGGGGCTATGTAGCCAAAAGTGATGTTCAATGTAACAAAATGGAATGCGGTTGCCAGAGAATTAATTTTTCATCCGAGAGTGGATCCAGGTGCTGAGTATGTGAAGGATCTCCAAGCGGGATCATGTGAAGGGACATGTGTACAGTCACTAGCATGAAACCATATTGCATGCAGCTGTCTTGCTGTTGTCGGTGAGATTTCACAGGTGCTGCCTGCCATGTTAGAGACCACTCTACCTCATGTCTTACAGTACAAATGAATATTGGAGGTGGGGGTGAATGCAAGAGAAGGACACCAGAGGTCCATGAGTATTTGTTGGATGCATAGATGGTGTGTGAGCTTGGCTGGCCCCTGGTAGTGTAGTGCCATGTAGGTGTGGCTGAGCACATTGAACTGTCAGTGCGTCTGATTGGTGACCCATTGAATGTCCGGGAGGGGGAGGTGTGATGTGTGTGCCACTTGGTAACCTGAGTGATAGTCATGCACTGCTTTATTTGATAGTTCCCACATGCATTGCAGCTGTGAAGGGATGCCTGTAGAGGAAGGCATTGGTGTACCACATTTTCCCTGTGATGTGGGCCTGGGTGATGATGTATCAGGTGTCAGGAGGGAGCCACAAGAAGAAAAGTCTGACTGTGCTACATAGGTTAAAGCAGGAGGATGTCCAACAGGGACTTGTGTTCTACACATCTATTTGTAACATGAAGTGAATACAAATAAAGTCTGTTTGCCACCCAAATTATTTATGTCAACATCTATCATAGATCATCATTAAAATATCCAAATTTAATTGCAGAGGGTCAAACAACACCTCCTGTCCAGCAGCCTGTCCTGGATGACCTACCTGTTGGTTATGACATCCTGCCCCCCTTGGACGATGACACCTTCCAACAACTCCTGGACTCCATAGAATCTCTGTTCATGGCAAGGATTGACAGCGTCACAGTGTCTCCAGAGGAACCGCCAACCACAGGACATGTCCTATCTGCCAGTCCAAGCCCAGCTGCAGACTCCAAGGACCCCCA
The DNA here is from genome assembly GCF_964261635.1 of Lissotriton helveticus. Classification (NCBI taxonomy): domain Eukaryota; kingdom Metazoa; phylum Chordata; class Amphibia; order Caudata; family Salamandridae; genus Lissotriton; species Lissotriton helveticus. The sequence continues at coordinate 1,411,576,764 of NC_136067.1, read as the reverse complement.
AGTTGTCTTCCAATGGTGAGTGGTAGGATTCCAGCAGCAAATGGTTGGTGTGAAGCATAGTGGGCAGTCTTGAGGGAGTCCTGTAGGTGCCTCAATCTTAATAAGATACATCTGACTCTTGGCTCAATAGTTTGTATTAATCACTAGCAGATATTGCTGGTGTCATGAGGCAGAAGCAAGAACAACAGGCCTCAATATCTGACACCAGCGAGGTTGCCTCCAACTAAGGGATCATCATTAACATCATGGGATCTATGGAGTGCCAGTTGGATTCCTACATAGGAACAATGGCTGCCTTATTGGCGACATTGCATTGTTGAGAAGCCATCAGACCCTTGTCAGAGCTGTGCTGCCTTACTTTGTGGCACAGACAAATGCTGGTGGGGACAGGGAAGCCACATCTTCTGTCCCTGATATGTGTGTGCCTCAGATGCCTCCCACACAAACACCAACAACTGCAAGGGATGCACAGCACCCATCAGGGGAGGAAGATGTGGACTTCCCCAGTTTCCATCGGTGTACTGCCAGGTAACATTAGCCTGTGCCCGATTGCCAGTGTCTTAGTGGTTGTGTGAATATCATCAAGCAAACCTCCTATATCACCCAATACTGTACCTTTTGTCTGTGCACCTGTTAAACATTTCCACTTGTGGACTTTTGAAGAAGACTACCTTCCCTAATGGAACTATATACCTCCTCACTGAAGTTCTCCTCACCTCTATATGTTGCTTGATGTGTCTCTCAAATTGACTCTGTTTGTAAATCCTTTGCTCACAGTCAATTGACGTTGCTCCAAACACAGCAAAAATGCTCATGCTGACCCACCAACATTTGTAAAGAAACTCATTCCTATAAGCCAGAGTGTTGTGTGTATCTGTTACAGAAAGGATTGCTTCTATCATAGTGAATGTGTATTAACATAACCCACTTCATAGCATCTCAAGGTGAGTTAAAGTCACTAGCAACTGCTTTCTTTGGATAAGCACAAGCACATCCACTGCAACGGCATAATGAGGAATCTGTTGTCTCTCAATCAAATGTCAGGATGTGACAATAAGCTTCAGTTACTTGACTGACACACAGTGAAACGCTCTAACTAAATATACTAATGACTATCTTCTAAAAATGGGGTCTATGAGGCATGAGAGCCAATAACACTGTTCCGCTCATCCACATATATCTAGTGCAGTGATTAAACACATATGATAGCCTCAATGCTCACACTGAAAAGATCCTAAAGTACATACATTTTCATGGTTGCACTAATGACTCGTATAGAAGGCATATACTCATGTCTATACTCCTTCTAAATTAGCATCATACCTGTGTCACTTAAGGCAGCAAAAGGTCAACCCAATACCTTAGATGCGAGTATGCAAGAAATGCAAGGGCTTATTTTTGGGCCCTACCAACTGATAAATGGTGAATAATGCCTAATCTGGGATACATAGGGCAAATGTGTTCCTTCGTCCCTGATAGGCCTCACATGTCTTGAGTGTAAATGTAACCACACCTTACATCTATTGCACAATATACACATAGGTTTTTGCATAGGAGCCAGAGCAAAGAACCAGGAATAAAGCAGCACCTCCCCAGGGGAAGAGGACATGGGAGACGTATGGGCTTGAATCTTTGAAAGTACGTATTCAAAGTGAGATGGACACACCTACTTCGGGGTTTATTTTTCAAGCCCCATGCGCCGGCGCGCGTCACATTTTGTGATACACCAGCGGTGCATCTTGCTGTCCCATATTTACAAGGACATGTAAAGCCACCCTGTGTGGCTTTTTGTGTGCTTGTAAATGCGGCCCATTTATAGGCAGCACCTTGCGTGAAACAGGCGTGCCATGGGTGTTGCTGTGGGTGTCCCCATGCAACATCCATGGCTTCTGCCGCATTTCCATATTTATGAGAAATTGTAAACCTGGAAATAAGTCTGAATGCTACGCCTCAACACGGTAGGTGTAGAGAGGAGCAATGAGGAGAAATGTTTTAATGTATCCTTGTTTTTTCCTCTTTCTATGCGTGCTGCATTGTGCAGCACACACAGAAAGAGGAAATCAGCTCTTGTGATTGTTTATGTGCAGGAAGGGACATTAAAACAATCTCCCCACCCATCACAGGCACCCTTGCACCATGGTGCAAGGGTGCCTGCTTTGGTGCATGGCGGCCAATTGTGCACCAGTGCAGGGGGGAGCACAGGGATCAGTCATATCATTGTAGATATAAAGCAACCCTGTGCTTTGTAGAGACTCAGTGCGGTGCAGCAAAATGGCTTGCAGCACCGCGCTGAGTCACTTTGTTGTAAATAAGGCCCTAAGTATTTAATGCCAATGATGATGGAGGTTCCTCAGGCAGGTGTGGATATATTCATGATTTGCCAAAAACAATTAACCACATACACAATGGTGAAAGGGTGTGTGCGGTAGTGGCAGGCAAAAATGTCTCTATCAGTGCAACCAGAATTCTGTAATCTGTAGTGACTAAACCATCCAAATGATACCTGCCATCTCTCTTTCACACACAATACTATAGCCTGAAACTATCTGTGTTGGACTTTGTGTAAAATCACAAAGAAGACTACTTAGAGTGCTTAAAGAATTGTTAAACCTCCTTATGTGACTCAAATGTGATTTAGACCAACATTTGACCATATGCCTTTGACAAAACAACATATACATTCAAGGACTTCAGTGTAGTAACTATGTGGTGTACTCAATTCAATCGATTGAATGATAACAGCTCTTAATTATGAAATTATTAAGAGGTTGGGAAAGTAGAAAACATTTTCATACTATAAAATATATATAAACAAAGTACAACTATCTATCCTACACTAACTTACCTTAACACTACCTTACACTATTACACTGATCTTGAACTACCTAAACCTACCTATTCTAAACTAACCTTAACACTACCTTACACTAGCTTAACTTATCTTTTAACTAGCTTAACCACTATACAACCATTACAAGCTAAATATCAACCTGCCACCCCTCCCTTAAAGCACATAGATTGGCACAATACAAACAGCAACTACACCTAAACGTATACTAACTATGCATGTAAAGCTAAACAAATATATATTTTATTGGTATTTCTTATTTTTGGATTTATTTACTCTAAAACTAAACATTACCCCCCACCCACTAAAAAAACAAAAGCATAAAACAGATTTAAAAACAACTACCTATTCAAATGCTATAGGATATAATGGAATTGTAATTTGTCAGACTGAATATCTATCATGTTTGTGATGGAGTAACCCAGTTCACCAAGATTGTAATCAGGCTCTATACCTATTCTACACACAAACTAGCACTATGCCTAATAGGTTGTATGACGTTACAACGCATTCCGTTGCAAGGCATGCCTTTACCAAGCATGCGTTACAATGCGAATGCCACTACCACGCATAACCTTTACCACAAAAATGCCTTTACCACGCTTACCTTTACAACGATTTTCGTTGTAAAACCATGCATGATAATGGCATACTCATGGTAAAGGTTATCTCCGATCCGTGCCCCAATTCCTTTAACTGCTCCCCCCTCTCCCACGAACACCGTAAAGGGATATCGATAGACCGTGGGCAAATCAGGACACACAGAAATTATTTGTGCCCCCTTTTTTAATTGTACCTTTAACACACATACCTTTACTACATATCTCGTAGTAAAGGAATGCGTGGTAAAGGCTATACGTGGTAACCACACATGCGTTGTGATGCATGCGTGGTTAAAGGTATGCGTGGAAAAGGCCGCGCTGTAGTGGCTGTTTCCCTGCCCAATAACTATGCTATGCAAACTTCCGAATTAAAAAGCAAAGGATAATGTTCAGAAGGAGAGTCTATTGAACTTGCGAAACCTGCACCAGTCCCTCCTTCATGTTGCTTACACATTCACACAAGCTGGCCTGCTACTGCTGGAAGCCATCCAGCCTCTTTGTGATCTTCCTCACTTCTCTGGGTATATAATAATGAAACACAGAGTTCCTGGCTTTTCTGGGCCTCGCGGTCTGTGTGTTTGGGGGCTGTGTGGCTGCAGATGTAGTTGCTTTGGCCTGTGATTGGGGTGGCCGTTACTGGCTTTGGACACCTGTGGTTGGTTTCGTGGCTGCTGTGTCTGATTGGCCTTGAATATTCTAGAACCCCAATGCCATGGCAGGTTCATACTGCTTGACCATCTTCTGGAATGCTTTAGAGGTGTACCGGATGAGGGGGTAACGATCCATGTGCAACTCAAATATTTTGGCGTCTGCAGCTGTCATGTTATCCAAGATGGTAACAGAAAGAAAAACCTTAGCTCAAACTGTACATGTACATGATGTGTGTAAAAATAGGCTGACATTGTTACACAATCATATGTGCCTGTCCAGACAAACTCCAGTATTTGAGATGGAGATATGGACACAATATTGTTGGTACAAAGAGATCTTCTACTTGAGCAAGGAAAACTGAGTTGAGTGCCGTCAGTGAAGGTGCACAATATGGAAATGAAGTCACAATATGATTACAACCAAATCATACAGAGCAATGATAAACTCTCATGACGATGTGTTGATTTAAAATCTGACTCATGGTCCTGAAATTGAAACTTTGGGTGTTGGAATTGCATCATGCAAGTGGGCAGAAGCTGGCTCATCAACATACCTTAAAGTGGCTAAGGTAAGACAGTCCAGGTAGTGTTGCATACCTGGAGTCACACAAGCAGCACACATCACTGACTTTTCATACTCAGTGTCAGGTAGTAAATACATTTAGCTCCTACAAAACATGACTTAGGTACATTTCAACAAATGACTGAATTCTGGCATAGCTATGGTTTACACGTGTAGCAAAAAACATATTGAGGCTAACTTAAACAAGTTTCAGTACACAAATAATCACAGGGCTACATTAATCTGCACCCATTTTAAATAGGACAATGAATCTCAGTAGTGTGAGTATGCATGACGGAGTACTCTTCTGAACCAGAACTTTGTGGCACATTTTGCAGGGACCATTGCACCATGATGCAGGTTGACAACATTGGTGCTAACCCGTCTCCCTCAGCCCATCAGTATGTGCATTCCTGCATGGCAATTGTGACACAGTACTACATCATTTTTATTTACCTTGCATTGTATGAATACCCTCCAGAAATGGAACATAAGGGGCATGAGTTTGTTTTGTCAGTGCCAGTCCATGTGCAGACTAGTGCATTCAACCAGGTGGCCACACTAGGCCAATTAGAATGACACCATTCATTGAGGCCTACTGGCACTCCATAGTTTTTGCAGCACTTGCAATTACACAATGAACCTTGACAAATACACATTGCACAGAGATCAGAAAGTTAACATCCAATCAAGACATACAAAGCAATATGACTAGTACATTGCCATCTGTACATCCACATTCACATTCACATTGTGCTTCAGTCAGTCATTCTGGTAATGACCTAGATACCATCATGGTTACCTAGAGTAGCAGGCATACATCCTTATAGCCTCTAGGGCATCAGTGTAAATGTAAATATTTAGGGAGGTTCACGCACCCATGAGGCTGGATTAAAACAGCCATACCTTGGGGTAGGGTAAGAAATTAAAGATTCAGAAGTCTGCATGGTAATGTATAAACACTCTTACAGAAACACATGGAGTCATGTCTTTTGTAGTCCGTCATAAGTCAAATACATGAATTCGGAACACTTTGCCCCATTACAACAACATGTGCAGCATCTATCATAGTTAAAATTGTTGAACTGTGATTGTTATTTATAACAGCTAAGCTCTCGCAACCACAAAACAGTGTGACAATAAGGATAAATGTGACCAAAAACAAGTAACAGAAAACAGCAGATCTTTGTGTTCGTGTTCTATTTTCAAAGGGATGTTTATTTGAATCCGCAATCAGCCTCAATCAGCCGACACATGTTTCATCGTGTTGAAGTGGAGTCAACACGACTCTTCAGGGCTGATGAAATCAAATAAACACATGTGTAATACATTTCACTGTAGTACATCTGGTACACTTCACAGTGAAAAAGGCGTGCACTATAGTGGAAAGTGACCTAACCTTACGTGCCTGGTGGCCGTTTAATGATCATGTGCCGTGCACATCCACACTCGCACACTATTAGTGGTGGTGAAGTGCGTGGGTGGCAATAGTACCATCCCCCTGTGTTTCATCAGTTAATTCACTATTGGTGTAAAATCACAATCACAAAGTTTCTAGTCTCACGCTCACGTGGAAACTGCGTTCAGTGAAGGTTCAGGGTCAAAAAATTGTTGCTTGATCCATTCCATTTGGCATGCAGTGAGTATGTCATGCTCAATACCAAGGTAGGTGCATGTGCGAAGGAACAATTTTATGCGACTAAATGAATCCCAAAGTCTTTTACCTAATAGCCTACCTGGTAAAAAAAAAATTCCAGGTATTGTTTCGTCGATGGGGAATTATTTTGAGCAAGTAGAACGATATATCTAAAAATATGACAGGTAAATAAAAAATAAAATTAAAAAAGGGGAGAACATAACTAAGCAAGCAAGTGGAAAAGACTACAGGGTGCAGTATAGCAGTGTTAGCTGTCGCTTACCCTGAAAGAAAGCTTGACGGGTATGTCAATCTGAAATTGGCGTAAACAACCCTGGTAACGGGTAAGAAGTCTAAGTAATCACAAAGCTGTATTGGACTGTAGAATGCTGCTCGTTCATTCCGAAATGAGACTGCACAAGAGAAAACAAGATGGTATCCAATATTCAATGAGAATATCCAAAGTGAATGAGTTAATCACATTTCTGAAATGCAGAAGTAATACATCGTAATAGTAAGCTAAAGAGTACATACCTAAACACCTGTATGTGTTTAGCCATACCGGGAGGGGATCCGAATGTCTGTAGTGTCATCCGGATAGGAATTGGGTGCAATTCTCCGTAAGTAAAACGTGCTAGAAGAGGAAACACAAATAGGGGGTAACCGATTAGACACACTTAACGAGAGGCGTAACTAGAGCACCTCGTAATACTACTGGGACTTGATTTCCCTCTGTACGCACATTGTCCTGATAGCGATTCTCAATATTAATTAAACGGTGATTTGCGTTGTATGTTCCGCTGTGCAGGTGACTTACAGCGAACATTTTCACTACTAAGATGGCGGTCATGTTGTGACGCTTGAGCTGACCAGCTCTTTGCGAGACTATATCTCCCTATCCTGTTTCCGGTCACGTGTCCGTCTTTGGAACACGGCGACCGGGAACACACAGAGGAGGGATACCGCGCGGCAGGTAAGAGAAACGCAACTCTCCCTTTTACTGAGGTTAATTCCGATATTAGGGTTTAAGGCGGATAGAGCTAAACACCACCGCCCCCCTATTTGTGTTTCCTCTTCTAGCACGTTTTACTTACGGAGAATTGCACCCAATTCCTATCCGGATTACACTACAGACATTCGGATCCCCTCCCGGTATGGCTAAACACATACAGGTGTTTAGGTATGTACTCTTTAGCTTACTATTACGATGTATTACTTCTGCATTTCAGAAATGTGATTAACTCATTCACTGTGGATATTCTCATTGAATATTGGATACCATCTTGTTTTCTCTTGTGCAGTCTCATTTCGGAATGAACGAGCAGCATTCTACAGTCCAATACAGCTTTGTGATTACTTAGACTTCTTACCCGTTACCAGGGTTGTTTACGCCAATTTCAGATTGACATACCCGTCAATCTTTCTTTCAGGGTAAGCGACAGCTAACACTGCTATACTGCACCCTGTAGTCTTTTCCACTTGCTTGCTTAGTTATGTTCTCCCCTTTTTTAATTTTATTTTTTATTTACCTGTCATATTTTTAGATATATCGTTCTACTTGCTCAAAATAATTCCCCATCGACGAAACAATACCTGGAATTTTTTTTTTACCAGGTAGGCTATTAGGTAAAAGACTTTGGGATTCATTTAGTCGCATAAAATTGTTCCTTCGCACATGCACCTACCTTGGTATTGAGCATGACATACTCACTGCATGCCAAATGGAATGGATCAAGCAACACTTTTTTGACCCTGAACCTTCACTGAACGCAGTTTCCACGTGAGCGTGAGACTAGAAACTTTGTGATTGTGATTTTACACCAATAGTGAATTAACTGATGAAACACAGGGGGATGGTACTATTGCCACCCACGCACTTCACCACCACTAATAGTGTGCGAGTGTGGATGTGCACGGCACATGATCATTAAACGGCCACCAGGCACGTAAGGTTAGGTCACTTTCCACTATAGTGCACGCCTTTTTCACTGTGAAGTGTACCAGATGTACTACAGTGAAATGTATTACACATGTGTTTATTTTATTTCATCAGCCCTGAAGAGTCGTGTTGACTCCACTTCAACACGATGAAACACGTGTCGGCTGATTGAGGCTGATTGCGGATTCAAATAAACATCCCTTTGAAAATAGAACACGAACACAAAGATCTGCTGTTTTCTGTTACTTGTTTTTGGTCACATTTATCCTTATTGTCACACTGTTTTGTGGTTGCGAGAGCTTAGCTGTTATAAGTTTATGAGAATCCCTGATTGTCTTTGAACGGTTTTAGGGTTTTCCGTTCGCTCTTCACGCACCACGTTTACTTCAGGCAGAGCACCGTTATCTGAAAATTCTCTCAACCCTATTTAGCTGTTGAACTGTGATTGTTAACCTGCTGACACTGGCATGCATGATTTTACAATTTGTCTTTTTATTTGACACACAGCCACATGGACAGGTATGTGCCTACAAACAATTTAAGTGTTACACAACAGGTATCTTTAGCTACAATATGAACACTGAAATTGTGTTGCAGGATAGGTCAAAAGCATGCAGCATGTATGAGCATAGTATGTTGCATGTTGATGGAATATAGGTGGCATTTTGACACACAATGTGTAGGACTCTGATTTTCTACTCCTGTTTTGCCCAACGCCTCTTGTCATTTCATTTATTTAAGGTAAATTAATATCTACGCAACATTTTGGCAAGCCAGCCAGGAGACATTGGTTTATCGAGACCGACCACTGCAAAAGGACAAGGACCCCTTCCCGAGTGGATTCATCTGTACAAATTAAGACAGGTGAGCAGATGCCTTAATTTAATAGAAGTTCTGCTTAATCCGCACGGTGGAGGTACATCCGGAGGCAGCCTTCAGAGGGTATGAGACTACGAGGGATATTTACTAAGATTTTACACCGTGTTTGCATCCCAAAAGTGACTCAAATTGGTGCAAAATCTTTTTTCCAATTTACTTTCCAGAGCTAAACTTGTTTAGCACTGGAAATATTGTGAAAGTAACACAAAGCAGTGTATAGTGCTGCTTTGCATTACTTAGAGCCAAGGGGGCGTAACATTTTACTAAATAAAGTAGACAGGGTATAGCATCAGAAAATTGCGCCCTTTTGAATTTGGTGCAAGGAAGGGGAAATGTTTTCATTTCTTTTTCCAGCTTTGTATGTGTGCTGTACTTTACAGCACACATACGAAGAGGGGAAATGTTTTAAGGCAGTCTATGAATAGCATTTAGTGTGAGAAGGGTGCCCTTCCAGTACACAACCTATGCTAGGCTCACAGAGACACCCTTGCACCATGGCGCAAAGGGTTCTCCGTGGCAAACTGCAGCTTAGCAAGCAAGTATGGGGCCAAAATATGGGGCCATACTAACGCGAAGGCCATACAAGTAGTGAAAAATGACTCTTGCACCTAGGGCCAGGGACTCCAAAGATAGCACTTAGAGCTGAACTGGGAGCAAGGCCTGTGGCAGACTATATTGCTTTTCACCCTGTAAACTTCTGGACTCGTCTTTGGTCAATATCGGATCTTTTGGAGTACCAAAAGGGCCTGAAGGATATTCTAAGTCTGATGAATTGTGACAAACTGCTGTGATTTGGACATATAGAGCACATTTTAAAAGCAATCAGCTGCTCAGACTTGTGGACTCACCCTGAAAACCATAACTAAATATATACTGCCATTGGTGAAAAGAAAATACTGGGATGTTTTGTGGCAACAATCTGCAGACACAAGTAGTGCCTTGTTAACTAAATATTTGGCATTAATGGGAATCTGACATTGATATGATTTTTCCATCCAAAAAAGGCTTATTGTTCTTAGCTTCAGGCTAGGCACTTTGCAGATCCACTCATATACTAAATCTTAGTCCAAGGGCTATGGTAGGAGAGACGGAATATGTGACTACTCCCTAGGTGGCCCAGAAACCTTGATGCACTTTTTGTTACTTTGTAATAACTTCTTGACTCTTCGTAGACCTTATCTCCGCCGCTCGTTTTTAAAATATAGTACGTGGAGCTGTAAAAATGTTCTCTTACTGTGTTACAAAACAGACCACCCGGAGAACTACATAGCTTCATATATACACATTGCCTGGAAAGAAGACGGCCCGCTGTAACACAGGCATTACAGAGCGCTACTTCCTAACATTCTGAGCAAGACGTGCTGAGATCCTTTTAGCTTTTATAGCCCAATGTTATTTCTGATTGGAGTACGAGTCGTACACTGGATTACTTCAAATATTTAATTTCTATAAATTTCTGCTATTGATTCAAAGTTCTTTTTTTTTTTTTATATATTTTTATTCAGTTTTTCTCCCCCCCCACAATTTTTCTGTAAAATCCATTACACTTTTTTCCATTGCAATTTTTTTCCCCCAGTACAGTTTTTTCTCCCCAGTACAGATTTGTTTTTACCAAATTATACATATAACAAAGAGAAAGTAAGACAAAAATAAGGAAGATAGATCAACTCAAACACTGATGTAGCCCAAAAATAAAAGAAAACAGAAAAACGTACTGTTAATTCTTTCTGCTCTTCCATTGTTCAATGGGAAGCCAGATCCTACACCCCAAGGCCCTTGCCCTTCTACCTTTTCTATCATATATGGCTTTCTCTAAGTTGTGTGTGGAAAGTAGCCTTGCTATCCAGGTCTGAAACGTCGGTGCAGATTTCTCCTTCCAGGCTTTTGCAACAATTATCCTAAACACTGCTATAGCCATAAACAAAAATTCTGAATGCATGTTATTGTCTCCTATACTTATACCTAATATTATCAATTCATCAGTTAGTTTAGTTTTTAACCCCAACGATTTTTCCAAGAACTCCTCTATTTCCAATTTTAAAGTATACAATTGCGGGCATTGTGAAAACATATGGGGAATGTTGGCACCTGTTGAATTGCATCGTGGACAAGTTATTCCAGTGCTACCCCCCCCATTGGGCAATTCTAGCAGGTGTATGATATAACGAATAGACTGTTTTGTAATGTTGGGTTTGTAGTGTGGCTGAGCACAGGATAGTTCGACCAAAGTCTAATGAGGCTTGCAGGGCTTCAGGATGAGCTCTCACCTGTTCCACCCATTTGCTGCCATATCTTTCTCTGTCATCTGTTTTGTATACCTGTAACTCTGCATACAACTGCCTAATTGAACACAATATATTACTCCCCAAATAATCCATTATCCTACAGCTTGTCATTCCTCCTACTCCCCCTTGTTTTGTATAAAAGTAACTCCTCACTTGTAAGTATTTAAAAAAATTATTCCCAGCTATTTTAAATCTGTATTGTATATCTTGGAACAGTAAGAACCTTCCTTCTGTGTCCAATAAATCTCCTAGTTTCTTAATCCCGCTGCCGTCCCACTCTTTCATGACTGCATCCCTAAAAATCTCTGCTGGGAGATCATCATTCATGTATAGTCTCAGATATCTATTATATCTACCCAGTCCTAATTTTTTCTTAATTGCCCTCCAAATTTTGTATATTGCGCTCAGGGTCTTGAACCTTGTGTGTTTAAAATAGGCATAGTCTACAGTTGTGATTAGGGCCTGCTCTGCCGCCTTTCCCAAGAGTGCTTCATAGACGTTCGCTGGGCATGCTCTCTCATCCTGCTGATCGCTTCCTCCTAATAGCCCTTTAGAATATTGTAGAACTGTCGCCCAATAGTAAGTTTTAAAATCCGGTGCCCCCCAGCCCCCCCTCTCTCTTGATAATGTCAAAAAGTGGTATGCCCTACGTGTCTTCCCCTGTGCCCAAATTAATTTATTCACTGTTGATTCTATTCTGTTGAACCATGTACCTTCAAAGTATAGGGGGATTGCTCTAAACAGATATAAAAATTTTGGGAAAGTGACCATTTTGATAAAATTAATACGGCCCATTAGTGTCAAATGCAAATTGTTAACCCTCCCCATGTTTCTTTTGGCCTTTCCTAATAGTGGTTCCATGTTAATCTCCACTAGTTTCTCTAAATCCGCAGTCACCCTGACTCCCAAGTATCTTGTTTCTGGGACTATTCTTGTGTCTACAAATGTTGTGTATCTATTCTGTATTACTTGCGTCTTTCCTCTGTTTATTAGGTACCCTGACACCACACTGAAATTCCTTGCCTCCTGTTCTATTTCGATCAATGAGCCCTCTGGTGTCGGTGTTATAATGGCCACATCGTCTGCATAAGCGAATAATTTGTAGTCCTTCTCGTGCAGTGTGACTGGAGGAATCTTGATATTTTGTGTAAGTCTTCTTAAAAACGGATCCAAATATATGGCAAACAATAGAGGTGAGGCTGGGCATCCCTGCCTAGTCCCCCGTCTAATCTGTACCGCATTTGAATAAGATTTATTGATTCTTATCCTAGCAGTGGGATGTTTATAAAGCGCTTGAATTGCAGTTATATATCCCCTACCTATGCCTGCCCACTCCATGGCCTTCCATAAGTATGCCCAGGAGACCCTGTCAAAAGCCTTCTCGGCATCCAGAAAAATAGCAGCGACAGGGTCTCCTGAAACCTCTGCTGCATCTAAGATGGTAATCAGCTGTCGAGTATGTTGGGTAGTCCCTTTGCCAGGTATGAAGCCGTGTTGTGCTGGGGAAACCACCCTTTCTATTACCTTACTCAGTCTGTTAGCCAGCGATTTGGAAAATATCTTTGCGTCGGCATTTAACAATGTAATCGGCCTATAGGAGCCTGGTTCTGTTGGAGGTTTATCTTTTTTCAGGATCACTATTATATCCGCACCAGCCCAAGATTGTGGGACTATTCTGCCCCCCTGTGCCAAACAACAAATTGCCCAAATATCCTTAGCTAACACATCCCAAAAGGTTTTGTAGAACTCTACAGGTATCTGGTCTTGTCCTGTTGCTTTGCCAGCTGGTAGACTAAATACTGCATCTCTTATCTCCTGGACTGTTAGTTGCCCATCTAGCTTGTCCCTCTCTTCTGTACTCAACCCTACCTGTGGCCCTTGTAAGAGATATTCCATACTTTCTGCCTCTATATTTCCGTTATTTATATCTTGTTCATATAGAACCTCGTAGAACCTTCTAAACACCTCCTGTACCTCCTCCACCTTGTTGACAATTGCCCCAGTATTATCCTTGATTTCTTTTATCTCTCCTGCTGCTAAAGTTTGTCTGGTCCTGACTGCGAGCAAGTGACCAACCCTCTCATTAAATTCGTAGCATTTCTCTTTTTTTGCTAAATAATTCCTTGCTGTTTTCTGCGCCAGTGTAACGCCAGTTTCTGCCTTCTGTACTTCCAGAGCCACTAGGATCTGTTCGATGGGTTCTTGTCTACCTATTGCATCCACTAGCATCTCTTCTAGTCCCACTATAGTTCTGATCTCCTCTTCCACCTTCTCCTTTTCCTTTTTACTTCTTACCAGAGTGTAGCTTAATGTCTCTCCCCTAACTCCTGCTTTAAAGCTATCCCACACCATATCCGCTGAAGCTGAGTACCTATTCATGTCCCAAAATTGAGTTATCCATTCTTGCATTCTTATAATGTACTCCTCCTCTCTCAGCAACCCTCTTTCAAATGTCCATGTAGATCTTATCCTTTCCAACTTTTGGGGCACTGATAAGCTTAAGACTAGTGGACTGTGGTCTGACATTATTCGGGGAAGACATTCTATTCTGGCTCTGCTTACGAGTGCGCTAGATATAAAGAAATAATCCAATCTGGCTATTGTTTTATGTGGAGCAGAGTAAAAAGTGCTACCTGTACCTAACGGATTCAGTTCCGCCCACATATCCACCAACGCATTATGTTGAACAAGGTTTTGTACAGCTTTAAATATCTTTTTTTTCCTCCCTTGATATCTGCCCCCCTTCTTGTCTATTAGGCCGTCCAAGCCATTGATGTTAAAGTCCCCACAGCATATCACAGGTTCTGGCCACAATGCTAATTCATCATCAATGAGTTCAATTAATTCAGGTTCATCCTCATTTGGGCCATACAGTGAGGTCAGTGTACATCTTCCTGCGGCAGTTTCTATATCTAGCATTACCCATCTCCCATCGTGATCCTCCTTTTTCTTTTTAATTTCTACAGTACCTTTTCTAGCCAAAACTGCCACCCCCTTGTTTCTCCCTTCCTGTCCCGTGTAAGCAAGAACCTCAAATCCCATTTGATCCAACATAAACTTATCTTTAACTGCTACATGCGTTTCCTGTAAACAAATTATATCAATTCTCCAAAATCGTAACAATGCAGAAAGCTTCTGTCTTTTCTCCCCATTGTTTAAACCACAAATATTCATCGTAATTATCCTAACTGTCATGACTCCAGTTTTATTCTTACCATCTTTTCAACTACTCTCTTGACTTTATCTGTACATTTTCTTTCTTCTTCCTTATATATTTTACAAATCTGTACTGTATTGCAACACCAACCTTCACCAGTGCCTCTGTCCCTCCCGCCACCCCCCCCTTTATCCCCCCCCTCCCAAGCTGCTGACCCACCCCCCCTGTGACAGGCAAATAGGTCACTCCTGACCTATGCGTGTCCACTGAGCGTTGCAGCGTCGCACCCCTCTCCTCCCCTCAGCAAATCTGCCTAACTGTCAGGTCCTGACTTTACAGAGGGAGCTGAGGGAGATGGGTTTTTCTCTGTCCCCGAAGAGTCAGAATCCATGATGACAAGCAGCGAAGAGGAAAGAGTTTCATCAGACTCATGTTCAAGCTCCGGCGAAACTGGTGGCTCCAAGGGGAGAGGTACGCAAAAAAAGGCGCAAGTTGACATCTAGGAAAACAGGCTCCCCTCTGAGCTCATTTAAGAATACTCATAAAAAACTGCTATGGGACTATTCTGCTACCTCCAATATGTACAAAGAAGACGGGCAAGATGTTCAAAGTGAAGGTGGGAAGCTGGATATAATGTTTGCTACACTAAAGCAAATGCAAACAGAAGCCAGAGCTGAAAGTCGGAGGGCTAGGCACGACACCAAAAAAATTCAAGCATCAATCAGGAAAATAAACAAAAAGTTTGAGGAAGTGGAGGAGAGAGTCATAGGTGTTGAAGAGAGAACGGGCAGACTAGAGGATGAAGTTACAGACTGGCAGACAACTAGAGATGAGCAGACGAAGATCGTCGAGGATCTACAATGGAAGGTGGAGGATCTGGAGAATCGCCAGAGGCGCAATAACGCTAGACTCCTTGGAATTGAGGAAGGGGCAGAGGGGCAAGACCCCAGAGGCTTCGTCATTAAGTTGCTAAAAGGAGCCTTCCCGGAGGTACCATGGCTTTGGGAGCAAGAAGTACAGAGAGCCCACAGGTTCCCGCTCACTGTAAAGAAAAGAAGAGATGAGGGTACAGGTATATTGCCAAGGGCTATTTTAGTATTCTTTGGAAACTTCTTAGCGAGACAAGAACTGATGGAGAAAGCCAGACCTGATTCTAGAAAGACGGTCGAAGGAATAACATTCTTTGCTAGGCCAGACTTTTGCCATGTAACTGTGGAACGGCGATGGAGACTCAGACAATTGATTACTGCATTTCAGACCCAAGGAGCAGAGGCTTATTTAATGTTCCCAGCAAAGCTAAAGGTTATTTCTGCAGGTCGAACAAGAATGTTTTTCTCCGAGATAAAAGCAGGAGAGTTTCTGGCAGAGCTAACAGAGCAAGGGGGAGCTAGAAGGAAATAGGAAGCAAAAAAGAAAAAGAAACTATATAATGAAAGTATAAATGAGAAAAGATGGTTAACGTATTGATTCAAAGTTCTTTTGCACTTTACCGGATGGAAATGTTTCTTGGAAACCACATGTATTATTACTTTATTTATTGTACAGATACATAAGTTTCATCAACTACTTGTAATTCCACACGGTTGCACTTTTGTACAATTTATGGTAATATCCTTTTTAGCATGCTATACAGCTTTCATATTGATTCATGAAGTGTTTATTAGTAGGTTTATTTTATTTTATCCAGACAACATTGGCACTGCATGCAGCACTTTTATCTTGTCAGTTACAAGGTTTCATACGTCCCTTTTAAATAATTCAATTTCTGTGGAAGATCTGCATTTCTGCTTTCTGCCTGGGAGTGTTTTCGAGGGAAGGAACCAGTGTGAGTTAAGAAATATGATTTTTTTTACTCGTATTTATATTATATGTTTTTATTTTATGGCTGTTTTGTAAAGCTGGACCGATACGATTGATTGATTGATTGATTGATTGGAGAGGGTGAAGGTTACTGCTACTGTTTTGGGACCACTGTGGGGGGCACAAGGTATGCTTCGTCTCTGGGTGTAAGAAGGGGATTGCTTGAACCTTTAGGTGTGGATCGAAGGTAGGCTTCGTCCCTGAGTGGTATTTAGGGCTACCATCGTGATCTTATATTTTAGCCAAATAGTTTTTCTTAGGGACTGCTGGTTTCACAACTGACAGTGTCTAAAAGAAGTGCAAGGTGTTTTTTTTCCTTTTTCTCTTTGACCACTAGGTTTTAGTCAATTGGCGCACACTACCCCTGGGTGTGATATAGGGTGTAATTCCAACGTTAGGGAAAAATTTGCACCTTGGTGAATAATATATAGCATGTGTCTGGCCGCTGCGGGTTGATAATTGACAGGGTACTCCTTTATCTCCGCACAAATCATTGCTAATTTTTGTCCTCTGAGTCGATAACAACAGACTAACAAGCTCACTTACCTCTGCGTGTTATTCGGATTATCCTCTCTTCTTAGATTGTAGGCGCTAGTAGAAGGCAACATTTCGAACAAAAATAATCATTTTGTCTGTCAACCTTGCTCTCTTAGTCTCCTTTAAATTTTCTTTTTTTTCTATTTCTTGAAATTGTGGTGTTGTTATATTTTGTAAAATGAATGTCTAAATGTTATGTTGTGTCAATTAAGTTTCTTGTTTAGGAAATAGTGATAATTTTTTCTGGACTAGAATATAATGTTTTCTAGTTTACTGCTATAGATCAAATCTTACTCCTCTGAACTAACAATTGCATTCTGTTACAAGTTCTTACTATTTCATTTGCATTTGTCTATCTTTTAATGTTAAATGTCCTTTTCAATGCATTGTATGTTTATAGCGCTCATAACCAGTAGATTGTTTTCGGTGCCACCCTGTGTACACTGTTCCTCAAAATTGGTGCAGGATTTGTGATTATTTAAAGACTCTTAAACATTCCAAATTTCAAACTCCTTAAAGCAAGTTCTCCAATCCATCACAGAGACCCCATTAAGTCACAGGCAAGCGAGGTTCCTCACCCAAGCTAGTAAACTAGAGAAACATTGCCGCAAGTCACACGTCCATACCAAAGCCCATGCATTTCCCTGGCCTGAGGGGCTAACATTTGACACCAAAACCAAAGAGCATACAAAGACTCACATTCAGACCAGGTATAAGGACATAAATGGGTTAGTGGAGAAGTGTGGCTCAATGGTTAGAGCGGCAGACCCTGATGCAGAGGTCTAGCCCGGGACCAGGGTTTATTTCCCCGCCTCGGCGGGTCTTGGGCTCAAAAATTCCACGGACCTGATAATTCTCGCCTCGGTGCCTATTCCAATCATGGAGTCCCTTTCTGCAACTCTGGGCAATAGCTTGCTTAATCTCCACAACAGCCCCCACAACGCTAAGGATGCCTGGCCTCCACCTTGGGGGTGCCCAGGAGTGGACACCTCACAGGCAAAGCAAGGATGGGTTCCACAGCGGTATTCGTACAAGCGCCTTGAGACCCTTGCGGGTGAGTAGTGCGCTATACAAGTATCAATTTACATTAAGCAAGTGGACCTAATATAGCTGTGGACCATCATTGAGGTGCAGAGTTTTCTCAGTGCACTCAAATACTTAAGCTATAATTAGTTTACCAATTTTTCAACTTTTCTAGGTGTGCTACAACATCTGTTGCACTGGGTCTGGCAGTGCCTACTCGTAGATCCAAAGCTGTATGGGTCAGGAACTCCTTTCCCTTAGATGTGTGCACCTTTCTATTGAAACACAATGTTTCTTCTTTATAAATATCCAAATGATATTCACATGAGTCTTTATCGATATTCATCGAAGTTTTTATTCTTAATATATTCCTTATGTTAACATCCTTCTGGCATTTCGGGTCCCACTCGACCCTTCGTCAGGGGTATGAAAACAAATACATGGATAAACCAAATCAGAACAAGTCTTTAATTTAATAGCACATTTATGGTGTTATGAATTTTAACAAAAAACATCTAAATTAAAGTCACAAATTTCATGGTAAAGGACAATTTTCCTGTGTTTGGTTAGCATTGTTGTATTTTAAAGATTTCATCGAAATGGCTCCTCACTAACATGCAATTCCAGAGTTAATCCATTCCAAACTCGCTAGTATTACCAGAATTATAAAGGAGAACCTGTCTCCTGTCAGACTAATCTCACAATGTGATTCTTATAGTCAGATTAATCTCACAATATGCATCTTTTTGTTAAAACCCAAAAAAGTAAAAAGAATACGGATAAACAAGCCGATTATACCATGTACTTCCTGTTTGTATATTTTTCCACAGCATTATGTACTGTGTAAAAAATCATCTAACCTGTATAAACAAAAATTGAACGAGCTCATGACCAGTATGTGTATGAGCTCTGCATAAACAACAATACTTATATATATCTCAATGGAGAGTCACCATTTTAGAAGCAGTGCAACCACGTTTGGATATGGATCCACAAAAACAATTATTACAAACTGAATTCTTTTGGATCAGGAAATTGCAATCAATGCAACCAACTGGAATGAACGACCGGAATGAACTGTCATTTTTTTATAAACTCAAATGAGTATATGCTTTCAAATATATTGGTCATTGAACACTTTGTTGTAATGTTACTGAACTGGTGAGATATGTTTTCACAATTATATCATTCACAGGATCAGTGGCATAACATTCTTTGAAGACTGATTTAATGTCAATGAACTGGTTAAACATGGTTTTATGATTATTTTGTACACATGACCAGTGAATCAAACATGAGCATATAGTATTGCACAATGAGATAGAAGACAGTCTTCTTGTACACAAAACAGAATGGAGTGGAGCACACATCCTTAAGTATTGTTGTTCATGCAGAGCTCATACACCTACAGGTCATGAGCGCTTTCAATTTTTGTTTATACAGGTTAGATGATTTTTTTACACAGTACATAATGCTGTGGAAACATATACAACCAGGAAGTATATGGTATACTTGGCGTGTTTATATGTAGTTTTTTGTTCTTTTATGGGTGTTAACAATTTGATTTTCTTCGTCTTAACTTCAAAAGAAATCTTCTTATGGCAGAAAAAAAATGTTTACATTAAGGAATTCAAGGGCACCCGACATAATACTAGTAGTTCAGAATTTGGCATTATGGTCTATGTAGTCACCAAGAAGCATAAACCACATAATAAGACCTTGGTTGCTTTAAGAACCTAGCTTTTAGAATGAAGTTAGCTATGTAAATAAATGAAGCCGTGAGACTAACGGCTGCTGAAAAGAGTTCCTCGAAGATCAATGCAGTGTTTGTAAATGTAAGTGGTTTTTATTCTTTCATAAGAATCATATTGTGAGATTAGTCTGACAGGAGACAAGTTCCCCTTTATAATTCTGGTAATAGTAGCGAGTTTGGAATGGATTAACTCTGGAACTGCATGTACGCGTTTACCGCGTAAGTGTTTGGTATCTGTGAAACACTGTATCTGACATTGTGATACAATATAGCTTTTACCAAGGATATATTACTCGCGTCTGGGGAGCGTTTATAAAACACTTTACAGCACACCCAAGGCTACGTTACTTGTGTCTGGGAGTGTTCAAAGTACATTTCATAATACACAGTTAGTGAGGAGCCATTTTGATCAAATCTTTAAAATACAACAATGCTAACCAAAACACAGGAAAATCGTCTTTAACCATTACATTTGTTACTTTAATTTAGATGCTTTTTGGTAAAATTCATAACACTATAAATGTGCTAATAAATGAAGGACTTGTATTGATTTGGTTTATCCACGTATTTGTTTTCAGATCCCTGACGAAGGGTCGAGTGGGACCCGAAATGCATTGGGTTTACAAGACACTGTAAATAAATGTTATTTGGCATCGGAGAACATAAAATGCCAGAAGGATGTTAACATAAGGAATACAATAAGAATAAAAATGTCGATGAGTAATCGATAAAGACTCATGTGAATATCCTTTGGATATTTATAAAGAAGAAACATTGTGTTTTAATAGAAAGGTGCACACATCTAAGGGAAATGAGTTCCTGACCCACACAGCTTTGGATCTACAAGTAGGCACTGCCAGACACAGTGCAACAGATGTTGTAGCACACCAAGAAAACATTGAAAAATTGGTAAATTAATTATAGCCTACGTATTTGAGTGCACTGAGAAAACTTTGCCTATTTATATACAATTGTCTACCACTTTCAAAGTGCACCAATCAAAGAACATGTCTTTTGAAGAAATTGCACAAATCACAGTCAACAAGGCTGAAACAATGATTTTTTCAAATGAAGCAGCATCAGAAATGTACGGACTTATACATGAAGCCAGATCATTCAGTCCACAAGTGAATACAGTAACACAACTCTTGAAACTATTTGACTACATAAGCAAACGTGAAATAAATCAACAGTTGCATGCTACCACTCTGATTTATTACTATGAAAATCAACGTATTCCGCGAAGCTTCAGGATTGAATTAAAACCTATGCTCTGCAGGAACAATAAAACATTTTTGGAAAAGTGGTACAAAATACTAAACAAGTGTTCATTGGATTTGATCGAGCAAATATTTTGAAAACTTTGGAAGAGGAAATAGTGTAATAAAAAGAGAACTTGAGCAACATGAAGATCTTAAAGACATTTTAGAAGACATCAACATAAAATTGGAGAAATATGCGAAATAAATACATGACAGAAATATAAAAAAGTATTTGAGAGATAAAATAGACTATAAATTAGAAGAAGTTTATACCTGGGCTGAAGTTTATAACTAAAGAAGTTGGAAAACACCCAGTAATGGAAGTAGCTCATTGCAAGAAAGTGTAGTAACATTGGCGGATATAGCCCAGAATATAGCTCCTTTAAATAGTGAACCAGGCCCCTCACAACAAAAAGGAAAGCATCAACCATCAACAAAAGTACAAAAAGCGTCTTTTTTAACCACAAGCCGAGCGGCAAACAATGCTCCACAAACCGAAAAACCCAGAGGGGCAAAAGAAACAGGAGAAGAAATAGAAAAAACAACCACCAGGAGCCAGACAAAGACAGTCTAGTTATCAACATCTCAAGCGTCAATCTCACTCCAGCTCAAGAGAAATTGCTTAACAAAGGAACATCTATAGTTCCAACACAAAAAAGTAGTGTTGGAGAAACAGAAATAGTCATCTTTAAATTCATATGAACATTAAAATTAAGATTTTTCATTGATGTTTTGAAACTTACTTTTTACGTCTTCTGAGCCTGAAGAATATAAAGAATTCCAAGAAAAAAGCACATTCTGTGCTCCCATATCTCACAGAACAATTGATTCTTTTGAAAGGATGGTACAATCAGAAATTAAGCAAATTCATTTTGAAAGGGGTACACAAAACAACTTTTCTAAAGATGATTGGAGCACATTACATGGTTTGATAAGCAAAACAGATATTGCCTTCCTAAAAGCTGACAAGGGTGGATCATTGGTCCTGATGGACATGGCATTTTATGAAAATAGCGTAAACATGCATGTAGAGGATCAACAAGTCTACATGAAACTTGAGCATGGCCCTACCAAGAACTTCCAAGAAATATTGAGAAAAATCTTAGATCGAGCATTGTAGATGGAATGGATCTGGGAAAAAACATACAAATTCCAAAACAAAAAATGTCCTCCTCGTCCACACCTGTAAATGCTCCCTAAGATACACAAGAATTTACCGTCACCTCCATTCAGGCCTATAGTATCAACATGTGGGTCAATATTGGAACCAGTTGGACAATACATTGATTTCTTTTTACAACCGATTGTGCAGAAATGGGAAACCTATGTTAGAGACACTACTACATTTTTGCAAATTTTAAGATCAATTGGCACTCATAACATGGATGACTGGTGGTTATGTACAGTGGAAGTGACTGCCCTGTACAAATCGATCCCTATAATGAAGGTCTGGGAGCTTTGGAATGGAGTCTGTTGAGAAATGACTGTGAAGGAGCTACCAAAATATTTCTACTGGAATTGATGAATTATGCTTTGTACCACAGCTATTTTCAATGTCAGAATAACTTCTATGCCCAATGTAATGGAACTTCCATGGTTTTTGCAGGGGCCCCATCCTACGCAAATACCTATATGGCAAAATTTGAACACGACAATATCCTACAGAATCCCAGATGGAATGACAAATTGATTATATTCAAAATATACATTGATGATATATTTATCATTTGGAAAGGTGATTATCAACATCTTGAAGACAATATAACACAACTAAATTTCTGCAACGAGCACATAAAATGTACTCACAATATTGCAAAAAATCAGATAGCATTCTTGGATGTTCTCATCACCATCGAAAAGAATACCATAAAAACGAATGTATTCACTAAAACCACGGAAAGGAATAATTGTTTACATTATCAGAGCTTTCACCAAGAATCATTAAAAAAACTCATCTACCATTTTCACAGTTCATCAGATTAAAACACATCACATCTAATCCAGAAGAAGCGAATTAAACCATAAATTTGTTTGGGAGAAAATACATTCAAAGAGGTTACCCAAAAGAAGTTGATGAAGCTTTGATTAAACGTGTAAGTTCTATGAACAGAGAATCTTTACTTGGTGGATCAGGCAATGAGAAAAATAAATCAACAATTTGTTTAATAAAATATTCAACACAAGCTTGAAAATCAAAATCATTTTGACCAGAATTTGGAGTCTAATACTAAATGAACCTGATTTACACAATTTATATGATGAGAAAATCACATTTGCCTTTAGGCATGGGAAAAATATCAAGGAATTTTTGTCAAAAAAGAAATATCAGAATCAACAACAGAAGTTTAAAGTCATGCACACATGTGAGAACTGCACACATTGCAACAACGTTATGGTGGGTACTGAATTTTTTCATCCAACTAAAGGCACAAAAATCAAATTGAGACACACATGTACGTGTGACACTAAGAACGTCATCTATGCGATTAAATGCCCTTGTGGCAAAATATACGTTGGACTCACAGAAAGAAAAGTGAAAGTTCATATTACCGAACACAAAAGTAATATTCGACAAAAAGAATTGAAATCCACGGTGGCAGCACATTGGAAAGAAGCCAATCATCAAATCTCTCAACTGAGATTCACCATTTTAGAAGCAGTGCAACCACTTTTGGATATGGATGCACAAAAACAATTATTACACACTGAATATTTTGGATCAGGAAATTGCAATCAATGCAACCAACTGGAATGAACGACCGGATTGAACTGTCATGTTTTTTATAAACTCACATGAGTGTATGATTTCAAATATATTGGTCATTGAACACTTTGATGCAATGTTAATGAACTGGTGAGATATGTTTTCACGATTATTTCATTCACAGAATCAGTGACATAACGTTCTTCGGTGACTCTGATTTAATGTGAACGAACTGGTGAAACATGGTTTTATGAATATTTCGTACATAGGACCAGTGAATCAAACATGAGCATATAGAATTGCACAATGGGATAGAAGACAGTCTTCTTGTACACAAAACAGAATGGAGTGGGGCACACACCCTTAAGTATTGTTGTTTATGCAGAGCTCATACACATACAGGTCATGAGCTCGTTCAATTTTTGTTTATGCAGGTTAGATGATCTTTTTACACAGTACATAATGCTGTGGAAACATATACAACCAGGAAGTACATTGTATAATCGGCGTGTTTATCTGTTAGTTTTTTGGTCTTTTATGGGTGTTAACAATTTGATTTTCTTCGTCTTGACTTCAAAAGAAATCTTCTTATGGCAGAATTTCTTTTTTTTACATTAAGGAATTTGAGGGCAACATAATACTAGGAGTTCAGAATTTGGCATTAATGTCTATGTAGTCACCAAGAAGCATAAACCACGTAATAAGACCTTGGTCGCGTTAAGAACCTAGCTTTTAGAATGACGTTAGTAACATAAATAAATGAAGCCGTGAGACTAACAGTCGCAGAAAAGAGTTCCTCGAAGATCAATGCAGTGTTTGTAAATGTAAGTGTTTTCTGTACTTTCATAAGAATCATATTGTGAGATTAGTCTGACAGGAGACAGGTTCCCCTTGATAATTCTGGTAATAGTAGAGAGTTTGGAATGGATTAACTCTTGAACTGCATGTACGCGTTTACCGCGGAAGTGTTTGGTATCTGTGAAACATTGTATCTGACATTGTGATATAATGTAACTTTTAACGCGGATATATTACTCGCATCTGGGGAGCACTTATAAAACACTTTACAACACACCTGAGGCTATGTTACATGTGTCTGGCATTGTTCAAAGTAAATTTTATAACACACAGTTAGTGAATAGCCATTTTGATAAAATTTTTAAAATACAACAATGCTAACCAAACACAGGAAAATCGTCTTTAACTATGTAATGTGTTACTTTAATTTAGATGCTTTTTGTTAAAATTCATAACACTATAAATGTGCTATTAAATGAAGGACTTGTATTGATTTGGTTTATCCATGTATTTGTTTTCAGACCCCTGACGAAGGGTCGAGTGGGACCCAAAATGCATTGGGTTTAGAAGACTCTGTAAATAAATGTTTTTTGTCATCCTAGAACATAAAATGCACAAAGGATGTTAACATAAGGAATATATTAAGAATAAAAACTTCGATGAGTAATCGATAAAGACTCATGTGAATATAATTTGGATATTTATAAAGAAAAAACATTGTGTTTCAATACTAAGGTGCACACATCAAAGGAGTTCCTGACCCATACAGCTTTGTTTCCATCTTTGAGTTGGCTTCAGCCTATAAGACTATCCTCAAGTCTGTAGGCAAGTCATCTGCACCTCCCCCCCAGACACCGGCAGGGATGTGCTTTTGCTGATGCCAGCCATCCCAGTTGCCGCCGTGCTGGGCTATACCAATCCAACAGTCGAGGAGGCTGCTGGACTTCTCCAGGGACAGCAAGCCGCTGTGCGGGGAAGAAGATCACAGGTCCCACCACACCGAGCGCAGATAACCCCGGCTCAGTCAGCCATAGGCGCAGACAGGCTTCACCTATCTCAGGAGATAGCCCCTGAAAGAGCAAAATGCTTCACCCATCTGTACCTATGTAGGATCAGAGCAAAACTCTAACCCTATAGAGTAGAACCCCGTAGGGTACTAGCAAACATCACCCGGTGTGAGACCAACCCTACTGCAATGTATCTCTTCACCGAGCCTAGCGACATCCAATTTGAGGTAGACAGGATGAACAGAATGGGCACCACAGGGGAGGATACTGTTTGGATATGGGACTTCATAGAGAAGAGGTTCCTGGAGGCAGCAAGACACCAGAGCACAAATATGTCAGCTCCTGCCTCCATCTGCGGTCTAAGAGTGGTCCCAAACATCTTTGCTGCCCCCTTCTTCAAAGACAAATGGACCCCAGACATAGAATTCTACTCCAGTGCAGCTTATCTCAATCACACGGGGGGAAATGAGTCCTATGGGAGGGGGTCCAATACTAGTTTATACACCCCATGCCAGGAAATCTGGGTTGTGGAGATTAATAGGTACAGACCATTGGAGGGTAAGGGGAAACCCCTCATATTAGGGAAAATTATACTCTACTCTTTATGTTTCAGAGGCAAAGGAACCATACCATTGGGTAATAATGAGGGCTGGGACGTGATATTATTTTATGTTCCTGGCCTGCAATGGGGCACCTCCATGCTGATGGATATATACTGGCAACACAATGGCCTTTTCTGCACCCATCTATTCCCTGGATGGTGGTGCCTCTGTGCCCTCATGTCCATACACACCCCAATCCTGGTCATCCCTGGAGGAGATCGGAGTTGTCTCTACATCAGTTAGAGAAGATAACAACTCTGTTGCATCAGGCTTGTATGGACCGCGATGGGGGGTGTGTGCCAAGATTGGTGCTCCCTCTTGTACTTGTATTCCTGGAAACAACATGGACATTGGGACAGTAACTCATGCCATCCAGTCTGAAAGCCCCCATGAAGAAGGAGGGAGGTACCCCAGAGAAGGACTGGTTGCATAATATCTTTTTAGTGGATCCCCTTATGGGTGACCAAACTATTTACGGCAACGATGCCAGCTTTCATTATCATAGTTTTGTTATGTGTGTTCCTACAAGTAGGGGTTTCCTGCTGTAAGAATGCAGTCCTCAAATTAGGTAGTATGCATTTAGCTAGGGAAAAAGTAACAAACACTACACACACACACACAAACACGCATTTTCTAATAACACAACTGCCATATCCCCTGAGGAGGATAAAATAGTTGAAGAATGAACTAGAGGGGGGAGTGTTGGAATGAGTAAATACGATGTCAATGAGTACCATGATGTGGGCAGGTCCGACAATGACATTACCAATAAATGCAATGCCAATGTATGCCATAATCTGTGCCCATATGACAAAATCAATGCTCATAAATACAATGTCAAAATGTGCCATTATCTATGCCTGCAAAATAGCGAAGATACCGGGAGTAGCAATGTCAATGTATGCCATAATCCATGTACAAATTACAATGTAGTTACCAGTAAAAATGATGTCAATGTATGCCATGATCTAGGAATGCATAACCATGTCATTCTTGGTAAAAACAACTCCAATTTACGTTATGACAACTGTACACAAGCTATTGAGAATGTTGATAAGAATTACGCCAGTGACTGCCATATTATTTTTAGGAGTTCCAATGAACTTATACCATTGCTATCAGATATACTCAAAGTGACCTCCTCATAAACCCAGAATAGAGATACATGGTCAGACAGGCCTTGCGACCCGCACCCATGCCTTTCGAATAACAGGTCACAGATGGGGTCTCTTTTAACCCAAAGATAAATGCACGTCCAGGGAATACATTGATCAATCTAGCAGATAGATAGTTGCACCACAGACAGGTTCGAGGCAACAGGCCCCAATAAAACACCACACATAGTATTCACGCTTTCCTCATGCTGGACATCTGGACACATATACACTGGCCCACATTAGCTCTAAGAGCCATCTATGCCCAACTCTTTTCATTTGCTACTATAATGCCTTTTAAGAAAGCAGAAATCGGTTTATGATATTTCACAAGATGTGTATAAAACCAGCTAAAACTTTGAACACCAAGAGACTTCCCTCAGACGCAGTCTGTCGAGACTCTCCTGGCCAATGCGTTTAATTAAACCAACTTGTTCCTGTTTGGCCAAACACTTCTTGTCTTTTTCTTTCTTTAAAGTACAGTCTTTTGAAGGTCCCTTGCATTCAAAACAGATGGGGTGAAAGGTCCTTCTCCTACATCTCCCTCAAACTGTGGAATTCAATGCCTATTGGATTGAGAACAGAGCCCAATGAACTCATATTTAGGAAATTCCTTAAAACCTGCCTGTACACCAACTAACTCCTCTATGTATTATAAGGTTAGAGTACTGCTTACTCGCACGGCGCTGTGAAGCCTTTGGGTAGCTACGTGCTCTACAAATCTACATAAGGATCCCATATGAGATGAAACCACAGCCTAGACCTACACAGTTTGAAGCACTCAATACTTGAGAGGGTGTGGCTGATGCCAGAGAGAAAGAAAAATATCAGGGAGGAGTTAAAAGGCAGAGAACAATTATGCTTATGAAATGTGGGATGCCGCACAGAGGAGGTGGAGAACAGATATGATAGAATGAGCAAAATTGTACCCAGCATTAACAAGTGACGAAGTGGAACAAGGGAAGGAGAGGAGAAGGAAGGAGAAGAAGGAAAAGACAAAGGAATCAGGAAAGAAAAACAAGAACATTATTACTGACACTAGATAAGTTTTTGTCAGAACGCCCACCTTCAAATAATGAGTCCCAAATAGTAGGGGGGTAATGCAAATGTGAATAGAAATACTGGATTGCTACTGCACCAGATGACTTTGGCCCTAATGCAATGGAGTGAATATGAACCAGATTTTGATAGGATGAAGAACACGGGATTTGGGCCCCTGGCACCTCCACAACTCTTAGTGCCCCTGGTGCTCTTACCATTCCAGTTACCATTGGTCCAGTGGTTCATATATATAACCCTAGTACTACGAGGCATGGGATACACAAATTGGCTGTCCCTGCTAAACAAAAGGCTTTCTAAAACACCCCTATAAGGGCAAAGATCAGAGGATTTGTTCCTTTAATCTCAATAAACAAGAGTTCCCCTTGTGGTGAGAGTGCAGACCCAACGACGAATCAAACTAGATTTGGAACTTTAAGGTCGTTTTTGGAATTGCTCACATGGGAGTCACCCCTGAATGCATATAGTGGCACACCCAGAGAGAAGGCAGTATCTAAAGCCCCTGAGGTGCAACATAGTCTTAACATTCAAGAATTAGATGAGTGGTTGAAAGCTCTTCATGCTACATCGAATGTGAGTGAAAGCACAGAATTGAGTCACGGAACAATTTAGTAATCTCTGAGGGGAAACCTGGTGAATATAGTTAAATAAAAAATGTAATTGAATGAAATGAAATGTTAAGTGGGAGTCTTTAATTGGCTCAAATAGATGCTTATCCAGAAAATAAACTTTAGTTTTTGAGTAAGGATGTTACCAGCCAAGCGAGACAAGTCTATGATATTTATCTAAGACAGCCCTGAAATATGAAGTAGATTTGGTTCAGACAAAGGCTTTACATAAAAGCCACCAACTGTTTTAGTGATAAGGACATAGAGTGCATGAGAATACCAGGGGTGAAAATGCAAATCCAGGAATTAATTGAAAGCTTTTGGGCTTGGAGTGCTTTAGACAAATGGGAAGGTAAATGGGCAAAAAAGAAAGGTCCTAAGAGATTGATGGGGAAACCATCCTTTCCGGGAAGAAGGGAGCGGGAGCTAAAAGTTTCTCTTAATGAGAGGCACCCAGTGGAGGTTATGTTCATGTACCTTAGAGTAGGATTGATCTTATGTCATTCACTAATGATGTTCCTAGATTAAGAGGGAAACCTGTAGAATAGTATAAAAAAGTTGATTAATTTGTGAAAATCTCAAAAGTTTTGTGAGCTATTTGAATACTTTATTTGACATTGTGGTTGACATTAGATTGACAACATATAGGAAACTGTGTCCGGAATAACAAGAATGAATTAGACACTGTATTTGTGGGAAAGAGTAAATGTGAACATACGTTTGAAGCTAGAGCTAGGTGGTAACAACATTTCGATGAAGAGGATCCTGTGGTTCCAGGAGTTTATTTCATTTGTGAAAAGTGTGCTACATTATGGTACATGCTTCTATATATAGTTTTTCTCAAAATGTATCATGTGGAGAATGTTGATGATCCTGTGTGGGAACAGAGGACTATGCCCAAAAGAAGGAGAAATTGTGGGAGATATTTTTGGTGCCATAATCCCATCTGTAGGAGTGATATTAAATGACATTAAGATTAAAAAAATTCGACTGTAGTTGACAAGCTATCTACTAGTACTTCAGGAGCTTTCCTGCCTATACATGGTATACAGCTACCAAAATATTTCTACTGGAATTGATGAATTATGCTTTGTACCACAGCTATTTTCAATGTCAGAATAACTTCTATGCCCAATGTAATGGAACTTCCATGGTTTTTGCGGGGGCCCCATCCTACGCAAATACCTATATGGCAAAATTTGAACACGACAATATCCTACAGAATCCCAGATGGAATGACAAATTGATTATATTGAAAATATACATTGATGATATATTTATCATTTGGAAAGGTGATTATCAACATCTTGAAGACAATATAACACAACTAAATTTCTGCAACGAGCACATAAAATGTACTCACATTATTGCAAAAAATCAGATAGAATTCTTGGATGTTCTCATCACCATCGAAAAGAATACCATAAAAACGAATGTATTCACTAAAACCACGGAAAGGAATAATTGTTTACATTATCAGAGCTTTCACCAAGAATCATTAAAATAATCATCTACCATTTTCACAGTTCATCAGATTAAAACACATCACATCTAATCCAGAAGAAGCGAATTAAACCATAAATTTGTTTGGGAAAAAATACATTCAAAGAGGTTACCCAAAAGAAGTTGATGAAGCTTTGATTAAACGTGTAAGTTCTATGAACAGAGAATCTTTACTTGGTGGATCAGGCAATGAGAAAAATAAATCAACAATTTGTATAATAAAATATTCAACACAAGCTTGAAAATCAAAATCATTTTGACCAAAATTTGGAGTCTAATACTAAATGAACCTGATTTACACAATTTATATGATGAGAAAATCACATTTGCCTTTAGGCATGGGAAAAATATCAAGGAATTTTTGTCAAAAAAGAAATATCAGAATCAACAACAGAAGTTTAAAGTCATGCAAACATGTGAGAACTGCACACATTGCAACAACGTTATGGTGGGTACTGAATTTTTTCATCCAACTAAAGGCACAAAAATCTAATTGAGACACACATGTACGTGTGACACTAAGAACGTCATCTATGCGATTAAATGCCCTTGTGGCAAAATATACGTTGGACTCACAGAAAGAAAAGTGAAAGTTCGTATTACCGAACACAAAAGTAATATTCGACAAAAAGAATTGAAATCCACGGTGGCAGCACATTGGAAAGAAGCCAATCATCAAATCTCTCAACTGAGATTCACCATTTTAGAAGCAGTGCAACCATTTTTGGATATGGATGCACAAAAACAAATATTACATACTGAATATTTTGGATCAGGAAATTGCAATCAATGCAACCAACTGGAATGAACGACCGGATTGAACTGTCATGTTTTTTATAAACTCACATGAGTGTATGATTTCAAATATATTGGTCATTGAACACTTTGATGCAATGTTAATGAACTGGTGAGATATGTTTTCACGATTATTTCATTCACAGAATCAGTGACATAACGTTCTTCGGTGACTCTGATTTAATGTGAACGAACTGGTGAAACATGGTTTTAGGAATATTTCGTACATAGGACCAGTGAATCAAACATGAGCATATAGAATTGCACAATGGGATAGAAGACAGTCTTCTTGTACACAAAACAGAATGGAGTGGGGCACACACCCTTAAGTATTGTTGTTTATGCAGAGCTCATACACATACAGGTCATGAGCTCGTTCAATTTTTGTTTATGCAGGTTAGATGATCTTTTTACACAGTACATAATGCTGTGGAAACATATACAACCAGGAAGTACATTGTATAATCGGCGTGTTTATCTGTTAGTTTTTTGTTCTTTTATGGGTGTTAACAATTTGATTTTCTTCGTCTTGACTTCAAAAGAAATCTTCTTATGGCAGAATTTCTTTTTTTTACATTAAGGAATTTGAGGGCAACATAATACTAGGAGTTCAGAATTTGGCATTAATGTCTATGTAGTCACCAAGAAGCATAAACCACGTAATAAGACCTTGGTCGCGTTAAGAACCTAGCTTTTAGAATGACGTAAGTAACATAAATAAATGAAGCCGTGAGACTAACAGTCGCAGAAAAGAGTTCCTCGAAGATCAATGCAGTGTTTGTAAATGTAAGTGTTTTCTGTACTTTCATAAGAATCATATTGTGAGACTAGTCTGACAGGAGACAGGTTCCCCTTTATAATTCTGGTAATAGTAGCGAGTTTGGAATGGATTAACTCTGGAACTGCATGTACGCGTTTACCACGTAAGTGTTTGGTATCTGTGAAACATTGTATCTGACATTGTGATACAATGTAGCTTTTAACGCGGATATATTACTCGCATCTGGGGAACGCTTAGAAAACACTTTACAGCACACCCGAGGCTATGTTACATGTGTCTGGGAGCGTTCAAAGTAAATTTCATAACACACAGTTAGTGAGTAGCCATTTTGATAAAATCTTTAAAATACAACAATGCTCACCAAACACAGGAAAATCGTCTTTAACCATGTAATGTGTTACTTTAATTTAGATGCTTTTTGTTAAAATTCATAACACTATAAATGTGCTATTAAATGAAGGACTTGTATTGATTTGGTTTATCCATGTATTTGTTTTCAGACCCCTGACGAAGGGTCGAGTGGGACCCAAAATGCATTGGGTTTAGAAGACTCTGTAAATAAATGTTTTTTGTCATCCTAGAACATAAAATGCAAGTCTGTAGGCAAGTCATCTGCACCTCCCCCCCAGACACCGGCAGGGATGTGCTTTTGCTGATGCCAGCCATCCCAGTTGCCGCCGTGCTGGGCTATACCAATCCAACAGTCGAGGAGGTTGCTGGACTTCTCCAGGGACAGCAAGCCGCTGTGCGGGGAAGAAGATCACAGGTCCCACCACACCGAGCGCAGATAACCCCGGCTCAGTCAGCCATAGGCGCAGACAGGCTTCACCTATTTCAGGAGATAGCCCCTGAAAGAGCAAAATGCGTCACCCATCTGTACCTATGTAGGATCAGAGCAAAACTCTAACCCTAAAGAGTAGAACCCCGTAGGGTACTAGCAAACATCACCCGGTGTGAGACCAACCCTACTGCAATGTATCTCTTCACCGAGCCTAGCGACATCCAATCTGAGGTAGACAGGATGAACAGAATGGGCACCACAGGGGAGGATACTGTTTGGATATGGGACTTCATAGAGAAGAGGTTCCTGGAGGCAGCAAGACACCAGAGCACAAATATGTCAGCTCCTGCCTCCATCTGCGGTCTAAGAGTGGTCCCAAACATCTTTGCTGCCCCCTTCTTCAAAGACAAATGGACCCCAGACATAGAATTCTACTACAGTGCAGCTTATCTCAATCACACGGGGGGAAATGAGTCCTATGGGAGGGGGTCCAATACTAGTTTATACACCCCATGCCAGGAAATCTGGGTTGTGGAGATTAATAGGTACAGACCATTGGAGGGTAAGGGGAAACCCCTCATATTAGGGAAAATTATCCTCTACTCTTTATGTTTCAGAGGCAAAGGAACCATACCATTGGGTAATAATGAGGGCTGGGACGTGATATTATTTTATGTTCCTGGCCTGCAATGGGGCACCTCCATGCTGATGGATATATACTGGCAACACAATGGCCTTTTCTACACCCATCTATTCCCTGGATAGTGGTGCCTCTGTGCCCTCATGTCCATACACACCCCAATCCTGGTCATCCCTGGAGGAGATCGGAGTTGTCTCTACATCAGTTAGAGAAGATAACAACTGTGTTGCATCAGGCTTGAATGGACCGCGATGGGGGGGTGTGTGCCAAGATTGGTGCTCCCTCTTGTACTTGTATTCCTGGAAACAACATGGACATTGGGACCGTAACTCATGCCATCCAGTCTGAAAGCCCCCATGAAGAAGGAGGGAGGTACCCCAGAGAAGGACTGGGCGCATAATATCTTTTTAGTGGATCCCCTTATGGGTGACCAAACTATTTACGGCAACGATGCCAGCTTTCATTATCATAGTTTTGTTATGTGTGTTCCTACAAGTAGGGGTTTCCTGCTGTAAGAATGCAGTCCTCAAATTAGGTAGTATGCATTTAGCTAGGGAAAAAGTAACAAACACTACACACACACACACGCATTTTCTTATAACACAACTGCCATATCCCCTGAGGAGGCTAAAATAGTTGAAGAATGAACTAGAGGGGGGAGTGTTGGAATGAGTAAATACGATGTCAATGAGTACCATGATGTGGGCAGGTCCGACAATGACATTACCAATAAATGCAATGCCAATGTATGCCATAATCTGTGCCCATATGACAAAATCAATGCTTATAAATACAATGTCAAAATGTGCCATTATCTATGCCTGCAAAATAGCGAAGATACCGGTAGTAGCAATGTCAATGTATGCCATAATCCATGTACAAATGACAATGTAGTTACCAGTAAAAATGATGTCAATGTATGCCATGATCTAGGAATGCATAACCATGTCATTCTTGGTAAAAACAACTCCAATTTACGTTATGACAACTGTACACAAGCTATTGAGAATGTTGATAAGAATTACGCCAGTGACTGCCATATTATTTTTAGGAGTTCCAATGAACTTATACCATTGCTATCAGATATACTCAAAGTGACCTCCTCATAAACCCAGAATAGAGATACATGGTCAGACAGGCCTTGCGACCCGCACCCATGCCTTTCGAATAACAGGTCACAGATGGGGTCTCTTTTAACCCAAAGATAAATGCACGTCCAGGGAATACATTGATCAATCTAGCAGATAGATAGTTGCACCACAGACAGGTTCGAGGCAACAGGCCCCAATAAAACACCACACATAGTATTCACGCTTTCCTCATGCTGGACATCTGGACACATATACACTGGCCCACATTAGCTCTAAGAGCCATCTATGCCCAACTCTTTTCATTTGCTACTATAATGCCTTTTAAGAAAGCAGAAATCGGTTTATGATATTTCACAAGATGTGTATAAAACCAGCTAAAACTTTGAACACCAAGAGACTTCCCTCAGACGCAGTCTGTCGAGACTCTCCTGGCCAATGCGTTTAATTAAACCAACTTGTTCCTGTTTGGCCAAACACTTCTTGTAGTTTTTCTTTCTTTAAAGTACATTCAAATCCGAGCAACAATTGGTCTTTTGAAGGTCCCTTGCATTCAAAACAGATGGGGTGAAAGGTCCTTCTCCTACATCTCCCTCAAACTGTGGAATTCAATGCCTATTGGATTGAGAACAGAGCCCAATGAACTCATATTTAGGAAATTCCTTAAAACCTGCCTGTACACCAACTAACTCCTCTATGTATTATAAGGTTAGAGTACTGCTTACTCGCACGGCGCTGTGAAGCCTTTGGGTAGCTACGTGCTCTACAAATCTACATAAGGATCCCATATGAGATGAAACCACAGCCTAGACCTACACAGTTTGAAGCACTCAATACTTGAGAGGGTGTGGCTGATGCCAGAGAGAAAGAAAAATATCAGGGAGGAGTTAAAAGGCAGAGAACAATTATGCTTATGAAATGTGGGATGCAGCACAGAGGAGGTGGAGAACAGATATAATAGAATGAGCAAAATTGTACCCAGCATTAACAAGTGACGAAGTGGAACATGGGAAGGAGAGGAGAAGGAAGGAGAAGAAGGAAAAGACAAGGGAATCAGGAAAGAAAAACAAGAACATTAATACTGACACTAGTGATAGTCTTTTAGATATGTTTTTGTCGGAACGCCCACCTTCAAATAATGAGTCCCAAATAGTAGGGGGGTAATGCAAATGTGAATAGAAATACTGGATTGCTACTGCACCAGATGACTTTGGCCCTAATGCAATGGAGTGAATATGAACCAGATTTTGATAGGATGAAGAACACGGAATTTGGGCCCCTGGCACCTCCACAACTCTTAGTGCCCCTGGCGCTCTTACCATTCCAGTTACCATTGGTCCAGTGGTTCATATATATAACCCTAGTACTACGAGACATGGGATACACAAATTGGCTGTCCCTGCTAAACAAAAGGCTTTCTAAAACACCCCTATAAGTGCAAAGATCAGAGGATTTGTTCCTTTAATCTCAATAAACAAGAGTTCCCCTTGTGGTGAGAGTGCAGACCCAACGACGAATCAAACTAGATTTGGACCTTTAAGGTCGTTTTTGGAATTGCTCACATGGGAGTCACCCCTGAATGCATATAGTGGCACACCCAGAGAGAAGGCAGTATCTAAAGCCCCTGAGGTGCAACATAGTCTTAACATTCAAGAATTAGTTGAGTGGTTGAAAGCTCTTCATGCTGCATCGAATGTGAGTGAAAGCACAGAATTGAGTCACGGAACAATTTAGTAATCTCTGAGGGGAAACCTGGTGAATATAGTTAAATTAAAAATGTAATTGAATGAAATGAAATGTTAAGTGGGAGTCTTTAATTGGCTCAAATAGATGCTTATCCAGAAAATAAACTTTAGTTTTTGAGTAAGGATGTTACCAGCCAAGCGAGACAAGTCTATGATATTTATCTGAGACAGCCCTGAAATATGAAGTAGATTTGGTTCAGACAAAGGCTTTACATAAAAGCCACCAACTGTTTTAGTGATAAGGACATAGAGTGCATGAGAATACCAGGGGTGAAAATGCAAATCCAGGAATTAATTGAAAGCTTTTGGGCTTGGAGTGCTTTAGACAAATGGGAAGGTAAATGGGCAAAAAAGAAAGGTCCTAAGAGAGTGATGGGGAAACCATCCTTTCCGGGAAGAAGGGAGCGGGAGCTAAAAGTTTCTCTTAATGAGAGGCACCCAGTGGAGGTTATGTTCATGTACCTTAGAGTAGGATTGATCTCACTAATGATGTTCCTAGATTAAGAGGGAAACCTGTAGAATGGTATAAAAAAGTTGATTGATTTGTGAAAATCTCAAAAGTTTTGCGAGCTATTTGAATACTTTATTTGACATTGTGGTTGACATTAGATTGACAACATACAGGAAACTTCGTCCGGAATAACAAGAATGAATTAGACACTGTATTTGTGGGAAAGAGTAAATGTGACCATACGTTTGAAGCTAGAGCTAGGTGGTAACAACATTTCGATGAAGAGGATCCTGTGGTTCCAGGAGTTTATTTCATTTGTGAAAAGTGTGCTACATTATGGTACATGCTTCTATATATAGTTTTTCTCAAAATGTATCATGTGGAGAATGTTGATGATCCTGTGTGGGAACAGAGGACTATGCCCAAAAGAAGGAGAAATTGTGGGAGATATTTTTGGTGCCATAATCCCATCTGTAGGAGTGATATTAAATGACATTAAGATTAAAAAAATTCGACTGTAGTTGACAAGCTATCTACTAGTACTTCAGGAGCTTTCCTGCTTATAGATACTGAAATTGTTGCTATTAGGTCATTGGTTTTGCTGAAAAGACTTGAGTTAGACATCCTTCTTGCAAAGGAGGTCATAGGTTGTTGAATGCTGAAGGTTCAACAGTGTTGTACTATTCCAGACAACAGTAAGGACTTGCAAAAATATATTAAGAATATTTCGGAAAGATTTGAAGGGTTTGGTAGCAACAGTGCTTGGGAAGCTACTAGTTATGAAGTCAGTGAAGTTGGCAAAGGGTTTGTAAACTTGGGAAGTGGAATACGATTATTGCTCTTCGTGCGATATCTATAGTTGTGTTTTTTAATATGTACCAGAGGGTAAAGGTGAGTAAAGGAGTGAAAGGAAAGAGAGTGGATGTAGAATTAGAGGAGAGTCAGAGTAAATATTATGATGATATGAAATATCTGGAGGAATCTAAATGAAAAATGAAGACAGCCAGTCAGTTTTAGTCAGGTTCATCTGATAAGAGATCATTATCGTAATGTGATGGCTTGATTAACCTTCAGATGGAGAAAAGGAGCAGTGTGACTTCAGCTCCACCATTAAACGTTAAAAAAAGTTATATACTCATGTGCATTTATCATTGCTTACGCTCAGAGTGCCATAACGCCAATAATGAAAGTGGAGTATTCAACTGTACTTCTGAAAATGCTTCATCGTAGAGTGGTATAGATTTATAAACTTGTGCATATTAATGTTAAGGTTAACAAGGAAATTTTGTTTTCATATATAGTTACACGTATATTCCAAGTTGTGCAACATTTATTTGAAATTGCGTTACATATGTAACCATTCTTTCTTACTTATGATACCTTTATATAATTACAATGATTTTATGACTTTCTGTGCATATATATCAACATGTCGGGTGCACATTTTATTTTACTAAAGTTAGCCTGACCAAAGGCCTTAAGCAGTCTCGAGGCTTGGTTAGCTAGTGAAAGGCATATTGTGTGTTGTAGAGATAGCAAGGTACAGGAGGAAACATTTGGCAAGAAGGAGACATGTTAGCGAAATAGGAAACAGACACCAATGGCTGAAAAGGAAGCTCAAGGTCTCTCTGATGTTCAAACTTGAAGATGGGCGAAATGAAGGATGTAGCCAATTTTTATTATGAGAAGATGGAATTGTACTGGAGACAACGATGAAGATTGTGTGTGTTAATTGGTGTTCACATTGTTAGTTAGGCAGTAGATACCTCTTTGACTTTGAGAGGTGCAGACCTCTTGCTATATTTCCCATTGTGTTGCAGTATGCTACATATTTCCTTGGTTTAGAGAACTTTTACTGATGTCTTCACTATGCTGACTTCTTTTTGGCTCCGTTGATTTAATTGGGGTTCCCTGATCCCCAGCTTAGGATAGGATTAATTAGATGACTCTAGATATCCTCATGTGCAGACAGGAGAATTGAAGCCTGCAATCTAATCATCGGATTCACTTTCTCATCTTTTGCATTGCTGCTAATGAATTTCTTGTATGCCTATTATTGATTCAGATTTCCATTAGTCCTTCTGTATTTCAAAAATATGCTTCTGCAACTAATTTATATCAGTCTGGCTTTGAGTTTTTAATAAACCTATTTAAAATCCTTTTCATTCGTTTGGACCCTCTTTGTGTAGTTGAAAGATTGCACTGTAAACCAAAATCTAAATTGATGTTAACTCTATTTTATCTCTTAGGCAACTACAAAGGTCTATTGACGGAGTATAAGGATAAGATTGGCCCAGTGCTATCTCACTTGTCACTTCACCCTGACAAGGATTGTGGTTCTAACTTGAGAAGGGCTTCGCCTCCTTCAAACAATAGCTCAATTTCTTACAATCAAACATTTATGATAAAACAGTTTCAGCCTTATTTGAACCTTCAAGAGAGAACTCATAGCAGGACAGTCAGGATTGGCCTGTCCCCAGCATAGATGTGGAAATTCATTATTCACTGTCTAACTTTGTAACATTCAAATAAACAGTCATATGAAAACTGGGCTTTCATCATCTGGTATTATCGAAGGATCTGTGCTGCTCCACCAAACACAATAAAAGAAATTCTGAAGGAATCCTTCACAGACGGTAAAAAGCCCTGGCACGACCGCCTGCAGTAAATTAAATCTTGACTTGGCAAATTGGAGCACCTTTATCCATCAACCTGGAATACTTAACCCCTTCCATGGCACACAGTGCTCGTGTGCTGATGAGGGCTCCCGGCCGTCATGACTGCACCCGCGATCGGAATGTGCCGCACAGGCGCAGAATCGCGGCCGCGCCCAAGGGGTTAAAACAGTAATTAGGAAACAAGTAAGACTTTTATCTAATCAAGAAGACATGTGCTTAATCGAAACTTCTGAAAGTAATATCCGAGTTATAATGAATTACTACAGGGATAAATGATGCCATCCTTATTAAAATAGCACAGTGAATAAATACATGTTAAAACATATTCTAATAATTAGGCTCATGGCGCTCCCAATAAAAGACACAGCATCTCTTCAGCTAGTTACCTTTTTCAACCTCTATGAGGAATCCATGGCCCATTTGGTCTGTTTTTGCCCAAAGCTGAGAAACGCATGCTGCACTTTATTAAAACCCCTTTTTTTTAAAGTCCGGCACCCACACTTGCATGGAAGCTATGGGACTCCTTTTTAACCTAGCAATTGCTATGGAACTGGCAGGGCTAGCAAAATTAGTATGACAACTGCAAAGGTAACTAGCCTATACTGATGAACACTGATGAAATGTAAATGTTGTTTTAAGTTGGTATACAATCCACAGTCTTAAGAGTTCGATTCTCCAAACCTTTTAATTGTATCAGTATGAAATGAATCAAATTAATTGAAATGATTTTAGTAATATTATGTAAAACATTGATATGATAAATTGTGTATGGCTTTATCACAATTTGTATTGATTGAAACAAATAAAAAAAACTAATCACTTCTACAGTTTCTACATTGGTATGCTCTTCCCCTGGCCATTTAAGTGAATGGAGCTCTGTGAGCTCCACTCTGGGCCGTTGAAATAAACACCACAAATAAAACCCTATACATACTTTTGCAGACTCACACCCTTTACTGTGATGTCACTGTTCCAGCTTGAGCCATCAGAGCATGTAAGACTTCATGCACATCAAGCCACAAACAAAGGCCAAACCCATCCCCTCGAGAAAAAACAGAAATTCAGCCATCTTCCTCACTGAGCAGCAATTTTTCATTACTTTCAAGGCCCAGCTACTCTGTGTTTTGAGTCCTCTTTTTGCCTTTCCCCTCAGAATAGCAGGGCAGTACCCACCATGCCCATTAATGCCAGCCGCTGCTGTAA
The DNA here is from genome assembly GCF_964261635.1 of Lissotriton helveticus. Taxonomy (NCBI): domain Eukaryota; kingdom Metazoa; phylum Chordata; class Amphibia; order Caudata; family Salamandridae; genus Lissotriton; species Lissotriton helveticus. The sequence continues at coordinate 1,411,536,174 of NC_136067.1, read as the reverse complement.
ACAACCATGCTAAGGAGTTACAGTGACCTCAACGAGCAAGTGGGAGCTGGTGAAAAAAATTGTGATGAACACCTCCACACTGCCCCTGCCGGAGGGCAAGGCCCAAGAGCGCAAGGATGACTTCACTTTAGCCATTTACATTGACTGCATTGGTCAGAGGTTGCTATGAGGAATGGCAATAGCATCAAACAGAGCCGTCATACATAGCCCTGGGTGACAATCTCTCACTCTTTATTGTTTTGCATAAAATATATATTATTTGTGCCACTTATTCAAACTATAAAGTGTGATGCTCATGTTAGGTAAGCTATTTATTTTAGACTCCTACAACTTGGATAGTTTCTCCCTAGAGGGCTAGGTTTGGAATTTCTGCTGTTCTCACAGTAGAACGGGTAGCAGCAGCATCCACTAGGAAAGTGATGTCATTTCCTTCAGTTTTCCATCAACAAAAGGACCTGACTGATCTACTGTCAAGGATGAGCCAAGTACGCACTCCTCCGCCCCCCTCCGGCACCAACATTGTAACATTCTTGATTCACTAGCATCACTTTGCATCCAATATTGTTGAGCGGTCTGTGTTTTCTCCTCGGAATTCGGCATTCACACTGTATTTCTACACCTGATCGTTCAAATTGTTGGCAAAGGAGCTTGTGGCACCTGTAACTGAGGAGTAACTATCTGTTGCTGTTGGTTCACAACCACCTCCTTCTGCATCTGTGGATTTAAAATGTGTTTTACCCTATTATTCCGTTGTATATTTCTGCACTCATTCTTCCAATGTCCAAGCTTTCTGCATCCATGACAAGAGTATTTCTTTTTGCTTCATCTCTATTCATTCTACCTCTTCCTTTATTTCTATTCAATACTTGACTATTCTGATTCTGTACAATTGTCTGGTTGTCATTTTGAGAACCAGAAGCTGCCCCTTGATGTTCTGCCAATTTCACTTGTGCCCACATCATTTTCTCTTTTAACTTTTTATGTTTTCCATCAATGTCATCACTACAGTACTTTGCGTACTTTAGGATGTCATTGATTGGCTCTCTTTGCCAACAAAACATATGCTGTTCAATCATCTAGATAGTTTCTAATTTTAGCCCATTCACAAATCTGTACACGAGAGGTCCCATATCCTTATCACCAATGTTCCCAAATCCACTATACTGCTTAAATACATGCAACAACCTTTCATAGTATGCATGCAGTGGCTCCTTAGATTCTTGAGTTGTTCTGTCTATTTTAACCCAATCTGTTTCTTTCGGTGGAATTTTCATTTTCATAAAAGTAATAACTTGATTATATTTCTTCATTACATCCTCTGAAGGCACACCTGTCTTTGCGTCTCTAGGATATTCTTCAGCTGGCCAATCAATTGTAATTTTACATTCTGTCCATAAAGCTGTGGGTACCACTTTATCAAACAAGCCATTCAAATATTTTAACTAAACCTTTGAAACATTTACAAACCTCTCTACCTGCTTGTACCATTCAATTGGTTTCTCTCTCAATCTAGGGAAATCATTTGCACAGGGGTGTTCGCCATAAGTTGGCAGGGTATGCTCAGACGTGAGTCCCTTGCTCACTTTGCCACTGGATTCAAGCAAGCCTGGCTGAAGACGCCTGAAAGGCCAGAAACCGGTCCTAGGAAGCTTGTTTCCAGTCCAGGGAAGGCATGGCTTGGCAGTTCGGGCTGGACTGTTCCCATGAGGCACAGGGTCAGACTGATTTGCATATGGCCATGTCTGAACTGGGGTGGCAGAGTGGGCTAAAGAACGGTGATGGAATAAACCCAAATCTGTTGACTGGGTGTGAGTGTTTGATTGGTTCAGATGCTCCGTCCATCACCACCCCCTTTTGTACCGCCTCTTCTGAGTAAGGCCTAATTTTCACAAGCGAGCCCTCTGCTGCCTTTCACACCCTACTCTTATACGATATAATCCCTAATATAATACTGCAGGACCTGCGTAGCTTCTCAGTATTATGTCAACAGACGATTAACCTTCTACAGTGTGATTTCCTTACCACACTCTTCTAAATTCCATTCCCGGGATTCCCAGGTATCTCTGTACCTGAGCTTCCAGACAGCATAAAAACGCAACACTAACTTTTAATGTTAAATATATAGTTAATTATCAAAAAATATAATCAATAAACATTAATCACCAAACTAATCAATAATATCCATCGCTCTGCTACCAGAAAAACGTATCCAGCGAAAGTGCCAAGGGCAAATATTTCACAATCAACAAATCTTCAAAAATGGGCCCATGTACACACTCATATTTTCCCTGGCCCACTTTTCCCGCTGGGTGGTCACGTTTTATATTTACTTTTATCTTGATTAGTCACTGCCTAACTAATCTTCACAGATCAACATTCTTCCTTTGGTCAATGGACCATTAGTCGAGTAGTTGATGGTGATATTAACAAATTAACTAATTATCTTTACATATCTTAATGAAATAACCACAAACTCTTGGGTAAGATTCAATCAATTTTATCCAATAACACAGTGAAAATGAACGCTTATTTGTACAGATTCACAGTGCAAACTCCATCAACTTTCATGGGAGAGAAGAACTCATTTATCAAATACAAGCGATTCATAGACTCATTCAACACTTCAATGCATTAGGAGTGGATAGATGAAGAGACAAAAGACATACTACATCATATATTTGCAAAAGTAATGCAAATTTAAGACAGAAATATATTTACCCAATGGTGAAGCGGGAAACCCAACAGGAGACAAAGACTATAGGACAGAATCAGGACTGGGAAATACTTACTACACTTCTCTAGAACCCCAACGCACCGGAACGCATCCTTCTCTTTCTCTCCCTCCTCGATATTCTTCTGCAAGCTTCAATCTAATCAGGTTGTCTTTCATAAATGAATCTTCCCAGACTGCTATCTTCTTTCCAGCAGCAGCTCTCGCCTCTCTCTCCCAGCATTTATTGATCGCTCTCATGATGGACACCCACACTAAAAACGTAGTTATACTCCTTATTTCTGCATGTCCCACCCCCAAAAGTTGCAAATCTCCATGGATCATGGACTGTGATTGGGCAGGGGCAGGGGAGTTGTCATGACCTCATGCTTTCATATTCAGAGTTCTAATGAATCCCTTAGATTAATAAACCCATGCCCTTTAGCTCATTGATGTCTTTCTTTCCCATACTTATTTTGTTATGAACTAAATATAACTTTATTCAAGCTCCATTGACAAATATCACACGTTCCCATGTGCATACATCTGCTGTCTTTGGCCGTTATTCAACTTTCCAGGCAATAGGTCACATTATATCTCCTTCTGGACATGCGCAGTACAACTTTTCTTCCAGCGCCATTTTCTTTCATTGCCACGGTATACCGGCCCAAATGTACACTATTAATAAAAGAAACATAAACAGATGTTAATTTCTCAAATATATGATTGTCACTGTTCACCACCCGCTTCTACTCTATCCCAAGTTAAATTCTTTTTCTTTTAGCAAAAGCTTTAGCAGAACTAGTTTCTTTTAAAGTTCAGGCAAGCATATGCCAGGCATGCGTGCCTCAAAACCTAAGGTTAGTAATTTTTGCGCATGCGTGAGAGTTTCCCTCTCAAACAAGTTAATCACAAGGCTATTTACGTAGGTTCTGGTTTGCACATGTGCAGAAGCATTTTTCGGTTCGAAGAGGGATTTTATTGCTCTGCAAATTATTCTTTGTTATTTAAGCATGCAAAAAGATCTCTTCCCCATATATGAATGTCGTGCGCATGTTATTTTTCACTTCTGTTCTATATCTAGCGATTAGTACATGTTAAAGAGGAATTGATCCGAGCAAGTTCAGGTTTCTTGAATCCTTGCTCCATCAGGATCAATGCGTTGTTGCGCTTGTTGGCCTTCGGCGGGCCGACACTGCGCGTCTTCCGCCCTAGGCGCTCTCAGTGATTTTGCTGTTTCCGCCCAGCCTGCAGCGGGAGCACACACATGATCAAGTATGGTTGGCAGTAACAACCACAGCCATAACCACAGTGACAGTAAGGAGGACTTGGCTGCGAAAAGAGAGACTTTTGTTTTCAATTTACAAGGTGCAACATTGTAGCTTAAATGAGGAAATGTCAAGTTGACATGGGAAAGCAGGCAAAGCAATGAATAATTAACAATCCTTGGAGACAGCAAACCAGCCCTTAGTACAAAAAGAGCTCCTGAGTGGAAACTGCGGCAAAAAATCGGAGGGGCACAGCTGCAAAGCAAAGAAAAAAGCTGGGGAAAAAGCTGAGAGCATGGAAAAAACAAATAACATTGAAACAATCAAAAAAGCCCTGTTCAAGGGCTCCCAGAACACAGCAGACTGTCAACCTTTAATTTCCAACCTTTTTGGTACTGCTAATCAAAAGGGGGCACCTTTATCAGGAACTGTGGAGCTGGGCAAGGGAAGAGAAGAACAAGTGACTGCAAGCATTAACTCTACCCCCGTGGCTGAACTTTCCCTCAATGCTCAGGATAATTCTGACATAGGCCATGTTTTAGCCACAAAGGATCTCGCTCCTACAAATCTTAACGGTGGGCTTCAGAGGGGGGACAAAATATGTAAAATCAACTTGGGAGCTATTGAGGCAATGAATACCCCATCGGGCAGGCTCGCTCCCCGGACATACCTAAGAATTTGTTTTACTAACAGATGACTCTGAGATCTCCGATGTCAGTCTATCGGCCTCCAGTGAAGGTTAGGGGGACAACTGGAAAAACAGCTCAGAATCTGGATTTCCTTCATTCCGAGCATTAAGGGCACTATGTATAGATCACGGACTGAACAATGTATGGAACTGGCAAAATTCTTCGGATCCAGGTTTTACTTTTTTTTTCTAATCCTCACAAAGTGCATGCCCGACTTGATTTTATATTGGTATCTTATTCCCTTCTTCATGATTGTGAGATTGAGAAGTCCACACATACTCTCTGATCATAATCCTCTAGTCATAGAAATCAAGGGAAAAGATTCTAGACTCTGGCCCCGCTCCTGGAGCTTTTAGTTAACCTTACTCCTGAATGAGGATTATTGCAAACATACCTCTGTTCTTAACCCCTTGCATGCGGGGATGATTCCCCCGCTGTGCTGGGGGAGGAGGGGCATGCACAGTGCCCCCATGCTCATGACGAGCTCAGCTCGTCATGAGGCATAGTGCTCGTGTGCTCATGACGAGCTGAGCTCGTCATGGCCACACCCGTTTTCGTGGAACGTTCAGCACAGCAGGGGAATTATCCCCGTGTGTGAGCGTTTCACGGCTCATGACGAGATCAGCTCGTCATGAGCACACGAGCACCGTGCCTCATGACGAGCTGAGCTCGTCATGAGCGTTCAAGGGGTTAAGGGAAAAAATCTAGGTAATACAGGAATTGATTATGTCTGGGACGCACTTAAGGCAGGTATCTGGGGGAACCCTCAGATTCTCCCTGGATCTCAATAAAAGGAAATGGTAATAAACTCATGATTTACAAATTGTGTTAGCTCAAGCAGAGGAGGATCTGGTCAAAACACTTCAAAAAGGGAGGGGGGATTGAGGAGGCACAGGCCCAGGTAATAGTAGTAATATCACACATTATGGAAATCATCGCTCAAGATGCAGCTGACAGACTTTCTGTGTGGAAAGAGGTAGCATACGAGGGTACTGAGCAGGTAGGGCGTCATTTGGCCATGAGAGCCAGACAAAAAACTACTCAAAATACTATAAAGGAGATCAGGGACCCTCTACGAGGACTAGTCTCGGATCCAGATGGTTTCAGAAACACGTTTCTATTATACTTTCAAAAGTTATATCAGGACGACCTTCCTGGAGATCCCATAAAAATCAAGGAATATCTGAATTTAACTACGGGAGAACAATTTTTGGCGGAGGATCAACAACAACTAGAAGCTCCCCTGGACTGGATCGAGATTCTATCAAGCATTAACATCATGCCTAATGGTAAAGCCACAGTGCTGGATTGCATCCCTGCTGAATTTTACAAAAGAATTTCACAGTAACTCAAAGATTGCATGACCTTGCTATTTAACCATGTATTTAAAGGGGGTAAACCACTGACCTCCTGATCTTCCGCCAAAATTGTGATCTTCCTTAAAAAGAATAAGCCGGTGAGTGAGCCCGGATCTTATCGACCAATAACACTAATAAATAGTGATAGCAAGATATACTCCAAAGTCTTGACGTCCCGTATAGCGCCAATTATCCATAAAGTAGTCTTTGAGCAACAGCATGGATTCATCCCAAGGAGGGGTGGTTGATCATGCTAGGAGGATAATTACACTCTTAGATGCCACAACAACATCTAATGACCTAATGGTTCTAATTCTCCTGGACGTCAAGAAAGCTTTTTGACAGGTTCTCCTGGTCTTTCTTATGGGAGGCCCTGTCAAAGGTCGGTTTCAAAGAGGGATTATTACAGGCCATTAGAATGCTCTATTATCAGCCGGTGGCCAGAGTCTGTGTTAATGGCACATTATCTGAGCCATTTGACATAACTAGGGGGACCCCTCAAGGCTGCCCGAGCTCACCCCTACTATTTGCGATCTATATTGACTCCTTTCTACGACAGCTAGAAAATAACAAAGCTATCAGATCCATGGTGACTCATGGCTGGGAGATGAAAGTGCTGGCATATGCGGATGATATCACCCTTGGAACCTCAGATCCTATCAAGACTCTTCAGGAAATTGATAAAGAAGCAGATAGATTTGGGAATCTTTCTAGATATACTCTTAATCACTCCAAAACGCAGCTAGTAATTAATAAAAGTACAACAATTATTGATTACAGAATTACGGAAAAAGCAACTTATTTAGGATTGGATATATCCGCATAAATAGGTGATATCGTCAAAGACAACATAGAACCTCTGATAACTAAACCTAATCAAGATTTATATAGGTTAAATAACCTTCATTTATCCATTATTGGGAGATGCAAAGTTATAAAATGCTTTTTCTCCTAAAATTTAATATTTTTTTTAGCAATTCCACTAGAACTTTTTGATTGAATGTCTAAAGAAAATGGAAGATATGTCCTCCTGATTTATATGTGCATATGCCAAGCCAACAAGGCCTTTCAAATTTCTTAGGCTCCTGAGGGAATGAGGAGGGTGGGCCTTACCTAACCTTAGATTGTATTACTGGGCCACCACGGTGCTATACCACCGTGTTTTGGTCTGGAAGAAACCTTCCGATAGATGAACCGGAGAGGCTCCAAATCCACTTGAGCTTACACTTGAGGATGAAGCTTGGGGATGGCTATGGCATTATCTGAATGATAATCATTATAAAAAAAAGTTAGATTTAAAACCTTATCAGGGAGATTTAAAGTTTGGAAAGCAGTCCGTAGATTACTGGGTATCGGAAGGCTACATTTTTATACACCATTGTTAAGCAACCCAAATCTGCCTGGAATATTTAAAGATCAAACTGAGAAAAGATGAGGGGAGCTCGGCATGTCAAAATGTGGGTCCTTCTTTTCTGTCGAAGGATTTGTTTCTTCTGAAAATCTCAGAGAAATGTTTTCTTAAGTATCTCCAAGTTTTGGATTTTGCACTTAAAAAGGGAGGTGGACCAATTGCCTTCTCCAGAAATGGTATAATTGACACATTAGTAGGAGACAGGGATCCCTCCATACGTACCATCTATAATCTCTTCAATGCTCTGATGAAAGATGTTCTGGAACCGTGACCACAATGATGGAAAGAGAAAATAAGTATATCGAAGGCTTTATTTCAGCACTCATTCGAGATGGCGCGGAAGATAGTAATCCCGGCTCGGTTATAGGCACAATATGATAAGACCTGCCTCTCATTATACTATACTCCTAAAAAGATAGCTGAATGGGGGAATGGTAAAGGGGCATACTATCCCGATATGCTCTAAACCAGTCAGATTTGGTACACATTTTTTCCTCCTGCAACACACTCATAACCATAAAACAAGACATCACTGCATTTTTTATGGAAACTCTTGGAATAGAATGCATCCTATCTCCTTGCATGATGGTTTTAGGGGTTGTGGAAACTGAACTGGGTAATTTGTGGGTAATTTTGTTTATTTATTTGTACATGATTAATTAAAATCTTTACAAAACAAGAAAACATTGCTAAAAATTGTTAAAAATTTGTTATACGCAGTTTCCTCAGTTTTACAAGTTTACTTAATCTCAGTTCATAATTGTCCATAAAATATTTCGGGGTCATCACACGTCTGGCTTTTATTGGTTCATTCCCAGTGTGCTCTTGTGTCTTTTTTCTACTAAATCAAAAAACTTTACGACCCGACAGTTTAATTTTGTTTTAGTGGGGGTAAGACACAATTTAACAGCCTGCCTGCATGTCCGAACGCCATATGATTTGAAGGAGGGACGTAATAGATTGTACCTAAAATCTTTTAATTTAGGACAGATGCACATGACGTGGATGATATCCTCCTTATCAGCTTTGCACAGGCGGCACTGCGGCGAGAAGTTTTTTTTCTCCCAAGGTGGTAAGTGCGGGGTTACCGGGATCACACCGAGGCGTAATTTTAAAAACGTTTCTTTCATTTTTAAGTTCATTCCATTGTTAAAATATGCTTGTGGCTGTGTTCTTCCGTAATCGCCAAGCGTGATCCAGCCGTGCGCTCTTTTTGTTAATGCCTCCTTGTCCTCAATAGAGGAAATGATTTGTGCCGATTTTTTCATGACTTTTTTAAAAGTCAGGAGATCTGTTGGAGTACCCCAGAAGTCTGATAGTCCCAGGACTTGAAGTGAATCAAATAGATAATCTCTGGCTGAGGATTTGCGATGTCGGAGCAGCTCTTCCCATAGGTTAGAGTTTAAAGAGCCTCAGCGCTGCGAATCTTGTGCCAGTTGGTAACATAAGCACTCCGCCTTTCTAGTGTTTGTTTCAAAAGGCCAAATTCTAACCAAATTTGTGCAGGTGAGACATATCTTGGCAGGTTAAAGAAAGCCCTATAGGAGTTAGCTATTACTGTATCCAGTAATGCGGCATCCTTCCCTTGAAGGGGTTCACTCCCATATGTAAGAGTCGGCTGTAACTTTGCGCGCAAAACCTGGAGAAGGAAGTTGAGCATTAGGTCTGGGAATTTAGCTTTTAAGGATTTTATCGCCAGGTGAGTCACAGTTCCCTTTCCTCGTAGGGACTCCAATTGGGGTTTGAACGAGTTCTCGTTGTCAAGGACTACTCCCAAGTATTTATAGGTGGTTACCAAGTCCAGCCCTTGTCCGTTTACGTGCCATTTAATTATACTTTTTTTCCTGTAGTTCACTGCCATTACCTTGGATTTGTTGAAATTTATTTGCAAGGCATTCCTTTCAGAAAAGGTGTGGGCTACATTTAGAAGGTGTTGAAGGCCAATAGGTGTCCGGCTTATCAGCACCAAGTTGTCCGCGTAAAGCAGATTGGGCAATGGAGTTTTCCCTAGTTTTGGTGCATGACAGAGGCTTTTGTCAAGTTTCCCTGGTAAATCCGCATGAAAAAGGTTAAATAAGAGCGGTGCTAACACACAACCCTGTTTTAACCCTTTAGTTGTCGGAAACTGAACTGGGGAATACGGGTCAAGATCTACTGTTTATAACCATGGCGGGCTTACGACTTTGTATAGCATCCGCATGGCTGGATCCTAACCCCCCAACTTTTCAGCAGTGTCTTGCCTGCTTCTTGGCAATTTATAATCTAGAAAAAGTTGTATATGCCAGAAAAGAGATCCATGCACAAATTAAGGGTATCAAAAGGTGGGCGCCAGTGCAGGATGGGTAGAGGGAAAGTACTTAGGGGAAAGTAATGGAGAAAGAATCAATTACACTGCAGTAAGTGTATTGGGAATTAAAGAACCTGAGATAAGATAGGGGTGCCAGGAAGATAAACTGAGGCAGCCCCTCGGGGTGGGTGGGTTGGGGTTAAAAAGGTGAAAATGCACTACTGTTATGAATGTATCATCAATTCTATTGTGTGTACATATATATATATATAAGCACTGTGCAAATAAAAAAATAAAATAAAAATACATTTTAAAAAAGGAGACTAAGGGGAGTTAAAGAAATGAGATGCTATTTGTAATATGAATCTCTGGGCCTTCGGTCTCATGGCACATAGTAATTTGTCTTTCCTATAGGTGTTAATGAATATGTAATTTGTTTGGGCCAAAATTCTAAGGGAGTTATTCCAGCCATGTCACTTAACCACAGCTGCCGCTGGCACCAATCAGAGAGAATGGCAACAAAGGAAGCAAAGCACCACTGCCAATTCCTGCAATCAGGAGTTACCAAGTGTAATTGTTCCATTTTGATGGAGCTTGGAAGTCAGCAAAGGGCAAGAACTGGAGCAGAGCAGAACTGAAACATGTACAGAGAAGTACAAAGCTCTGCTTTATTAACACCATCTTCCTTTCTCAACAATAATACTCTCCTTTTGCTGCACCCGACACCCACTACACACCCTTTCTGACCTTGGCATCCCTCTTCTCCATGCTGTTTTTGGTGCACTTTCATTATGGAGCCCTGTAAAAAACTGGAGTATTAATTGAGAAGGGGTGAGAACCTACCTCAAAATAATAATCACAATACATTTCAGGGTTAACCCCTTAAAGTTACTAAATTAACCTGATTTTAACTCCGATGGAGCTACAGCATATAGCAGGCAATCCTAACTTAGAGGCAATGTATAAAGTATCTATGCAGTGTTCAAACACTAATAAACACCACTGGAAAAATCCCAAACCAATTTAGAATAGGGTAAAATGTCATGCATAAAATAAGACCCAAATGGCAAAAATTCGAAATGGGAAAAGGAGATATGAATTTTTAAAGTTCAAAGTAGAAATAGTACCAAAAAGCAGAAAGCCTCAACTATGAGTATCTGGTCACACTAGATGGGGTCAAAGTCAAATGTTAAGTCTGACCAGTGAGACGGGTGGCCAGGTTCATCCCGAGGAAAAGTGTACCTTCTTACCTACAAACTTTTATGGAGAAAAGATGTCAGAAAGGAAGCTGCAAGCTGGATCCGAAGTGAGGGACAGCAATGGTGAGCTGCCGAATAGAGTAGTCCCAGTGCGTTTATTATGAAGTCAGGAAAGCTCTGTGTGGCCAAAGTAGGAAGTCCGAGCCCAGGATAGGCCCGATGTAAACCGGATGCTGCCCTGTGTCGGCTCCGATTGAGACATTTTCATTTGGACTGAGAATTTTTCTGGAAATTGGATCTCCTTCAGTGGTGCAAACGAGCATGCTGAAGCCAACCAGTGATTCAGCATCGATAGCTGCAGATTCAGAGGTTACTCAAGTCGTCGTTTGTTCTCCAATCAGAAAGTTAGTAAAACGTTTCTAAGTCCCACTTCTTGCAGTTTGGGAAAAGGAGTACACTCTATCACCAATCAAAGTCTAGGACCTGGGATACACCACCTAGGGTTTAGAGACTCACTCCAACAGAGGCTAGCCTCAGGGTCCAGGGTAGGTCCCGTTGGAACTGGTCAGTTGGGCAGTTGCAAGGAGAGAGGTCTTTAAAAGCCAACCCTTGGAGTCACTTCTGTGGTCCTTGTGTCAGGACAAAGAAGTGCAGTCTTCCTTCGGGGTCTTCTGGGAGATGGGCTGTCCTCCTTCTGATTCTTCAGATGTCCTGCAGTGTTCTAAGGAGGTCGGTGAGGTCTACTCACAGAGTGCCACCCTGTGGGTGGAGGGCAAGCCTTTGTCCACCCCCTAAGGTAGGTCTGGGAAGTCCCCTCCCACTGAGTTTGGAGACAACCTGACTAAAGAGAGAAAGTAAGGCAGGCCTAGGTGTGAGCTGCTTCTTCCAATGACAAGGTAGGCATCCTTTTAAACTCAGGGAGGGGCTGGTCACATCCCCAGGCCATGCTGCCAAGGGAAGAGTCCCCCTCCCCACACCCAGAACCCTTTGTCTACTGTCTGGGAGCAATACATATCTCATCAAATGGGAGCCATCAGGGGTCAGTTGACAGCTAGAAAAAACCACTGACACCTTTTTGGTTTTAGGCATGAAAATGACAGCTTTCTTAAAGTGTAATTCTAAAATAGTAACATACATTCTGACTTGACGAATACATTGGATTTTAAATGACTATTAAAAATGAGCCCTTAAACCATGTTCCTAGCTATTCCCAAACTGGATTTAACACTTAATACATCTAGTAGTGTAAACTATTTTTAACCAATTGGAGAGTTAGACTTGCGAAAAACGACTTTGTAGGACAGGACATGTAAAACATTAAATAAACATGTTCCACTTTTTAAATGTCATTCCCTTGCCCTATGGGCTTTTAAGGCCTACCTTAGGGGTGACTTATAAGTATTAAATGAAAGTTTTAGTCCTGGCAAAAGATATATTTTGTTATGCCAAAATAGCAGTTTAAAACTGAACACGCATGCTGAAGTTGCCAGCCTGGAGAGATGTTTAAAAGTGTTACTGCACTAGGTGGCACAATTAGTACTGCTGGCCCTCTAATACCATTTAATTTGTAGGCCCTGGTTGCAGGTGGTACCATATACAGTACACCAACTTCACCATGTTTAACAGGGAGAGTTCAAGCACTTTACCTCTGGTTATCAGGGGTACATTGCACAGGGTTCTACAGTTAACAAAAAAGGGTTCAATAAAAAAGCTACAAATCCCAGGTGACCATGCAGGAAGGGCACATTGCCAATATGCCCCCTTCCTCTCTTCTTGTTCTTGAGGTGTACACCTGGCAGTCTAAGTGGATCACAGATGTGCCAGTGGAATACTCATGAGAGAGGTACAGTGGACGAAGGGTTTAAAGCCAATTTGAGGTGCAGCTGACATGCTACAGTCAGTGTGTGTGATCAGGGTCAGACATGTGTCCAACTAGAACAAAATATTCTCTATTTTGTTGCCCTTTCTCCATACTACATATAACATATAGTGCACACACCACAAATCAAAAATAAATGCAAGTTAAACTATTCTGAGGGAAATGCATTTTTCTAGCAAGAAAGCTGAGTTTGTTAAGGTGGTGTTTTTTAGATGTATTTGAATGTGAAAGCGATTTCTCTAGAGGGTGTTCCAATATTTCTAGAATGCGCCAGTTGTCGTGACTAATCTTTTGAGTTGGCTGGTATACAGATTAAGAGTTGTGACACACAACAAGAGTTTACTGTTGGGTTTGTTTTTCCAGTGGCGGCTGGCACTTCTGCTAAGGGAGTGGAGGCAGACAAGTAAATAAAAGAAATTTAAAAAAAAACTTACCTAATCCAGACAGAGACCTTCTCAACGTCCTCCTCACTCTGACCTCTTCTGCTGGGACTGCAGTGCAGGCCCAGAAAACTCCCTCAACCAATCTTGACGTGCTGACGTGTTGTTAAGCAGCATGTGAGTAGTGCCCTGATTGGCAGGAGCAGCCTATCTCAGCACACCTGAGGACACTGGATGCCTGCACTTGGTCTCAACTAGGCCTCAACTTAGCTGTTTTAAAACAACTGTTTTAAAACAGCTGGGTGGAGATGTTTAAAGTGCCTTGTCTGGTTGTTTCTGCTGTCACTCAGTATGCCCCGCCTCGTCCTGACGCTTGATTCAAGAACGGAAAATGAATTACCATTTTATTTTTCACCTTTGGGGTTGGGGGGGGGGAGCAATAAAGCGGCGCGACGCTCCTCCGCTCCCCTATGTTTTTCCATTTCAATAAATCTTCCCATGGAACAAGCAACGCTCGTTTCTAGGCATGGTTCAGAAGTTTTTTTGGACTAGCCCCTTGTTTGTAAAATTGGACAGAATCTGCTAAGAGGGTTCATAAAGTGCATCTTTTCTAGAGCAGTTGAACCTCATCCCTGGGAGCTGCCAGCTGACGACTTTCTCCCAGGCTTCTCGGATGAAAACTTTAGTAGTATAACAGGCTCTTCTTGTCAGTCTTGTGTTCACGGTTGCCGTAAATTACCAATCCTAATGCCTGTTAAACAGATTGTGTATCTAATATGGTGGATGACTAACGTTATGCACTGAAATCAATAGCTCAGCCAATTAAAACATGTTTTGCTTTGGTATTAAGTTCCTGTCCAAATGCAAAGTATGTCATCTTTATGGTGTCTCAAGGTGGACATATTGTCCCATATGGGTTGTTGTTAAAGACCCATCTTTCTTCATAGTCTGGCCTTTTAGTTTGGACAGCTCTGAAGGGAAGGAACAACCCATCCTCTAACCAATGTAAATCCATTTGGCATTGGACACATCTTTGTCTAAGCTCTACCAAAATATATGAGTCTAAGCTCTACCAAAATATATGAGTCCTTCTCTTTGCAGAGATAATATTAACTGGGCATGCTACACTTAGAATGTTTCAGGAAGGTGTCCTCTCACATGGGTACAATCACAGAAATAAGTACAATTCAACCAACCTTGCACTGTTCAATTCTCCTCATTTATCTAAGGATCCATGAGCCAATAGCATCCTGATGAGCACCCCTGATGAACCAGCAGGGTTAAAATCACTGCTTAATTTTCATTATTTTTGGGCAATTGCACTTATTTTTCAAGATCACACTTTGACCCACGCAATACAGAGAGAGAGAGAAAAAAAGTGAGATAAAGGAGCAGGTAGTGTGTGGTGGTGGGTAAAACAGGCATGGGGTGAAATAAAGACTACGTAGCCTTTGTATTCAGCAGCCTCAATATTCAATATCACCAGCTGCTGGCTTCTGAACAGAACGTTGGGCCCCAGTACTTATAATTTTTTACAAATTAAGCACTCAAAAGATTCCAACAGCTTGAAGGAAAACTGCCTTATAACTATAAATTCTGTCAAGTCGAATATTGCTGGGGCAGTCTAAAAGAATTAAGTGCCCGATTATGATGTCAGGTGGATCACAACCCACAGACCGTCAGTTGCAGACCGCCCAACATCTGACATTGTGGTCCACCCGCCGCATTACCATGTGGCGGACGTAGGCATTGGGCCAAGGCATCGGCAGAAGGATCGTCCAGGGTACTACAAGGGGTTCAAGGAGCCCGTCAGTTAGTCGGAAAATATCATATTTCCCTAATGACGGCAGAGCCAGCCTCTGCTCTGCCGTCTGGATTATGATGGCACTTTCCAATAGCCTTTTTATGTTGGCCTTCCCAACATGGAAAGGCTGTTGGAAAGTTTCTTTGGGGACCCCTAGCAGGGCCCCCTTTCCCCCTAGCCCTTTGCTAAGGGGGCTGGGGGGCCATCCCTGCACCGTATGGCAGGCACCACACGGTGCAGGGATGTTTGCAAACATCCATTCTACAATGGAAGCTTGGGCTGCGGGCCTTTTACTCCTGCCACACAAGCTTCCATTGTAGAATGGATGTTTCGGATCCAACCTATGGGCAGTCGCATTCTAATACTGAGGTCAGAACCCCCGACCTAAGGTAATGAGGCCCATATTCTTTGTCACTTCCAGCAACTTCCATGATTAGTCCCCCACATCCCTAAATTGGAAATTCCATTTTTTATCCATGGACTCTCAGCATATCACATTCTAATGAATGATGCCGGTGTCTCCTTGTACAACAACAAGGTCTAGCATCAAAGGCGCAACTAGAGCCAAATTTCGGAGGAGGGTGGGGGTGGGGGTGGGGGGACTTCTAAAAGGGCTGAGTTTTCCAGCAATATGCAGAGTGGAGAAGCAGGGGCTCTAAGAAGGGGTGAAAACACAACAAAGCCTTGTTATGGTCTTTTAAAGACCTGTGAAGTACTCGGGTGCAGCTGTGTGTGTGCCGGCTGACACCTGACACACACGGGGCGGGGGTCCTGAAGCCCTTTGAGCCCAATGGACGTTGCACGCCTGACTAGCATGCTTTCTTGAAATTAGAATTTTTTTATCCGAATTGTTCTCAATGCGTTTTTGCACACTGCACTTTGGAGATGAAAGGAACTGTCCCTTCTCTACAATAAATAAGTATGAAAAGTTTTCAACTTCTTCAGAAATTCCCTTTTTCCATATCGAATGAAAATACATCCCTGCGGATTATCTGTTCTTGTCTGCCTGGGTCAAGGAATGCAAGGATAATGGACGTATTGATAAAAAAGACATCTATATAAAATTTCCACTTATGACCTTTTATTAATTAAGCGATTCGAGCGCCCCCTAAGGGAAATTAAGCGCTATATAAATGCAAAATACAATACAATATCATCGAAACACCCAGTTCATGTAAAAATAGGCATGCAAGTCATGCACACTGGCCAAAATCAGTTTTTACTGCTGCTCGAGCTACATTACAACATGATACTTAACGACCTGTTAAAAAGGAGAGCATTTTGCGAAGCCGATGCCATGGCAGTGCTGGCTTAAAAACTTCTAATGCTGCATTTTGTAGATCCAGGCTCTGAAATCCCAGCGAAATGTAAATGATCTTTCATGCAAAAACTGAAACAGAAAATTGGCCCGCAGCTTCTCCGCAGAGGATTTGGATGAACCGAATCCTGTTAATAAAGTCGTGACAGCAGAAATAAATCAAGCCACAAACACACTATTATTCCAAGATTTTAGTGATGTAAGCTAAACAAAAGATTTTAGAACATGAAAACAGGATCATTTTATAAAAAATAAGTGACATACTAAAATTTTTATAAGACAAAATGCACTCCTGGGCGGTGCAGGGGTAAGAGCGCTAGAACTTTATTTTTCATTAAGTATAACAAATGCATTTGCAATGTAAGCTTTCCAGAGTCGCCACCAGGCATGTCCTGGCAGGCCCGTTGCAAGCAGATTCAGCTCTAGAGCCAAACAAGTTACACAAAGGGTACCACTGAAAGGAAATAAAGCCTCATTGTCAGACCAGATGTCTGGCACTGGACCGAAATCAGTGAGAGACCGTGAGGTCAGAAGGGTTGTCCTGTGGGGGTTGAAGAACTGGCCAGGAGGGCAATAAGTATGTACATTGTCAGGGTGAAACACAAAAGTCACTAAATTAACCTGTGCTAAGTAGCCCTCTGGTAGTGTGGTATTAAAGCAGTCACTATAACTTAGAGGCAAAGTATAAAGTATTTATGCAGCACACAAACAGTAATAATGTGAAAACACACTCAAGAAAAACCCCAAACCACTTAAAAGAAATAGAGTAAATTTTAATAGATAAAATGGTAGCAGATCAATAGAACCTAATATATTCAGTTTTAAAGTTTTAAGAAGGTCTAGCGCCCAAGAGGACTAAGCACCACTCATGATCATCCAGCCGTGCTAGAATAAAGGAAAGTCACGAGTCCAGGCTTACAACGATGGAGCGTAGCCAGATACAAGGGCCAAGGGCCGCTAAAAAAGTTACTGTCTCAAAGTCCAGTGCAAATAATTCCGCTCGTGGAGGAGGAGGCCGTGATGAGCAGACCTGGTATAGCGGTTGTCACAGTGGTGTGAAGATCCGGTCAGGCATTCCAGATGGTCATGGCTGGAGATTTGTATTTTTGGTCACCATGGGCTGCCGTTGCTGTAGAGCGAAGTGCCGATCTTGCATTGCTGGTCGTTGCTGGCAGTCACAGTAGAGTGAAGAGTCGAATTCACCTAAACTTTGCTTTGGCAGGCATCTTGGACAGGAAAGTCTTGGTACAAATGGGCCTGTTCACGTTCGCAAAGAGCCCAAAACTCCAGGATTTGACCTTTCAATACAGGAAGGTGTGTAGACCTGCTACTGTAAATAGGCTTCATTACCCAGAGAGCGGAGGAGTGTCTTGTTCACACTAATTGCGACGAGCCGATAGTAAAAACACAGGCGGGAAAATAAAAATGTAACCAGGGTCCAGCAACCCCGAAATTCCTGTCCCATGCTCCTCTGGGGACAGGAAAACTATTGCCAAAGAAAAACACAAACTAAGTGAAAGGTGAGCCTGCACCTGCCTTCTTCACCAATGCCTATGAAACTGAAGTCAAGTATTGTGCAATATAGTTATTAACCAAAGCGCCATCTAAACCAGAGCAAATTTTATATAAGGCAAAACTAATCTTTTTCTTTCTTGGACAAATGCCCCAGTTTTGGATATGATCATGATTTCCAAGGGCCAATCAAGAAAAAGTCCCTCCATCCTCCCTTCAGTTACCGCCATCATCAACTTGGCCCACACCACCTCAGGCAGTGCTTTTGCAGAATGCAAATTCTCCACCTACCAATAGTCCCTCATTGATGTCAGTGATGCATGGCCATGCCCACGTGCCAATGTCATGCTGCTTCCAACAGGGTTTGCTGTTGCCTCAGTGAATTGCAGCAACGTCCGAAAGCAGTCCAGCGCAGCCACCATGCTTATCGCAGATACAAACCCCCACCACTAATACCCCTCCTTCTTTGGCTGCAGCAGAGGATACACCTTGTAAACTCACACTTGCTAGCTTTTTGGGTAATTGATCTGCCCTATTGTGCCATTCCAACTGTGACAGTTGGCCTACCACAATGGTCTTCTGTTCCTTCGCTGTGACCTCTGGACTTCTTCCCCACGCTCTCCTAGTTTTCCTCTTGTGTGGTGAGCAGGCCAACACAGTGCCACCACCCCACCCGCAGCTCTCCTGGCTGCCCGTAGAGGCCTCGAGATACACTCTCGGGGAAGACTTTCAAAAAAGTTGCACAACGCAGTGCAGCCCCCCGCGAGGCTGCGCCGCTTTGCCTGACTGGGAGGAGCAGAAGAGCGCCATATCTTCAGAGATATGGCTCTCTCCTCCCCTTTCCCTTGTGCTGGTGCTGATTTCAGCTGCTGTGCACCATGCACACACCTTAGCGCCACAGAACTAGGGTGTGTGCATGAGTGAAGCATAGGTTTTGTACAGGAAGTGTACCCTTCCTGTACAAAATACTATGCAAGGCACGATGCTAAGCTTTTCCCACTTTGCATATGTGCTGCAAAGTGCAGCACGCATGGAAAGTCGGAAAAGCATGGAGAAATGAAAGCATTTCTCCTGCTAGCTCCTCCTCTGAAGGGACGTTAACTTTTGGGGCAAAACCATATTTACAAATCTTTGTAAATATGGTTTTGGGTCAAAAGGCACATGGGAACGCCCATGTACCACCCATGTCACGCCCACTTTCCGCGTTTTGCACTGGAAAGAAAATAGCAAAACAAAAATTTGCCCAGGTTAGCGTCACTTTTGTGACGCTAAACAAGCGCAAAGTTTTGAAAATCTGTCCCTCGGTCGAGTAGCATAGCCTTTGGAGGTCCGTCCTAACTGTCTTTTTCACAGCCACCAATGCCTTGACAACTTTCCTATTTGTCATTTTAAACTTCCTTAAAACCTTCCTTACCTTACCAACTCTTGGCAGAAATTGGTCCAACGTCCCAACTATGTCCTGGCAGCTAAAGTGTACACAACAAAAGGGGACCGAATGCTCCCTGCCTAGTTACTACTTAAGCCCCACCCCCTGGCTTAAACCCACCAATCGATGCCTCAGCAGAAATGCCTCAGCATCACCCGTTCAAAAATCCCAGGAGGCAAGGTTCCAAAGACTCCTGCTCTCAAGACCCCAATGTACTTTCTTCGATATACATTACATTTTTAGGAAGAATAGTAATACGTAATTACAACAACATATGTCTTTTTATTAACATTAAATGAACCAAACCAAATAACTAATGTTGATTAGCTACCTCCCTAAATAGAGCACTAAGAGAAAGAATAAGGCCATCACATCTGATGTAAATACACTGACCAGGTGTAGCTGTCTGTATGTAAGCTGGTTGGTGGGTGTCAGAGGTGGCTTTAATGCTAAGGTGAAAGATGAATTATGATGGTTTGTAAAGTGGAGTAGATTCTAGTTTTATGGTTTTATGATTTTTCAAAACTGACATAAACTATTCAAATGAACTAAATGTGCGTATATGACCCTGCGATAAAATGCATTATTATGACTGCAGTCTCTTCAGGTGACTGCTTACCTAAACGGTCTGTGGGATTAAGCTATGGGTGTAGCTTATTCAGAAGCCATGGTGTGTGTCATTAGGGGGTTGTATGGACACATGCTTCCTTCTGCTTGTGTCTATGCTTGGCTCTATGGCTGTTCACAGGCCTGGGGAGTTGATGTGCAATGGGTGCACACCCCATTCACCATCCTTGGCAGTGTCTCCTTTGTGGCATCATACAGATTTGCATGTGCACTGTGGAGCCCTCAAGGGTAGCATCACTTGACTGGGTTCTTCTTCTCTTTAGGAGGTAGTGAGGAATATGCACTGCAATGCCTGTGGATTACTTTTCTGCAGGCCTTAGGTGTATTACCTTCATAACTAGTTTACTTTTAACTCTTCAAATTCAAAATTCAAATTTCAAAGCTTTATTCAGATTAAAAATAGAAACAATAAAAGCATACTACATAAACACATTTAAAAAAATTCATAAAATTCAATTTAAAATGTCCGTTCTAATTTACAAACCCAAAAATACTATCAACAGACTGTGCTATTTACATGATATATACAATTTCAAAATGTTTAGTACAGTACTATGCAGGAGGCTATGTTGAAATAACCAAGCGTTTTTTTGCATTTCCAATGTTTAAAAAACATAAAAAGAAGATAAAGTGCAATCGTGCAATAACCACCATTTCCGGTGAGAATTTAACTCTAAAACTGCACTGCTAAAATCAAAGAGCAAAGACGCAGAGACTCAGGGTATGTTCTTAAAACAACATCATTTTGTGACGAGGTTGCTAGATAATTCTTCAGCCACATCAGATTAGAAGCATTTAATCAGATTCTTCGGCTTTTTCTTTCCCTATATCATTGTATATCATTTTTTATGACCTAGAGTCCTCATAAAACAGGGCCTCCAGATCAGAGTTGTTACGTCTTATTTTAAATGCCTCCTGGATAAAAGCCACTACTGCGCCACAAACTTTTGGATTTGCTTATCCACATATGTATTCGAAGGCAAGTTTGTATGAAAACAGCCTCTCACTTCTAAACAGTGGGCATAAATATTCTTTTCTAATCCTTCTATAAAAATCTCAAAAAAGGATAAAGTGCAACGTTTTTTGGTTCGATTTACCGTCGCATGGGCACTTTGGCAAAATGAGATTCCACTTACCCATTAAAACATGGGCCAGTCCCATACGTAATCTTGTGAGATAAAATCTGTGATAAGTTTATTACCGGTGTTAGGTCATTTTGTACTCCTGTTCCAAGGGTTCTATCACAATACTCCTTTGTCATTGGTTTTATGTAAGCATCAACTTCCCTCAACCATGTATGTGAGTCGATCAAATTAATCTTCAATGTTTTTTTTATAATAATCTAGTATTTGGGAGGGTTTATCTAGTCCAGTGTTTATAGTACATTCATTTAGAATTTTGATATATATCAGCCATGGAATTTTCTTACCAAGTTCTAATGCAATGGAGTCTTTGATAACATCCTGTGTAAATTGTGTGCCCTCTTTACTCCATATCCCATGCCAAGTGTTTATACCTGTAGTGCTTATAAAATCATATATAGGTACGCTGCCCCAGTTCTCTGTGAACACTATAGGTAGGGCATAAGTTGGGTACCGCTAACAGCCTTCTAAGAAATTATTTTTCTTGTGTTTGAAGGCTTGTACAATTTGCCGCCCCCCATAGTGCTGCACCATAACAGGTACCACTAATGCACTTACTCTTGTATAATGTCATTATGTCTCTGATTGGTTTGTTGCCCATCTTTTTCAGTCGTTCTAACACATTTTTGTTTACATTGCTCGATGTGGGCTCTCCAGCATCCACTGGCTGGAAAGACTAGACCTAGGTATACAAAATAGTTCGTTGGTTCAATAGGATCATTATTTACATGATGAATTCCTGTTTTTGCTCTTCCTTGCCCACATACCATTGTGAATGTTTTTTTCAGATTTAACACCAAGTCTTTTTCAGACATAAAATCAGCAAATTTTTCAAAGAGGAGCTGTAGCCCGTTTGAAGTTTTTGATAAAAGAACAGTGTCATCCGCATAGAGTAAGATTGGGACGTGGCGTTTACCAACTTTAGGTGCGTTGCCAATTAGTTGTTGTAACTCCTTATCAACCATGTTTATATACAGTGAGAAAAGAAGAGAGGCGAGCACACAGCCCTGTCTGATTACCCGGGTTACCCTAAAGCTTGTGGTGCACTCTTCATCCAACCCATAGCGAACTCTGGCGATCATGCAACTATAGATTTGTGAGAGGTATACGATAATTTCATTTGGGCACCCATATGAGTTAGTGTTTGCCACAGCTCAGAATGGTTAACCAAATCAAAAGGGCTCGTAAGGTCAAGAAAGCAAAGATGTAAATGGCCCTTTTTTGCAATCGTGTATTTACCAATCAATACATGTAAATGTATACATTGTTCTACAGTCCCTATTTCCCTGTGAAATCCATATTGTGTTTCGTTAAGAATATTTTGTTCCTCTACCCACAATTCCAGCCTTTCAAATAGGATCCTGCCCTTTAGCTTAAAAGTTGTGTCCAGGAGAGAAATCGGCTGAAATCATTTGGCATCACTCTTGTTACCCTTCTTAAATATCGGGACGATAATAATTTCAGTCCCTGATATTGGTATCAAGCCATCAGCAATAGTATTAAATATTTTTTGTAATATAGGGGCCCAAAAACTTGTCTTGAATTTAAAAATATCTATAGGAACCCAGTCAACTCCAGACGCTTTTCCATATCCACTTTTTTTCAAGGCCAACGTAACCCCTTCAAGAGTAAAAGGGTCCATATTTGGAGTATCACTAGTTATAAAATTCTCATTTATGTCGGTTGGATCGGAAATATAGTTTACAGAATTGTTTAATGATAAAATGTAAGATTCCTTATCTGAATTAAAAACCTTTGTAAAATGACTTATCCAGTGTTGGGGTTCTACTAAACTTTCGATTTTAATAGCAATGCTATCTTTAGAATAGGGGTAATTTATTGTTTTCCAAAAGAGCGATGAATCCTTTGTGTCTACAGCCTGCATCAATTTTTCCCATGTCTCATTTTGAATCTCCCCTTTTCTCCTACTAATGGTTTGCTTATATATCAACCTACGGTTTTTATCCTGTTCTCTATCTCTGGGTTTAATTTTCAGAGTATTTCTTAATTGCTGATTTGCGTCCGTGCATTCTGAGTCAAACCAGCTTATCTTTTTTCTCTTCTTTTTTAATCCCTGGGAAATTATAGAGGTAATGTTACAGAAAGCTCTAATGATCTGTTTATTAGATGAATCCTCCGTTACACATTTCTAATTCATTTTTGCAATCAATCAGCAATCTCTCCATGAATAAGTTTTGGTTTATACCAGACCATTTAAACGAGATACCATCCTCTCCCTGCATTATTAAATTCGGTGCTAGGCATGGCCCTGTCTGGGGATTTCGTATAATCTAATAATTAAGATCAATGGATGTTGGTCGCTTAGGCACCACTTTTTTACGTCCATTTCCACTATTTGTTTTTGGCCTTGTGCTGAGATTGGTATATGATTAATAATTGAGCATTGAACATGTCCTACAAAGGTTGGTAGCTCTAAAGTGCCCTCTGATAGCGATTGGTCCACCACTTCTAGGTTTTATTTATTAATTATCCTATTAATTGCTTTGACATATGCGTTATATGGGAAATGTGTATAGCTTCCACCCTCCCTAACCCCATATCCACATAATATTCCATCTACGTCGCCACATCTCTTGGTATTAAAATAGCCCAAATCAAAAAATATTCACTCTTAACCTGGTTCAGAAAAATGTCAAGCTTCTTCTCTAAAGATATAATAACTTGGTCTCTTGTGTTATCAAAGACATTATTATAAAAGTTAATTAACACAAAAAACTGGGGATCTTTAGAGTATAGCAGCAAGAATTTGAAATAGGGTGAGTTAGTATATATTTTCCTTAAGGTTAACGGCATGTAACCGAAAGTAGAACTGCTAAACCACCCTTTGCCCTTCCATTTTGTGAAGGTGTTGCTTGCGTATCAATTATTGAGAAGCCATCAATATAAAAAGGTTCAGTGTGCCAGGTTTCCTGTATGCAAATAATTTGTGACGTTTTAAAAAATTCTGCCCATACATTAACATTTAATTTCGTGTTTATGCCCGCTATGTTCCAAGGGACAAAGGTCAAATTATGTGGTGTCACTGGATTCAGTGAGTCTGGTTCAGGGCTAAGTCAATCACAGGCATCCAGGGTTGTCAGGGGTACAAAGCCATTAGCTAACTCAAAATCAGAACAATTGGACAGTAGTGGATCCCTCGGACCATATTCACGAATATTTCAGTGTTTTATTTCTGATTCCTGGTTAATAACCGTATTCCATGAGGTTTGGCCTAATGACATAACAGTATTTACTGGGCCATTTACAGTATTTGTCAAAAAGTTTTGCCCCATGGGGTGGGGTTTATAGAAAAGCCTTGGGGTAGGGTCATAATTGACGGTTTGTTGACATGGAATGAGTTATCAATGGTAGAAAACAAAAACCTTTCTGCAAAGTGGGGTTGGTTAAAATTAATGACACAATCACCATGGAGAGATTTACGAGAGCGACCCACCCAGTTAACCCTACGTACCATATTTATGTATATATCTTCCCTTTTACCATGTGCCGTCTTGTATGTTAACCAGTGTTGTACCTTATTTGTAACCAGTGTAGTACCTTATTTTTCAATTGGGTATAATCCTCCCTCTGACCCTGGGGGAGAGTTGGCACGTTCCCCAATACCACCACGTATGGTGTTGAATTTGGTGGTAAATGGATATTAGGCAAACTATACGTATAATTCTTCGGGACATCATTATTTACTTGTGAATTTTGGTTCTCATTTATATTCCTCTCTTGTTGGTTTGGTGCTCCCAAGGTTTCCTCTGGACCTGGGATTGTGAGCCTGGACGAGGCCAGGCGAGGGTGTACTTTATTAAACTTGGGCCTTAGTAGGGGGGATTGGATTATCCTTAGGTGTTGTAGTTAAGGTTTTTTAATTTGGACTATCCCGTGTCAAGGGAGCTGGTTGGGGATTTATTTCCGCCTCCCTTGATGTGCTATTTGTACATTTAGAGATACTCTTTTCAATTGAGGTCAACCGCTGGATAATAGGCCTAACTTGATATCCATAATATCTTTGAGTGTGTTCTGCATGGATTGAAAGACTAACTTCATATCTTCCTTGGTCAACCCTTGGGTTACAGATGTATTCTTGGGAGGTGGTTTCACCCTTGACCTTTTTGCCTTCCCTCAAGGTAGCTGGCCTTTCCTTTTCACACCCGGCCCTTGTTTTATACACTCCACCCCTCCTTGCCTCTCACGGGTAACTGGTGTATTTGTAGATGAGTTTAGTGATGGACCAGTATTTTTACCCCCCACAGTACTGTTTAATGGAATTTCATTTACCACCCCGGTGGTAACTGTAAAAAATAGTGGGACTAAGAGGTATCTGTTGTTTTTCGTAAAAAATGCTGGACGCACTATCTGGTAAATCTAAGTCCAGTAGTCCCAAGATCTCAGGTGCATCAACATTATTTTCCACAGGACGGGTTGTAGCTGAGGTGTTCGAAAGATGGGAGGTTATGGGAGATCTTGATAAACGTCTATTTACTAGTTCCATCTCTTTATCCAGCACCGATGCTGCCCGAATCCATGGTTGCTGCAGAACCAGTAATGCCAGCTGTCCTACGCCTCCCCATTCGTTAAAATTGAATATACATTGTTTCTCAGCTCTGCATGAGACTGACCCTGCTTATGAGCGCTGGCAGAAGTGGGAAAATCCTGCACTCGCGGCTCCTGCCGCTATGTCTGCTGAGCAGTGTAGTTCATCCGGCTCCGTGCAAGCTGGCAACAAAGTATTAAAGTTCAAACTCTCCGGCCTCCGTGCAATCTAGCAGGCTGGGTAACCATTCAGGTCTCTCTTTTTTCAGATGCTGATTCAGATTTTGGTGCTGTTCTACTTTTGCAGAATCAGTCCCTGGGCTTCTGTGTCGATTTCTTTCTCAGCTACAAATATGATAATGCACGCAGAGCCAAGACCACTCTGTATTAATTATCTCTGCTCTCCACAGCAAAATAATTTCTCTGGGCAGAGAAATTCAGAACTGCAGCTTGGGCACTGGTCCTCCATCATCCTTACATGGACAATGCTTTATGTACTGCCATCCCAAAGATACACCTCCCCTCTCTGTCCTCAAATAGGTCGAAGGACTTATAGGACTCTAAACATATATAATGGATCTATACAGTTTTTAGCAACTTTTTATATACTTGTTTAGAAATTTTTATTCTGAACATTTTTTACAATGTGTTACGATTAACTAGCCGAACAAATCACCGTATGTCTTTGGAATTCTATAGAATCATAATCATCAAACTTTTGAAATTCTATTGAATCAGCCCTGTTTGGAGGAACCTACTATACCTGTCCCTGCCCAGCTGTGAGAACTCCAAATGTGCTGCTCTGTGTGTAGAGCACTGAGAACCACCTTGGCCCTGTTCCTGCCATCCAAGATCAAAATGTGAGGATTAGCCTGAATAGCCGGCAGAAACATGATCGCCATGTTTTAGTCCATAAAGCGAACAGAAAAATGTCAATAGTTCTTCTCTTGTTGTAGTAAGTAGTGGATCATGGTCTGGTTTAGGAAACGTTACTAGCGTGGATTCTCGCATGGACCTGGGAAGCAGTTTTGTCTCTAGTGCTGCCTTACAGACTATGTCTATCTGCGGGACTTGTTGCTGAGAGAACATAGGGGCATATTATCAAGGGATTTATCTCCGCTTTTTTGGCTTTAAAAGCCAAGAAAGCGGAGATAAAATGATCTCCCTATCAGCAACAGGGTGCTAACAAACAAATTCGCATGTTAGCACTCTTTTTCTCTACGCTTCCCCTTGTATCTCTAATGAGATGCAAAGGGGGCGTTCCAGAGAAAAATAATAGGAGAAATGTTGCTAAGCGACATTTCTCCTATTATCAAGGATTTCGCTTACCCTGTTAGTGATAAAAAAAGCAGCGCTAACCGCGGTTAGCACTGCTTTTTTTTTTACATCTGGTATTTTCCTGACTTAGCCATGATATCCTATGGAAGGTGGATATCATGGCTAAGTTTGTGAGCCCCTATCATCAAGCTAACGCCAAACTTCGAGAGATTATCATTGGTTTTCCAGTTATAATCTCCCATTTGGCAGTTAGCGCGAGGAATTTTATCACTTTTGAGATAAACCTTGCTAATAGCAAGTTATCTCTGCGATAATTTCCGGCGATGCTTAGCGTTAAAAAATTCGTTGCTAAGCATCGTTAGCGATAAATAGCGCTAATCGTTGGTAATATGCCCCATAGTGTAGAATTCTACGAGGAAGCCGTCATGGTAGGGGGCCCTGTTTTTGGACAGGTGTTGGATCGCTTGTTTGATCTCTGTTGCTATGAATTGTTTGCAAAGGGAGGTCTGGTCCTCCTCCGTCAGCTGTGTCAAAGCATCAGTTTCTAGCATTTTGTGGATATATTGCCCCCTATCCAGAGTCGGTACCCTGCATAAGTTCTCGTAATATTCATGAAAGAATGTCTGCTTGCACATACACAATCTCGCCTGCGGCGTTTCTGTTACTGGTGATCGGTTGAGCTTGTAGGTCCTGTCTAACGAGCCATGCGAGCAAGGTCCCGGCTCAGTTTCCCTCCTTGTGGGCTCTAGTGGTGTATACCCGAAAATTATACCTGTGCAAGTCTGCACAGGCTTCTGTGTATTTAGACTTGGCTTCTGCTACTTCTGTAGGGGAGATATGCTGTGTGTCAGCTTCCTTAGACAGTTGCGCTTCTTGCCTCTTAAGTTAAGCCTGACTGCTCTGTGCCAAGCTACCAATAGGTGAGCACAGGTTAATTTAGGGTGTGAATCTGACTTACCCTAACTTGAATTGTGGACCCTACTTGGATAGGATGCAACCCTTTGCCAACTAGAGACGCCATTTCAACACTAATTGTCACAGCTTCGTGATTTTGCATCTTCCATATAAAGAATACATCAATCGGTAACTTTAATTATTGCTTAACATTCATTATGCATATTATCATTGTAGAAGATTTGAGTCCATAGAGTAATTACTTGTCTCAGCGCATATGGTGTGCGGAGATGTGTGTCTGTTCAGGGATAGTGGGTGTCGTATTAGAGTGTCTAGATCTTGGGTGTGACTAATGTACCCTTACAGTCCGTATATGATGCTGGAAAGGAGAAATGCATATATGCAACCGAACTGCGGAGATATAACTCAGGGAAAGGGGACAGGGGACAAGGGAATTGATCTTCGCTGGTCCAATGACACAGAGAGGTGATTTCCCATAAGGACAAGTATAGCGTTCCACTTGAGGCAGTGTGGGGATAGCCCGCTCCAGAGATTCTGGTGGGGTTTGGGGCCTACCTGGGCCTGGTGCCGTCTGGGTGTTAATTGGGTTGTCTGTGGGAGTGTCTTGTGCCTGTGTGAAGTTATAAATGAGCATCGACCACTCCATAGATATGGGGGGTCATCGCATGCCATGCGCTTCCTCCTGTCTGATGGCGTCCTCCTCGGCCGCCCCCCATTTCTTGACTACTATCGGGGGACCGTCCGATGACCGCCAGTGTAGTGTGATGCATTGCTTCGCTAGGAGTATGGCTAGGTCTCCACCTTTGGCAGCTTATGTTGCATAAATATCCCTAGGGCACTAGCCTCCCATGTGGCAAGTCCTGTCAGGCCCGTGACTGTCAGTAGTACGGCATGCACTCTCACCCAAAAAGCTTGCAGTGTGGATGAATGTGGTGTCAGGTGCGTGGCAACGGGGACAGTCAAATTGCTTCGCAGGGAAGAAGCACTTGAGCCGCTCCGGTGTGAGATATGCAGGGTGTAGTATGTTAAATTGTATATATTTGAATCGCTGATTACGTGACACTTTTTTGTGATGTTCCAGTGCTGTGAGCCCTTCTATATTATGCGTGCTCGACCAACGTCCTCCTCCCACTCTAATCGAAGCCGCGTTAGCGGAGTACGTGTGAGTTCTGTGACCGATTTGTTTATCCAGGTAATAAGGTGTTTTCCTACTCCCATTTTTAAGATCATGTGCAGTACCGGGTGTGTTTTGGGATCTCCCTTCGTGAGATCCCACGTCTTCCTACAGTCCACCATCAGTTTCTTGTGTACGAGAAACTGTCCGGCGGGGAGCCCACTCTCTTCCGTCAAGCCCTCGTACGAGGTCAACTGGCCTTCAGTGAATCGGGCGTTCATCTCAGTAAGCGCATGTTCTGTCCACACTCACAATTCTCCAGTTGTATAGTGTCCACTTCCTTTAGGGAGGCCCGCTAGTAGTAACAATGAAGAGTAAAGAGGTGCCGCTCTAGAGAAACGGTGGATTTGCAGCACGCAGGAGCTGGCTACCTTAGCAGCAGGGGTATGCCAGGTTGGGCCTGGTCACTGGAAGGAGCAGCCGGGTTATCTCTGGGATTGTCTGTGCGTCTGTATCCTGTAGGTGTCGTCCAGCGCGAAAGTCACTGCAGCTGCGCGGTGAGGAAGTAGGCCTCGAAGGACGAGGCGCCCAGCCCTCCCCTGTCTTGTGGCAGCTGCAGCAATGTTGTCTAAGCCACTCTACGGTGACCCTTCCCCCAGATCAGCGAGATCAGTAAGGAATCCAGCTCTCGAAAGAAGGGTCGCTCGGATCACTGGACCATTTACAAAATAGTATGGAAGCGGGGGCACTATTTTCATTTGAGATAAACTACCATCCCTATTGGGGCCAGGGGCAGCGTTCACCAGAAGTTTATTTGGGCTTTTAACCCTCTTAGGGCCCTGTAATGGTTACCCTCCAGGAGTTCTCTGGGGGTGTGATAGAGTCTAATTCCCAAATACCTGGGGGCATCCCCTTTCCAGGACAGTGTGGCATCTCCTACACTAATCTTCCAGTGAGGTGCTTCGGGGTGAAGGGGGTAGATAGTGGATTTGGCCAAGTTCACTCTTAATCCGATGCCTGCCCAAACTCATTGAGTGTGGCCCATAGAGAAGTGAGGTCTGCTCAAATGTCTCTCACATAAATTGGGGAGGCCGCCTGCGTAGAGGAACATGCTGTGCGTACGTCCCTCAAGCGATATACCCCATAGTTTGCCCTCCTCCCTCAGTCTCATCACCAACGGCTCCATTGCTCGGGCGAATAGTACAGGGGAAAGAGGACATCCCTGGCGCGTTCCATGCTTTATCGGGATGGGGGCAAGATAGGCCTGCCTATTAGGACCTGAGTGGTCAACCCGGTGTACAGCAACTGGATGTATGCCGTGAGTGGAGGCCCTATCCCACCCCGCCACAGAACCTCAAATATGTACTGCCATGCTAGGGTATCAATGGCCTTTTCAAGGTCCAGTATAAGGCATGCAGCAGGTGGGAATCTTCCCCACACACTGTTGGACCTGAAACAGACAAGGTATATTTTGGGAGGTGTTCAGCCTGGGCACGAAACCGCATTGGTTAGGGTGCACCAGGCGGGGGAGTACCTCTGTGATTCTGTCAGCAAGGATTTTTCCAAGTATTTTACAGTACGATGACCTAAGTAGTGGAACCTGGTCTGGGTTAGGAAACGTCACTAGCGTGGATTCTTGCATGGACCTGGGGAGCATTTTCATCTCTAGTACTGCCTTATAGACTATGTCTTTCGGCGGGACTAGTTACTAGGAGAACATAGTGTAGAATTCTATGGGGAAGCCATCATGGCCGGGGGCCCTGTTTTTGGCCAGGTGTCGGATCACATGTTTGATCTCTGTTGCTATGAGTTGTTCATCAAGGGAGGTCTGGCAATCCTCCGTGAGCTGTGTCAAAGCATCAGTTTCTAGCATTTCGTGGATACATTGTCCTATGTCCAGAGTAGGTTCCCTGTATAAGTTCTCGTAGTATTCATGAAAGAATATCTGCATGCACATACACAATCTCGCCTGCGGCGTTTCTGATACTGGTGATCAGTTGTGCTTGTAGGTTCTGTGTCTAATGACCCATACGAGCAAGGTGCAGGCTCAGTTTCCCTCCTTGTGGGCTCTAGTGGTGTATGCCCGAAAATTATACCTGTGCTAGTCTGCACAGGTTTCTGCGTATTTAGTCTTGGCCTCTGCTACTTGCGTAGGGGAGATCTGCTGTGTGTCAGTGTTAGAAACGGAGTTGCCAATTCTACAGGGGGTAGCATGGAGCAGAGCGGGCAGGCCAAACTCCTGAGGACATGTGTGAAGCATCCACGCAGTACCCACAGACGACACACCAGGCACACCACAAAAGAGACACAACACCGCTTCTGGTTGGAAAAAGAATAACTTTTGTATTAGGTCCAACTTGCAAAGGTAAAACACAGTAAAGCACAGTAATCACAATAGGGCGCCAACTGCCGCCAGGGCAATGGATACCAGGGGGATTATTTACAAGGAAAATGGGAATAGCAAGAAAAAGGTGAGTAAGTCCATTAGTGTCCAGGCTGAAATAAAAAGAGCGTTATCACATGACCTGAAATAACAGCAGTATCAAGGTGAGGGAGAGAAACACTAGGCATGAAACATCAGGGTCAATACTGCAGGGAAAACGTAGGCATTTCAGTCAACATTTCACTAAGCAAGATTGAACATTTCCCTAGACTCATTAGCAGGAATGAACATGTCATTAATCAGATTCATTAAGCAGGAGTAAACGGATGTATGACGTTATAACGCATACTTTTACTCCGCAGACCATTACAACGCGACTTTTACTCCGCATACCGTTACAACGCATAGCGCCTTGGGGCGCTGGATAGTGGTAAGTATAATTTACTATTCTAACTCCAGTCCCCGTGGACCCTAGGGAAGGTGTTGGATAGTAAATTATACTTATCCCCTATCCTAGAGCGCCCCCCAGCGCAATGCGTTGTAATGGTATGCGGAGTAATGGTCGCGTTGTAATGGGTCTGCGGAGTAAAAGATCCGTTGTAACGGGTGTATACCGGAGTAAACAGTTCCTTTAACCACATTAAGCCTATAGAAACCTTGTGCCTAGGGACCAATAAAACAGCACAATAGCAGTACTTCCTTTAGGACCGGCCTAGGGGCAGGTTAGAACCAACAGTCCCCCAACGCGGGGTTAACCTCACTGTAATTCAAGCCCCACAAATGTTCCAGCAGGGCTCCGGTCCAGTTCAGCAACCTCAGTAATACCACTTGGGCCAACGGGGCCCTATGGCAGTTTCCCAAGGCCTAGTTCGGGCTCTTGCCCAGTCCACAAAACTCTATGGCCTAACTGGGGCCAACGGGGCCCCAACAACAGTCTCTCCCAGGGGAGGGGTGATCTCGGGGCCTCCTTGAGCCCTCCGCCCTCCCCCGGGGCTTTACCTGCAGTCTTCGGCCCTTCTAGGGTCCTTGCGACGTCTGGCGGCTCGAGGCGAAGGGGGGCCCTCGCTGACAGGGGAGGCCCCTCGCCAGTTCTCTCAGCCTCCGCTCTGCTTGGGGATTGGTCCTTGGCCTCCCGATGACTCCTCCGGCCTCGGGACCGGTCGGGGGTGCGGCGAGGATGAGGTCCAGCAGCCGCCACCAATGATCAGGCTGAGATGTTGTGGGCCGGGCCCCCAAGCCAATCGGAGGCTCCCTGGAAAGGGGCTCGGCCTGCCAGCCAATCAGGCTGCGGCTCTGGCGGGGGCAGGCTCGTGACGACGTGTCCCCGTCACGTGATGCGGGAGACGGCTTCGGGCATCGCGCGACCTTGTAGAGTGTAGCGGCGGCACTCTCCTGGCTCCGGGGGCCACCGAGGGGGGTGACGGAGGCGGCGCTGGCACCACCGAGGGAGCGACGGGGCCGCGACAGTGAGGATGAGGCCCACAGGGCTCCCGGGCTGCCGCGGTGAATTCCTCCAGTAGCGCTGCGAAGGCGCAGCAGCACTTTGAAGCAGCAACAGTTTTTTGGGGCACAGCACATAATCGGCACACCAAGGGGACCAGGGCTGCAGCGGTGCTATCGGCAGCGCTCTCAGAGGTGAAGCGCTTCGGGGCCACACAGATGACCAGGGCTGCTGCAGTGATTACAGGCAAGTGCTTCCCAATGCAGCCCTCAGGAGGCTGGGCCTAGGGGCACAGGTAAAGACAGCGCTGGAGCGTGATAGCACCTCAGGGGGCAGACAGCAGTTCAGGGTGCTAGCGCTAAGAGGAGAGAGCGCTTAGCAGGCAGTCCATTCTCCTAGGCCAGGCAATCAGTTCCTTAACAGCACAACGCTTCCCAGATCATAGCGATTTGGCACGCAGCGCTTCCTCTAGGCCCACCACTTCCAGGCGCACAGCAAAAGGGGGGCAGACAGTCCCAGCTGCAAGCCCCATTGTAACACTCCTCACCTCCTGGGGGGCGTCCAAGATGCTCCATCCCTTCTAGGTGCTTCTGGGCACAGTGCTTGCTTGGTGCAAGGTCCCGGCAGCTTCAGGGACCTAGGGGGGCCCTCCTTCTTCAGTGGGCCGGGGACAGAGCAGTAGGCACTACTGGGCCAGGTCAACAGTCAGTGGGGGCTTCATCAAAACAGGGTGGTAGGCTTTCACCATCCCCACTGCAGTGTGGCCCTCCTCCTGAACAGCAGCCTGAACTCCTGAAGTGGGGCTTCCACTAGCCCTGGGGACAGTAGGGGGGTGCTAGATGGGTGCAGGGTCCAGCACACAGGCCCAAGTGGCGGTATCCCCTGGCAGCAGGTCCCCTCACATTCCGGTCCCAGCTCTGTTTCTCTGCACATGGTGGCACATCCCCCTTATTTATACCCTCCTCATCCCACCTGCCAGACAGTGCCAGCAGCTTCTGGAATTCTCTGGGGAACTGGTTTAAACTGGCTCAGGGGGAGGAGTAGAGCACCCTGTGTGCCAGGCTTTCCCTCCAAATGCTGGGGTGGCTGGGTACCTAACAACTAGACTGCTAACCTACTGCAGTCATGTGGCACAACACATAGCCTTGGCAGCCATTTCAAATACAGCATTTCACCAGGGTACATTTTACACAATGGGGGGGTTAATCACTGCACACCCTTGATGGCATTGTCACATTAACATGGCGTCTCACACCACACATGGCCTATACAGTAACCTTTACCATGGGGGAGACATCCTAAAATAAGGGGGTTAAAGCAAAAAAGTTTGGGGAAAAGGGTCAAGTCCAATAGTCAGCTTCCTTAGACAGTTGCTCTACTTGCTGCTCTGTTACGTGTACCGCCTGCTCTAGCGTATTTTGTACCCCCACGATTTGCCTAATGCATGGTCCCTGCAGGGCCACTTTGAAAGCGTCCCACTCGAGTGTTCTAGAATTTGTGGTGTGTGCGTTTTCTGAAAAGTCGCTTTGAAAGTTCTCTTTTTGTTCATGTTAATAATAATAATAAGTACATTTATTAAGCACCTGGTTACACTATGTGTCCCAGCGCTGTTGGAAAACTGGCTCTTCCAGGCAATCTCGGGGGAGCTGCCACGTGGGAACCGTGGGTGTGGGTGGGTGCCACCTGAGAGTCATGACGTGGGCGTCATGGGCCGATATCACCCTACCTAGGTAGTCTGAATGTTGAATTAAGGGAAGGGTAGTCCGTGTACACATGAAAAGGTCCAGCCATACTCACAGATTATGGGGAATAGAGTGGAAGGAGTGGAGTTTAGTTGTCGTATGCGCATGACTCCAGGCGTCCGTCAGTGACCAATGGTTGATCCAGGCTTGTAATCAGGCTGTTTGTGAGAAGGCTTGTGAAGCTTTGGCGGCGGTAGGACCTGTCCAGAGCGAGATCCAAGGCACAGTTATAATCCCCCCCAAATTTGTACTGCATGCTCCTAGACTCTCCGCCACGGCTGCCAGGAAAAGCTTGCATTGGCTTCCTATTGAGTCCAGGATTGTCTTCAAGACTCTTTGCTTGACCTATGGCGCGCTTGCTGGCAAAGGGGCTGATGGTGTGAGGAAACTGTTGCGCCCGTATGCACCGGATAGAGTCCTCCGTTCCTCAACTAAGAGCCTGTTGATGGTGCCTCGTGTTCATAGAAGTAAATGGGGCGGGAGGGCGTTTTCAACAGTAGCCCCCAAGTTGTGGAACAGCCTTCCCCATGAAATTAAATCCCAACCGTTGGTCCTGAACTTTCGGAAAGCTCTAAAAACGTGGCTATTCTCAAAGGCGTACCCGTAGTGCTGGTTATCTGGTCATTCTGATTTCTTTTGCTAGGCGCCTTGATGCCTCCGGGCTTAGTAGCGCATTATAAGACTTATTTCATTTCATTTCATTTCATTTCCTAACACCCACGGGGAAGATGTGAATTGAGCCAAGCTACTCAATAGGGTCTCCCAGAATATTGTCTGTTCAGTGTTGGGGGCTTACATACTGCCTATTAGTATTTGCTGACCGTCTAATAACCCTTCCAAGAACGCAAATCTCCCTACGGGATCTACCTTCCAGCCAGTCTCTAAAAAGAGTACTCCAGGTCGAAGCCAGACTAGGGCTCCCTTTGCATATGCTGAATATGTAGTAGTGCAAAATTTACCCCGCCATTTCTTCTAGAGCCTGTCTATTTCCCCTTTGCTAGATGTGTCTCTTGTAGCAGAATGACCTGTGCTTGTTAGCACTTGATATACGCTTGAATAGCATAGCACTTTCTAGCCGTGTGGATGCCCCAGGCATTTAGAGTGAGAAATGTAATATCTGTTGTTGAAGTCATGGTGGTTTGTGGGCCCCGCGGTGTTGGAAAGTGGTCTGTGTAAACCCTCTGGTGTGCATGGTTTCTATCTGATGGGAGGTGTAGACCTGTGAACGAGCATTTCTGCCCTTTGTGGTGGAATGGGTGGGAGGGTAAGGTGCAGTAAAGGGTTGAACTCGAACACTGTGGGGTTGGAAACCCAATACATGGGACCTGCTGCAACGTGCAACACGTCCAAACCAGTACTACTGCGTAACCATTAACAAAACTTACTGGGGGTCCATCTGGCACGCGTGCGCCCCTAAGGTCCTCTCACGGGGCCTCATAGCATTGTGTGTCAAGTGTACGGGGGCACCGTGCGCTGGTGCGTGTAGGGTCTTTTACCATCGCGGGGCGCAGTATGTGGTGTAGTGCTAGGGAGTGCGAGTGGCTTCTGGAGTACTCATAGTTACCATCTCTCCGAAGCTACAGATGAGTGTGTCCGCAGTCTACGATGTGACCTTTGGTAGGTTCCCGGAGTTCTCGCCAGAGTCACTGGAGTTGTTAGGGTCTTCTTCAGGCGTGTAGATATGCAGAGTGCCTTCATTGTCTGATGTGGAAAGATTCATCCCCAAGTCTGCTTGTATTGCTCTCCGGTGTTCCACTATGATCTGTTTCAAGTCTGGCGATGTCAGCGATTTATGAAGTGACTGTATATTCGAGCGTTTTTGGGTTTTCTGGTTTTTGCGCCTCGGGGGCTTTGACGTCTTTGGCCTTGGTGTTCTAGTGTTCCTTTGAGATGGATCAAGGCGCAGGTTCATTTCCATCCAGTTTGTTGCTTCTTGTGGATCTGTGAAAAATGTTGTGGTCTCTTTGTAAATAATTTTAAGCTGCGCCGAGAGCAGCAGTAAATATTGAATGTTCTGGCTCTGGAGTAGTCTCCTTATCTCGCGGAATGATGCTCGCTTTCGCTGCACTACTCTGGAGTTTTCTGGGAAGAGCATAACATGTTTGTCCTCCACCATGATGGGGTTACTCTCTCTGGCAGCTCGTAATATGGTATCTCTGTCCCGGAAGTAGAGTAGCTTGACGAGCATAGGATGAGGAAGTGAGCACAGAGGAGGGCGGCACGCCGGCACCCTGTGCGCCCTTTCAATGGAGAAATAGGGAGTAAGTTCTTCATGGGGCGTGAAATACCAGAGCCAGGACTCTGTGTATGCAATGGGGTCCCTGCCCTTCACGCCTTCTGGCAAATTTAATGTTTACATGTTGCTTTTCCTAGAACACACCTCCAAGTCATCTGCTCTTTCCTCCAGGGTTGTGATTCGGGATTGAAGGTCTTTTATGGAGTCTTGGTGGGCTTTGGTTTGAGGTTGCATCATCGCCAGTGTTTTTTCACCGTCCATCACCTTGTCCGCCAACTTCCATTGATCATCCCGCAGGAGGCTGTGGTCCGTGGCCAAGGTCCCGAAGCGTTCTTCCCTATTGACTCGTGAGTGCTCTATTGCTGCCAGGACTCTATCCAGTTTATCAGACATAGTGGCACTAGAGTCTGCGCCCTGCTTTGAGCCTGCTGGAGTCGGGGAGGTTGTTCTGGTTTGATGAGTGGCTGGGGGGCCCCAGTTGTCTTGAGGCGTCCCATGGTCACAGATAGTGCTGGAAGCGCTGGACCGCGTTACTGTGTATCGCTGTGCGCCCGTATCAAACCTCGTGTGACTGTCACCCTCTCTTTATTCCTCTCTGCTTACATGCTAGGAACTAGGCAGTGAGCGCCCTATAGTCCCGTCGCACCAAGTGGTTTCAGCTCTATATCTTCCCTGGTGAGGCCTTCTGGCTCCTCCGATCTGTACCTCCTTAGGCCACAGCCGCCCTCTTGTCCGGCCCGCAGCCCAGCACCCCGTTGTCTACCTCAGGCTCCTGCCTCAGTAATGGGGAGGTTCTGTAGGGCCCTCGCAGCCGCTTGTGCACAATTCGTGCCTGCACTTTCTGCTGCACTGACTCCTCAACGTTCCGACCTCCCTGATGTACTGCCCGCTCGGGTGCTGTCGCGGTCTCCCCCCGTAGAGCCTCTCCGCCTCCATCACACTTCTCCAATTAGTGAGTGGGCCCACCGGGAGATAAGGTGAGCCCCCTTTCCAGCCCTTCTCTCTGTTGTTGCGGATTTCTTTGTCTGTTGTTGCCATCCTCTCCCGACTCCAGACTGTTATATGAGCCGTGCCAGTAGCAGTATCTCCGTTCCCGGTGATAGTGTCATTCTTGGGGGCATCCAGAGGGGGGGTTGGGCTGGAACATGCAGGTAATGGGCTCTGCTTCGGCTTCCTCACCTCGTCAGGCCCCCCCTCGTCTGCTACCGCCCATTTGCACTCGTGAAGCTGCCAGGTGCAGTCAAGGCTTCTGTGGGGCGCTGGAGCCGTTGAAAGGGCAGGCCAGTAGGATGAGAGAGGGGAGCTCTGACCCACCGGTTTCTCACTGCTGTACCGGGTAGCTGCTCCTTTGTGCTGCCTCTCCCCACACCGGTCGGCCCCCGGGTTGCTAAACACTGTTAGATGGGGCTCAAACCTCATCTCCCGCAGGGGTGCCTGTCTTGTCCTTTCCTCACTTACGGTTTGCGGTTGGACTTCAGTCCGGGAGATCACGATATGCCAGGGCATCCCCCCTCACGCTCTCCTGCCCCGCCTCCTTTTTGATTACGGGCCTGTCGATGAAGCTGCAGCACCGGGCTCTGCCATTGCCCATTCCCCAGCGTTCCGCCTTCAGCACCACAAGCTCTGTGCAAGTTTGCTCCCTGCGCACTCGCTGTTTATTCCTGGGTGCCCGTTTTCTGGCGTACCTTGGAAGTGCTGACTGAAAGTCCGGGAATCACACGACAGGCTCCATTTTGGGGTCAGGCGCCCTACCTCGCCGCTGTCCCAGAGTGGTCGCTTCTGGCTCTCATCTTCTTTTTATCGGTATGTCTCTGATACTGCTGATGTTCAGGGACTAATCTTATGCCTTCTTGGCGTCCCTTTGATCCCCACCAACACGGATGGTTGCCGCTTGTCGGGGCCCGCACTCGGAGCCTCAGCAGAGCACGTCCTCCATTGCGGCCAGTTAAGGCACGCCCTCCCATGTGTTAATCTCATATGTTCTATTTTATTTTGTGTGGTAGTCACATTGTGAAGGAGAGCCATATCCAACTGGAGAAATCATGCATAACATTAAGCCAACTGTAATTATTAATATTATTATTATTAATAAAAATATGCTAAAAATGTTATAGCATCTGCTGTATGCCATCTTCTACTGAGGAAAACTCACAGGGGCATAATACCAAGGGCCTTATCGCCGCTCTAGCGACAGCTAGTAGGAGATAGCGAGCTTCAGGGGGCCCACTTTGCATGTCAGCGATATATATCGCTAATGACATGCAAAGTGGGCGTGCCAAGATGTTAGCGACTGGAAACAGTCGCTAACATCGCTAACTCATATTACCAACTTTTGGAAATAATCGCGCTAAGCGCGATTATCTCCAAAAGCTAACGCCTGCCCAGAGCAGTTCTTAGCCATGTTATCCAATGGTAGGTGGATAACATGGCTAAGAGCATTTGCTCGGTAATGCATGAATATCGCTGACTTTTCAGCGATATTCATGCATTTCGGCCGATTTTTATCGCTTAGGAGATAAACCTTGATAATAGCAAGGCTCTTAAGCGATAAAAATAGGCAAAGCACGGCGATATTAATATAGCCGCTAACCAAGCTTAGCGATATTTTTCGCTGATGCTTGGTAATATGCCCCTAAAGGTACAACATCAGGAATACCAAAATCAGTAATCAATCCTCTCTTTTTTCAGTTCACAGGATTCCGGAAACCAATTATATATAGCTAGATATCAAGGGCCTCATTTATGAGGTTTTACCGTAGGGCACTGCCGCCGGCCTCCCTGCTGCGCTGCCCTACGATAAAAGAAAAGGGTAGGAATGCATTGTATCTATGATATACGGCGCATTCCTGTCCTTTTCCCCTGTGCTGGTGTACAATGGGTTGCGTGTGTGAATGCAGGTACCTTTTCACCATGGTGCAAGGGTGCCTGCGTTGAGGGAATTGTTTTGCGCAGGAAGGGAACCCTTCCTGTAAAAAAAACAATCACAAGAGGATTTTTTCCTATTTTTTATGTGTGCTGCAAAATGCAGCACACATAGAAAAATGAAAAACGAGGAGAAATAAAGAAATTTCTCCTCATTGTGCCTCCCTTACACCTTCCCTGGGAAGCCGTAGATTTTTGGCGCTGCCTCAGCTTTACAATTTCTCGTAAATCTGGAACAGTGTCAAAATGCCATGGAAGTTGCTGGGAATGCCAGCACCAACCATTGCACGCCCCTTTAACGCAGAAAACTGCCTTAAAGCGGACCATATTTATGAGGCAGAATTAAGCCAAAAAAGTCGTTTTGTGCTGCCTTGTATATATGGGGCAGGCTCCGGCGCCACGGAATGTCACAAAAAGTGATGTTCCAACGGCGCACAGGGTCTCATAAATGAGGCCCCTAACGTATAAAACAAAATCAATCAATTCTTGAAAAGTTCATAACTCCTCAGGATTAGCAAAGGTTCAAGGTGGTTCTACTTCGTCTGGATCATCTTCAAAGATGAACTGACAGCAATGTGTTAAATAAATAACTTTCACATCGGACTCTTCATCTGTATCTCTGTCAGCAGATACCAAATATGCTCCTTCAGGTGACACTCACTTTCTATTTGGAACTCTTTCTCTCATTATTTCTCTGGAAACAGGCAATGCAATCTCACTATTTTTAGAATCAATTTCAATTGTTTCTGTTTCTTCTCTGATAGACTTTGGTCTCTGAGTCTTTTTGTGGAATCTTTTGCTGCTTCTTATGGATGCAGGCCACTTATCCCATCAATGCACCTTTACAACTTTTGTTTCTTCACTTATAAATCTTCCTCCCCACTCATAGCAGCACTTTTGCCTTAATCAACAACTTGACTCACTCGGAAATTCTTTTCCCATGGGTTTGAGACATGGATTTCCAACTTTACCTTTTCATGAACTGGGATATTAGGGACACCAGTCTTCCTTTCTCCCCGCTGCCCATGACTTCGCAACAGTATTGTTTCTTCTTGATTTTCAATCTGCTAATTTTCGACTGGCTACCTAAACCTTCACCAGGATCTTCTTCTCCCCCTCTGAATTCACACAGTGAACTCAAGCTTGACTCTGTGAATCAGTGAAGTACTGCTAATGCTCATGATTAATTATGGGCGAAATTTGCGAATTCGCGTTCCGCGAATTAGTGCGAAATCGAATTAGCAATCCGCAAAATCCGCGAATTCGTGCGAATTTGCAGATTTTTGTTTTTTTGCGTGTTCGCGGGTTTTTTTGCGTGTTCGCAGGGCTTTTGGCGTGTGCGCGGGCCGCTTGCATGGCGAAGTTACCCATGCGTTCGTGTATGGGCACAGCACCCTCTGGTTCACCACTGCCACCCTCTGGTTCATCACTGCCACCCTCTGGTTCACCCCTGCCACCCTCTGGTTCACCTATGCCACCCTCTGGTTCACCACTGCCACCCTCTGGTTCAGCACTGCCACTCTCTGGTTCACCCCTGCCACCCTCTGGTTCACCCCTGCCACCCTCTGGTTCACCACTGCCACCCTCTGGTTCAGCACTGCCACCCTCTGGTTCAGCACTGCCACCCTCTAGTTCACCACTGCCGCCCTCTGGTTCACCACTGCCACCCTCTGGTTCACCCCTGCCACCCTCTGGTTCACCCCTGCCACCCTCTGGTACAGCACTGTCACCCTCTGGTTCACGACTGCCACCCTCTGGTTCATCGCAGCACCTCTGGTTCACCACTGCCACCCTCTGGTTAACCACTGTCACCCTCTGGTTCAGCACTGCCACCCTCTGGTTCACCACTGCCACTCTCTGGTTCACCACTGCCACCCTCTGGTTCACCCATGCCACCCTCTGGTTCCCCACTGCCACCCTCTGGTTCACCCCTGCCACCATCTGGTTCATCACTGCCACCTTCTGGTTCACGCCTGCCATCCTCTGGTTCAGCACTGCCAGACTCTGGTTCAGCACTGTCACCCTCTGGTTCACCCCTGCCACCCTCTGGTTCATCACTGCCACCCTCTGTTTCATCACTGCCACCCTCTGGTTCACCACTGCCACCCTCTACCAAGACCTTTTGTGACGCAGCAGCAGCACAAAAGATGCGCCATGGTGCTGGGTATTAACAACATGACGCATCTGAGAGATGCGTCACGTTGTAAAGCCCTGCGCCATCAGGAGGCGTTCTGGCGCAGGGGAGGGCGTTCCTGCGCAGGAACGCCTCCTAAAAGTGGCTGAGTGAAATCTACAAGAATTCACTCAATCACTTTTAGGCCAATGCTGCTTCAAAACCCTGCGCCTGCTTAAAGCAGGCGGAAGGCTTGATACAGCATTGGGGAGATAGGGCCACCCAGAGCATTGCTGGAGCTGCGTCGCAAGCGCGACCCAGCTCCAGCAATGCGCTGCTTTTACGGCACAGATGCGTGACGCATCTGTGTCGTTTTTGCCAAATGGTGCGCCGCATTGTAAATGCAGCGCACCATGGGTGGCGGAGCTGTGCCACACAATAACTGGCGCATCCCTGGGGATGCGCCAGTTATTGTAAATCTGCCCCTATACATTTAGCCAACGAGGGAGCACTTACTGATTAGACAGTAGAAAGTACTCCAGTTGAGTAGAGGTATTGCACAAAAAGGTGGCATCTTCGTGGACAAACACGCAGGGCGGGATTCATTCTGCCCCCTGTTAGACTCGTTTTTTGTGCCCTTCTGCCCTCTGTTAGGCTCGTTTTTCCCTTGTTTTTCTGCCCTTCTGCCCTCTGTTAGACTCGTTTTTCTGCCCTTCTGCCCATTGTTAGACTCGTTTTTTGTGCCCTTCTGCCCTCTGTTAGGCTCGTTTTTCCCTTGTTTTTCTGCCCTTCTGCCCTCTGTTAGACTCGTTTTTCCCTTGTTTTTCTGCCCTTCTGCCCATTGTTAGACTCGTTTTTTGTGCCCTTCTGCCCTCTGTTAGACTCATTTTTCCCTTGTTTTTCTGCCCTTCTGCCCTCTGTTAGACTCGTTTTTTGTGCCCTTCTGCCCTGTTATTCCCTTGTTTTTGTGCCCTTCTGCCCTCTGTTAGACTCGTTTTTTGTGCCCTTCTGCCCTCTGTTAGACTCGTTTTTGTGCCTTTCTGCCCTGTTAGACTCGTTTTTTGTGCCCTTCTTGCCTCTGTTAGACGCGTTTTTCCCTTGTTTTTCTGCCCTTCTGTCCTCGGTTAGACTGGTTTTTTGTGCCCTTCTGCCCTCTGTTAGACTCGTTTTTCCCTTGTTTTTCTGCCCTTCTGCCCTTTGTTAGACTGCTTTTTGTGCCTTTCTGCTCTCTGCATCACCACATCATGACTCAGCGATACCCCAGCATCACTCAGCACCACCACATTATCACTCAGCACCACCACATTATCACTCAGCACCACCACAGCACCACTCAGTGCCACCACAGCATCACTCAGCGCCACCACAGCATCACTCAGAGCCACCACATTATCACTCAGCACCACCACAGCACCACTCAGCACCACCACAGCATCACTCAGCACAACAGCACCACCACAGCATCGCTCAGCACCACCACAGTATTACTCAGCACCACCACAGCACCAATCGGCACCACCACAGCACTACTCAGCGCCACCACAGCATCACTCAGCACCACCACAGCATCACTCAGCACCACCACATTACCACTCAGCACCACCACAGCACCACTCAGCACCACCACAGCATCACTCAGCGCCCCCACAGCATCACTCAGCACCACCACAGCACCACTCAGCACCATCCCAGTATTACTCAGCACCACCACAGCAATACTCAGCATCACCACAGCACCACTCAGCACCACCACAGCACCACTCAGCGCCACCCCAGCATCAATCTGCACAACCATTCAACAACAACTGGTTCAAATATGTTCTCTCAATGTTTCAAACTTTATTACAAATGTCACAAAAAGATGTTAATATTTCACTTCTGTTCTTGGATTTTCGTCACAATAAAATACACTGAACATAATCTTCACAAAAGTTATTCACAAAAGTTTAAGCTATTGCCATTATAAATTAAAATCACTTTTATTTAAGTATTAATTATTTAAAAAAATTAAAAGCCATTGTAATTTGTAATATCAATACAGCTAAGTCACGTAAATACAAAACATGTTGCATTACAAATGCTATAGATGTCACATTTGCGAAAGTTATAACTATTGGCATTGTAAATGACAAAGCTATTAATTTAGCTATTTTCAAAACCAACACATAAATAAAAAAAATTGTCCT
The DNA here is from genome assembly GCF_964261635.1 of Lissotriton helveticus. Taxonomy (NCBI): domain Eukaryota; kingdom Metazoa; phylum Chordata; class Amphibia; order Caudata; family Salamandridae; genus Lissotriton; species Lissotriton helveticus. The sequence goes on along the minus strand of NC_136067.1, from coordinate 1,411,492,289 downwards.
TTACAAGACCAATAGCTCAAACTTTCCTAATGCGAGACCTATTGCATTGCAAATGCTTGTTTTTATATCTGTCAGTGCTTCCTGTTGAGGTTTAATTTTCGTGACAGGCGCCTCATTGCCTACTTGTAACTATTCTCTGACCCTGCTTCAAAGGTCAGAGCAGGGTCAGAGAATAGTTGCAAGTAGGCAATGAGGCGCCAGGAAGCACTTACAGGCTTACTGCAGCAGGTGCCCAAGTTGAAGTTAATTTCTTTGTAACCCTTTTGTAAAAGGTTACAAAAAATTATCTTCAACTTTTGCACCTGCTGCTGTAACCCTGTAAGTATTTGGCTGAAAATTCGTCCCCGCTGATTTGCGGACTTTACCGCGATTTCGCGAGATTCGCGAATCGTCAAATCGCGGAAAATCCGCAAATCCGCGAGCGGAACAAATTTTCAGCCCATGCTTACTCATGATAAGAAGAGAAAGAGCATCAGCCCACTTTAAATTTGCAGAGGTACACACTCTTGCTAGCTTGGATTTGATAGTTCCATTCATCTTCTCAGGCACACCTGAAGTGTTTGGTCGGTAACTGCAATTACATTTTTGCTCAATTTGTAAGTCAGTTCACAGCAATTTCAGAACCTCAATGAGTTCCTCGATCAGTTTAAATAGAAGTAGGCATGCCAAACTGTGGTATCAACTCCCTCAACAAGAGTTCGGCCACACTCATGCTATAACTGCTCCTGGTCAGATAGGCCTAAATCCATTTAGAAAACAAGCAGACAATCACAAGTACATCTCTGAGCCCATTATAAACAAGCATTTCAATAAAGTCTGCTTGCAGTCTAGTAAATGGTCCTTCAGATTTGCCTATATGATTCATCATAACTAATGTGTGCTTACCGTGAATAATTCTGTGACAGGTGATGCATTATTGGCATAGATCTTCTGCTGTAATTATGAACTTTGTGTTGTACCAATAACCTTTAAATGCTGAAATCATACTGTCTCTTCCTACATGGGTTTGCCCTTTGGTGTCCATAACTGTCCAATGTCAGGTACTGCTCCAAATCCCTGTGTAAATCAACACACTGGCTATACACAAGCTCTCATTATTCTATTTATTTTTTTAAAACAAACTTTATTGGTTTTCTTAGTTTCTCAAGTCATACATTATGTTAGGTACTTTGGTAGACACAATTGCAGTAGTATGCCATGCATAATGTCATGCGTAAACCTCAGCATTTCAGTATTTGCAAGCAAGCCGTACCATTTCATATAGTTTACATTACAGTAACCTTATTTGGATGATAAAAAGGTAGTAACAGCATACTCTTGCAAGTGCATTTAATATAACTTCAAACTGTGAACCCCCCATCTCCCCTCCCCCCTACACTGGCTCCACTTCAGTTAGTATCAATGTTGCCCAGTGTCGCCCTGATTCCTCCTTCGCTCATTTTGGCATGATTAACAGGCATATTGCATGTGGTAACGTTGCACATGGAGCCATTCTTGGGTCAAAATCAAGGTTTTGTGCAACCCTCAGGCCACTTCCTGCCTAATGGCAGCACTCTCTGCACTGCCCCATCGTACCACTTCCCCATGCCACATATACATTGTTGGGGCCCTTGCCGATTTCCAACTCATAATTATTACACGCTTTGCAATGAGAAGTGCTAGGTCCGTGAATCGCTAGTGCACCTTTTTTTATTTTGACCGCCGGTGAATTCCAAATATGCAGTTTCCAACTGTCTCCTCTTTGGGAATGCCTTGCACCATTCTGGTGCTCTGGACGACATCTGTCCAGACCTCCACTAGCGCAGGGCAGGACCACAGCATGTGCAGGATGTCGGTATCCTCCACCTTGCATCTGGGGCAGTAGTTCTGTGTGTATGGGAACATACGCTGTAAGCGGTGTGGAGTGAGATAAACCCTATGGAGCATCATATGCTGGATACATTTAAATTTGGCATTATGTGATACCTTTTTAGGATATTATAACAGGGCAGTCCGTTTCCTGTCCTTTCTAGGTCCAAGGAACACCTATTATGTAGATCATAAAGTGAGATCCCAGCATCCACCCGAATACCTTTGTAGAGCCATTTTGTAAGATGCCGCTCCTTACCCATTAGATATATTGCTTGCACCAGTTTATACGTCGGAGGTGCTTCTCTTGCAGGGGCCCAATGCCTCTTAACGTATGCAATTATTGCTGCATGCGTCATATATAGATTGCCCGAGATCCTGTTTTCGCTAACAAAGTTAAGCCCCTGCTCTGAGTGCCCCTACTGTAGTGACTCCTCCCTCAGACCAACTGCGAGTGTTCTGTTTTGTAATTAGACCTGTGGGTGTAGGGATACCTATTGGTGGTGTGTTGTTTGAGTATGACGTACGCTTATTCCTGTACTGTAGCACTTTCCACTAGTACGCAAGAGCTGTGTGCAATATCGTCGGGCCTCCTTGGGGACCCTAGAGCGAAGCAACAGGAGTGTATGTAGGATCTCACGATTAATCTCCTGGGCTGTATATCCCAGTTTATGTAGGTTATGTCCCGCCAACCAGCATAGCAATATGCACAAAGGTCAGGAGCACCCAAGTCCCCTTTGTCTGTCTCCAGTTGCAGTTTGGCTAGACCCACCCGCTGACGGCCAGTCCCCCAGATCAAGTCAGATAGTAGCATTTCAAGTGCCTCAAATATAGGTGCATGGATTATCACTGGGAGGTTCGTAAAAAAGTATAGTACTCGTGGGAGGACCACCATTTTAGAGATCGCCACCTGACCCATTGCAGATAGCGGTAGCGAGATCCAAAAGGCCGTTTGGGATCGGAGCGCCCTAATCAACCTAGTAAGGTTGCCCTCTATTAGACCTTGCGGGTCTCTGTATATGTGGATGCCTAAATATTTGAATGTGTGCTGTGCAATGGTTAGAGAGTGCTGTCCAAATTGCAACATGACTGGGCGCACGCCAGGGTGAAAGAAGAAAGCTTGTGATTTAACCTCGTTGATAGCCAGGCGCAAGACCAATTCAAATTATCTAAAGATGTCGGGAACCGGCCCTACGTCATTGGGTAGATCCTTGGCATATATAATTATATAGTCAGCATATGCTGATAGCACATGCAGGAGAAAGGGAAGGAGAAAGCCATATCTCTGAAGATATGGCGCTCTCCTCCTCCCTCCCTCCCTGTCGCGCAACACAGCACAGGCTCGCAGGGGGCTGCGCTGCATTGTGTGAAAAAAATATCCCCCCAACCTTTTATGATTTCATTTTAAACACATAGGGCCCTATTCACAAAGATAAAGGTATATCATTGTGTAAGTTTATGTGTTTTTTTGGCATTTGCAAACAATAGGACTGAGACGTTTTTTTATGTACAGAGCTCTCCGGCCCAACTGCGGCGTCTCCCCAATCTTGTAGTTTCTGAATACCATAAAACCGTAATCTTACACATAAATGTAAGTTTACCGTAGCAAATCAGGCCCTGAATCTTCATCTTGGTTTCAATTATGACACCATCTGGTGTACAATAAATCACACAGGTCAACGTGCAAAGCAAGTTTCTGCCAAGTAAATTGACAGGACTTGAATCACAAAGTGTGAATTGATGATCATTTTCCATCCATGGACCCCTTTTAACTGAAACATTGGCTGAAACCTGATTAGTAATCTGTACACTGTTTATTGCTACAACTTGCACTTTCAGAAGAGGGGTAGGTGTGGAACTTCCTTGGAATAACCATGGAGCAGGTAGCACAAATATTTAATACAAATGATATGGTGTGGACATTCACCTCACCATCTATGGCTGAGCCACTCTGGTCTATCTCTAGGACTGTACCAAGCAAGCAATTTTACGTGCCCCTCCGGCAAAGTGTTTGTGAATTTGTCAGATCTGGTGAACACTGGGAAAAATCATTACTCAGAATCAATTGATTCTGTTGGAACCAGGGTTGTATGATAGTTTGTTTATTATGTTTTGCTTCAGCACTGGTGCTATAGGCATATTCATCTGGAATTGCCCATGATTTTGCACATTTTTAAATAGGAGTCAGTTGGGCTGGAACTTAATTTACTGTCTTGGAATGGTCTGTATTCTGCTGGATCTGGGAAAAAAAATATTTTTGATTCAATCTGGGGTCTGTTTACATTTGCGCTTCCAGTGACCAATTTTTCCACCGAAATGACAATCAGCGCTCTTCTTCAGCATATTGACAATTGTATTTGTTCCAGAATAATTCACAAACCCTCTTCCTTTACCTTGAACTTGCATTGGCGCCACATCGCTCCTCGTTCCAAAACCATGCATATCTTGAGCTCCAAAAATCAAATTCACATTCACACCAGATCCTGCACATAACACAAAATTAATGTCTAAATTCATCATCTGATTTTTAAAACTTTTCTGAATCTGTTTTATCTATCCAATCATTATCTTCTCCTTACCTTTTTCCTTTTTGTTTCAAAACAGTCTCTACAATATTTGCATAATTGAGCATTTCAGTATTTCATCAATAACCTTGGTCTGCTGGCTCAAACACCTCTGTTGGATATGTGAACTAAGTTCCAGACACAAACCCAAAATGAAATATGATACAAATTCACTAATACCCTCTCTTTTTGACTCTTCGACCCCACTGTACTAGCAATAGAACTACATAAGCATTTTATGATATGCATGCATTGACTCTTTTATGAAATGCATGTACTGACTCTTGTGTAGCTGTCATTGTTTTTGCCTAATTCACCTCTTTCTCAAATGTTCTATCACTGCTTGATACTTCTCCATGACCAGAGCAGCCAGTTCCTCTGTCACCATCCAACAGAGGGTTTGCATTCTGTCCACAAATCCTTAGGAAAGTCAATCTCAAACAATATGGTTGAATCAAACCAAAGTACTTTCGAAATAGTCACTAACCTGTTAACCTCTGTATAACACTTACCTGAATCAAGCAAAAGCTGAGAGATCGCCCCTAGACCAAGGAACAAAGGAACATGCAAATAATTCACTCTATTCATTTCTTGCAAGGAACTCTGTCAAAACTAATTCTGTTTCGGATATCACTCAAAACAACATTAGCTTTCTTTTTATGTAGCAGTCTTTCTATTTTTATACCCAGATTCCTTCTTCCATTTGTCCCTGTATTTGATTAGATAACTCCAGTTATTTATGTAGTCCACTAAGTTTATGATATGAGCTGGTGGAGTGATTAGACCAATTGTTTGTATTTCTGCCTCACCCAATGCCAATGTGTACTTTTTACATAAGCTCCTGGTACTGTGCAAATCAATGTCAAATGCCTTTGCTAGTATTTCAAGCTTATCACGAGTCTCATTTGCACACCCCACTGCTTCTCTAGTTAAATATCTCACTTCACCTGAATCATAGATACGCATACTTTTTGTGCGTCTATTGTACCTTGTATAATCTCTCCAAATTCAAAGTTTAAAGTTAGCAATATGAATTTCTCTCTTCTCAGGTGGTGCAGTAGCTACAGACTCAATAGCAGAGATCACTGTATCCACAGTAGTTGCAATTTCAAATTAGGCAAAACTGTCAATGCACTCCCAGGAACAGCACTTGTACTTTCAGTACTAAGCACAGTTTTTCTTTTATACTCAAACCAGGGTGATACTATCACCCATACCCAGATCAAGTACTGGTGATCTCTGTCTGTACATATGTGCACCATCTGTGCAGGAAAGACGTCTAGAATTTAGCAGGTAGTTAAGGAAAGTATCCTCTTCATCTGAATCAATTTCTTGATCACTTTTTTGAGTATGCAAAGCTTTGGGCCCCGTGTTTACGGCTCCTTTCGAAAGACATGAGAGAAGTACCATGTCCAAAATACCTGCAGATCTTACAACTCATACCCTTAGACCCACCTGGTATAGGTGTGGTAAATAAAATATTACCCTGGCATAATTTCTAGGCATTAACAATTAGCATGTATCAAATGAGAGGCAGAGAGTCCGTGGTGTCCAAGTTAAAAGAGCTTTATTCCAATAACTCGATTTGAGAGAGAATCTGTTCCATCACCACTGAGGTTCAGGAAGGGTCTTCTAACAATTAATCTCTGAAAATCATATATATACATTTCTCCTTGTACATAGGGAAGAGCGCTTCAGGCAGAGCAAGAAAGAAAGAGATAAGAGCATGTAGGCGTGCATGAGGGTGTATACTTGATGAGTCATAGGTAGGTGATAGGTAGGTGTCATAGGTGGGTGGTACACAGAGGAGGAGTTACATGGCAGGCTGGAACTTTGCCCTACTTGTGCACGCAACTGGATCATGACGTGCAATTGACGTGTAACTGGGGGGAGAGCTGACTTTCAGTCTAGCAGAGAGATCTTTAGTGTCAGGGCGACCAGCACATCTGGTACTATCTGATATCTTGAGTCCGGGATGTATTATCAGAAGCAAAGGTTGCTCATCTCTAAAAAGACAGAAAGGGCATATATTTCTTCGTTCATTACATGGGGGCTGTGAGCTTTTTACAAATGCAAGTACTGTAATTACATTTAAACGGAGACAGGAAGGCTAGGTCTCTATCTCTACGGACGGGTTCTGTTTATTCTTGTTAACCGGGCAGGAATGTGATTCTGTACAACAAGCGGATAACTATTGTGCAAAACACTGTCTTGGCAACCCTTGCTGGGCCCTATTCGGCTGAGCTAGAAGTATGCGAGGTCAGAGATACGTAACTGCAGCCTTCAGTGTGTCAGAGCCATGAAAAACCCTTAATTCAGAAAGGGTTCATTACGATATTTATTTAAAAGTGCACAATGCAAAATACATGGGCCTTACTGCTAACTTAACTTTGTTACATGGGAGACTTAATTACTGGCATCTTAAAGCAGGGCGTGATTGCAGAGGCCTTGTGATTCAGGCCACTAAGAGAAATATGCATGGGAGGCATGCACATACATGTAACATAGGGTATACGTAGGGGGCATCTTGGTCAGGCAAAATTTCATTTTCCTCATTCCCTCCTTGTCCCCTACGTAACCCTTCAGGATACATCTATATTCATGAGACCGTATATTTGATCATACAGCATCATTTGTTCGTCTTTAATCCTTTGTATACGTGGATGTGGAACACATGCAGTTGCACACAGGCCGCAAATGGCCGGGCCACACTGCAGACAGAGACAGCAACCAAATATCATAAGTAGGATCATTCCTAGGAAGGCCAACACTTTCCATCCCCAAGCCGATATTACACCCCAGAGCCAACTGGACCAAGTCCATGTGCCTGGGTCTTGATGTATATCATGAGCAATCTTGTGGAGTCGTGTTATCGCTGCATACACAGATGGCGCGTTATTTGGGATGAAAATGCAACAACTAGATCGGATCACTCTACAAGCTCCGCCCCTATCCGCCAATATGACGTCTAGAACGAGGCGATTTTGAAGAACGACAAATCTAATAGCAGACTGTTCCTGGGTCAAGTTCGCCAGGGCAGATGCAGTCACATTCACTACTGCTTCAAGAGTCCTTGTTAACTTGTGTATCAGTTTACTATTTTGGACGGGACCTACAAAGAAAAAGAAACCTTTGTTGAAATCTGTATATTGCTCCCAAGCTGTTTCAGTCTGATCAATCCCTGCGGAATCTGTCTCTCTTTTTTGTCTAACATGTTCTAGTCGTGAATCTCTATGATAATTGGATGGGGCTAGAAAAACGGGTGGAAGCAGGAACGCTATATAACATGTCCCACCCCAGTCTAAGGGCAGATGTACATAGGCTGTCTGACCGCAAATGAAATAGGTATGGCGTGATGTTTTGAAAGAAGACTGTCCTTTATCATTAAACTCTACCACAGCGTTACACTCGCTGTGTCCCATGAGTACTGAGCCCTTCTTTCTGACACATAAATCACCTTTTGCTGGCAGGACTGAAATAAACGGTGGACCTGTATTTTGCTTGGGCTGAACATTTAACATTATAAAGTTAACGGATGCATTTCCCTGCTCATACTCTTCATTTTCTAGATCAGTTCCTTTCCTTTGGGGAAACCCTTTTTCGTCTGGGAAACATGCTTCATTCATTACTTTATTCAGGTTTCCATATATCCAGCCACCTGGATAAGCTATGTACTTTCTATCTATTGAGGTCATTAAAGCAAACCATGCTCCACATGAACCATTGTGTGAGAACGGTAAAGGATAGAATGGCAGAACTCCCTTCGTTTTCTGATAAGGGGGCAGTTGGCCACATACCCAGCAGTCAGTTGCATTGCTGGTCTGGTGAGAATGGTGTAACATACGAATGAATGTATTGTTACGTAGTGCAATTCGATATGACAGTTCATGAGGTGGCAGTTCACTAAATGTATGCTCTATGGTGCTGTTACTGGAAGAGTGTACATGTGAGGAAATAGGAAAGAAAACATGTAGTAATAAACTGACACAGATCATAACAATGCACAGAATAAAAAGAATGATCAAAGTAACTATACATCTACTGCGTAATAGCTTGCAGTATTTTGCTTTCATTTGGGTTTTCTCACTATTCTCGTCTGTGATCTTATACATGTCAGAAATCTAGTCTAACCGATTCACCACCGAGTGGACTTAGACAATTAAACTACGTCTGACTTACTAGATCTTAACTTAGATTTATACTCCTGCTGTGGAGTCTTTTCTAGCAAAGGCGGCGCAAAGTCTGTATTGTCCTTAATTTTTTCAAAAGTTCCACATTGTCCAAAGTATTTTTTTGCAGTGTTCCACTTTAACAGCGGTCCTCGTGGTTAGTAGCACCAACTTCGGCGTCTTCCAACGTGGCTCAAGGGGGCTTGATCGGTCAAAATTCCGGATGAGGGTAAAATCGCCTGGTGATATGGCGTGCTCCTTGACCTGGGTGTTGTCAGGGAAGGCGGCGGCAACCTGTGAACGACAAGAAGGTAGTGCAGACATCAAGGAAGCCAGGTAATCTGTCAGCATGTTACTGTCAACATCAGTTATTTTTTTTAGGCATAGGCGTACCCCACATATTTGGCGGTCTACCGAAAACCACTTTGTATGGAGATAGGCCTGTTCTGGAATGAGCTACCATACGCATGTAAAAGAGGGCAACCGGCAAGGCTACCATCCAATCCACGCCTTTTTCTGCACAAATCTTTGCGAGTTTTGTCTTGATTGTCTGGTTATGTCTTTCTACAAGGCCTGCTGCTTCGGGGTGTCTTACACAATGGAACTTCCAATTATAACCCAACAGAAGAGACACTTGTTTCATTAATTCAGAGGAAAATGGCTGCCCGTTATCTGAATAGATGACACGGGGCAATATCTGGGGAAGAACTCGCGCACTAATTGCCTGGCTGTTGTCACAGCAGTGTAATCTGGAACTGGATATGCTTCTGTCCATCTAGACAGTGCACACACTACTACTAAGACATACTTGTAACCTTTACATCTGTCCATTTGGATATAATCCATCTGGAGAACCTCAAATGGGTGGTCAGGAGGATGAAATCCGCCTTGTTCCACCGGAATGCCTTTACCTGGATTGAACTGGCAGCAGATCATACATGTTCGTAATTTCTGCACGCATGTGCTTGTTACACCAGATGTTCTGTAAGCTGTCTAACATTGCCTTCTCTCCCAAGTGTGCTGGACTATGTGCATCCAACCTTGGTCAGTCTGGACCCCTCCTTGTTCAGTCCATTTCTTTATCTCATCTGTAGTGGCATGTGTCTGTATGTCTAGTACATCTTGAGAAGGATCCCTGACTGTCATGCATTTTGTCAGTAATGGTGCCTCTGTCCTTGTCGTGTCTGTTGGTGTCTGGGCTGTAAGTTTAGCTGTTCGGTCTGCCAGGTCATTACCCTGGGAAATGGTGTCTGTAACTTTGGTGTGAGCTTTGCACTTCAGGATAGAAATGGCTGTAGGTAAATGTATTGCTTCTAACAGGGCTTGAATAAGCGGACCGTGCTGGATCTTGGTCCCATGGGAGGTCAAGAAACCTCTCTCCCTCCAAAGTACCCCGAAATCATGAACAACGCCAAAAGCATATTGTGAATCTGTATAAATGTTTACTTTCAAGTCCCTAGCTCTTATGCAGGCTTGTGTCAGAGCGATGAGCTCTGCTGCTTGTGCTGATAGTGTGTCTATTCTTTGTGTCTCTATGACCTCAGTAACTGTGGTCACGGCATACGCCGCTACTAACTCTCCTGCACTCGTTCTCATGCATGATCCATCTACATAGAGCATTAAGACTGGGTCTGGAAGTGCAATATCTGTCAGGTCTTGTCTTGGTTTCGTCACTATATTCATTACTTCCACACAGTCATGTGGTGGTGCATGTACTGTACTTGAGGGCAAAAGTGTTGCAGGGTTCAGAATATTACAACGTCTGATCTCTATGTGTGGCTGAAATAATGACAGTTCAAATCCTGTCAGTCTCGCTACAGTCAAGTGTTGTATCTGTGTCCTGTTTAAGAGAACCTCTACTGCATGTGGTACTTGTACTATCAGAGGGTGTCCTAGCACTATCGAGTCACTTTGTCTTATGGCTAGGGCTGTTGCTGCAACTGATTTCAGGCACGCAGGCTGAGCCTGGGCCACTGGATCTAGTGTACTAGAAAAATAAGCACACGGCTTGTGTTTTCCTGCTTGAGCTTGTGTGAGGACAGATAACGCTGTTCCATCCTGTTCAGTTACGAGAAGCATAAAAGGTTTACTGTAACATGGAGTCGCTAAAACTGGCGCTTGACATAATGCTCTTTTTAATTCCTCAAATGCCAAGGTATGTTCTTGTGTTAGCTGTCTACCCTCCTTGGAAAGCAAGTGTCCAAGGGACACCACTTGCTTTTCACAGAATTGCAGCTTCGAAGGGGACACTTTGTGTCCCTTGTCTGCCAGAAAGTGTAAGACTGTCAGTGATGCATTTTCGCAGTCTGGTTCAGATCATGTTGTAATTAGGATGTCGTCTACATACTGTATCAGTGCTGTGTTGGAAGGCATGTCAATACTGTCCAGCTGTCTCTTCAATGCCTGACTGTAAATACCAGGGCTCATTGCAAGAGCGAAACTCCTGCCAATTATTCTGTTTACACTACGAGGGAAAACTATTCATTTGCAAGCATACTATCTGAAGCCAATGAAGCTTTCAGTGCTGGCTGTAAGGAAGAGCAACTTGACCCCCACCTTATATAAACAATTTCTCTGCGGCTCATCAAGTTTTTTCTCTACATTGCCTTCCCCTTCATCGTGATGTCACCCACAGGGCGGTTCCTCCACCCTTTCAAAACTCTGAGAGCTAAGAACAGCTGCCAAGTTACTGAAGAGAGACCTTAGTCAAATTGCAAGCTTTCTTTATCTGCATGCGAAGGAAGCCTGAGTCAGTTGGAGGACTGCCAACAACTTGTCCGCGGAAAAGAATTGGGGTATGGCCAATAATAACAAGACAGGCACTGCTCGGTGCTCCAAGAGGGAAAAGCCCTCCCTTTACATAATATCTTTCCCTGGGAGTCAGGCCACTTCAAGGTCGAAAAACACATTCTCTGTAATTCAAAACATATCTGTACCCAGGCCAGACAGCTAACCAACATTCTCTAACTTAACTGAAGCAAATTTAAAACGTGATAAAAAGCATCCTAAAATCAGTAATTAATAAGGACATATTTTTTTATTTTTGTCGTAACCTAGACACATGCTAGCATTTTAAAATAATTATATCATAAAATATTGTCACTAGCTGCAAAGGAAAAAAGAAACAGAACAACATGGCATGAAAACACACCACATTTTACTTTTTGAAAATAACATGTGAAACACCATAATTTTGCATTGCATAACCAAGATTTTCATAATTAAGTGTGCAAGCTCTTCTATTCTACCTATGAAAAGGGCCAGATTCATCTTTTTATTCAAAAAACCATGTTTTCTAATTGAGTGAATTAACTGTCTTTGCATACTCTTTGCATAACTTTGCATACTCTTTGCCGCGCATTCTAAAGGGCAGCTTGCATTGGGAAAAATAATGTATATTTTGTAGAACACATTTCTATTTAAAAAGAAAACACACGGTTGCATTACACTAATTAAAAGCACATTCTATGATGGGTCTGTTTTATATTTTCTTCTCAACCGTGCCTTTGAAAGGAACCCTCAGCCGTGAAAACATTAAAGCACCCTCTGTGCAAACCCTTATCTCAATCCGACTGATTTATTTACAACTTTACCGCCCTCTGAGTCAAACACATTAAATCAAGTGTTCCAAGGCAAACCCACACGAATACGAGGATAGAATGTTAAATGAACACTTCTATACTCTCCATGCAAAATGTTACCATTCAGTCTGCAAGCTGACAAAGCACATAGGCAGACCCAGCAACCAATGAAATAGTTAAATCAAACCATCAATCAACTAAATACTCACTGACTTTTAGTGTCAGCTCACATAACCATGCATGTGAGCTACACAGCCATGAAATCGTGCCAAAACGCACTTCCAAACTACGCCAAAAAGACACCTTCCCCTCCACCAATTTCCTTCAAACTACTTTGCCGCAAAACTAGACACTCCCAAGTTTCAGCCGATCCCGCAGACTCAGTTAAGAACTATTTAGCACACCACGAAATCTCGGCCTAAAAGCACGCTCAAATCAAAACAGCTCCATTTTCCAAAAATACACATTAGCCAAACACACCCTTCCGCCCAAGCCATAAATCTCCATAATTCAGCACACCTGGCCATCCACCTCCTCTACCGCTGATCCAACCCCCGGGCCCCTAGCGCACCTGGAACACCCCCAAAATAATTTCTCAATTTTCAGAAAAACGCCCATTGGATAACATGGCAAATCGCACCTCCGCACATGCTTTTTCCACCACTTCCACAGCTCAGATCCTTTTCAAATTTGGCATCACAGTAGTCCAAGCGATTCCCTAAATCCTCACCAAAGGGCAACCAAATCCCTCCACTGGAACGGGTACGAATTTCCGCTCAAAAACATGCCCCCTGCAAACACCAAAAAACGCCAAAATCCCTCAACACCTTGTTAAACAGCATGTTAAAACAAATACTGCCTTCTCAATACAAGATATTAACTCTTTGGCAGCTGAAGCACGATCTTTCCCCAATGACTGCAGTACATGGGAAAGTCATGAACTCATTTCTCCACGTTATCACATAACACGTACGCACATCTTCAAAACGTTTTCTCCAAGCACTTGAAAGAGATCCAGCTCTCTCCTGCCAAACGTAATGATAACATGCTCTGCACAAACCATAACCACATGGCGCTATTCACAAGCCATATTCACAAGAAACTCAACAAGTCATAATAATGACATGCTCTTCATAAACCATATTTACAAGGAGCTATTTACAAAGAACTCCACAGTAAACTTATCTGGCCGATGGGGCAGAGGGAAATCTGCGTTCACGTAGTCTGGTGCGGGCTCTTCTAGATAGGAGGAAATAAAAGCCTCTGATGCTGTCGGCTTTATTCTACATACTCTAAATGATACAGGTGGTGGCGTTCGTGACCTACTGGGACTTACTGAGGTGGTCACTCTAGCTAGTTCTTCTGAGAGGACGGGATAAATAACAGTAATGACGGCATTTCTTTCTCTGTCAGTCTGTTCTGTTTTGACCCGTTCCCCCTCCTCCCGTAGTTCTTTTTCTTTGGCTTTTTCCCCTGCTTGTCTAGTTCTATCTGCTTTATTCAATTCTTTCTCTATCCTCCTATGTGACTCTTTGCGCCACAATTCAATGGCATCTTTCTGAGAGGGTCTTGACTTCTTTTTCCATAGCGCTTCCTCTACTCTCATAATGCATTCAGGATCCCATGTTCCCGAGATAGGCCATCTATACTGTTCCTCTAAGTCCTTTGTATAGTCTACCCAGAAATCCAAAAAACAAAATGGCGTCTAACCCATGCTTATTTTACATATAATGACTAGGTGTGTCTCTAGGCGGGATGTTAACAGACTCTTCTAGTATACCTTTTCTGGTCCCTATCTGACGTTACTTCGAAAACAATGGCATGTTTGAAACCAATATTCACAAAAATAGACTGAAACAATCAACAATCATTCACACACAAACAAATATTAAACACTAAAACAGTTACAACCTAAACTGATACAGAGAGCTAAACATGTACTTGAAAAACTTTATGCACTGAAATACAGTACAGCCATACCTGTCTCAGAAATGAGACACGTCTTTACCGTGCCCACGTTTTACCGTGGACCCATCTTGACCGTGAACATGTGAATGAACACGTCTTGACCGTGCTCATGGAAATGAGGCACGTCTTTACCGTGATCACGTATTAACGTGAACCCGTCTTGACCGTTTTCATGTAAAATGAACCCGTCTTTACCGTGCCCACGTTTTACCGTGGACCCGTCTTGAACTTTATGCATTCCCCATAGTGGTACTCACCGGGAAACAGGACTTGAAACTTGAAGGCCTCGGATACTTGATACTACGCGTTCGCCTTGGAACAGGTGGACCTCTGGAAACCTCGGACCTTGCTCTCTCACGGGTGGGCTCTGGTTGGGATGATCCGCAATCCTCACCGCCTCGTGTGGTTGCCTGGTCACAGTCCGTCTCCTCCGTGGGCCTGAGGGAGTGGCAGAAAGTCCTGCTGGTGCGCACTTTGAAGTCCGTCACGGCTGTAGAAGGGGGCAAGAGCTGTACCTACGTCACCGGCGCGTGGGGAAAGGGATAGTGCCTGTTCGGGCGCCAGATTAATGTGGTAAATAAAATATTACCCTGGCATAATTTCTAGGCATTAATAATTAGCATGTATCAAATGAGAGGCAGAGAGTCCGTGGTGTCCAAGTTAAAAGGGCTTTATTCCAATAACTCGAGTTAAGAGAGAATCTGTTCCATCACCACTGAGGTTCAGGAAGGGTCTTCTAACAATTAATCTCTGAAAATCATATATATACATTTCTCCTTGTACATAGGGAAGAGCGCTTCAGGCAGAGCAAGAAAGAAAGAGATAAGAGCATGTAGGCGTGCATGAGGGTGTATACTTGATGAGTCATAGGTAGGTGATAGGTAGGTGTCATAGGTGGGTGGTACACAGAGGAGGAGTTACATGGCAGGCTGGAACTTTGCCCTACTTGTGCACGCAACTGGATCATGATGTGCAATTGACGTGTAACTGGGGGGAGAGCTGACTTTCAGTCTAGCAGAGAGATCTTTAGTGTCAGGGCGACCAGCACATCTGGTACTATCTGATATCTTGAGTCCGGGATGTATTATCAGAAGCAAAGGTTGCTCATCTCTAAAAAGACAGAAAGGGCATATATTTCTTCGTTCATTACATGGGGGCTGTGAGCTTTTTACAAATGCAAGTACTGTAAATACATTTAAACGGAGACAGGAAGGCTAGGTCTCTATCTCTACGGACGGGTTCTGTTTATTCTTGTTAACCGGGCAGGAATGTGATTCTGTACAACAAGCAGATAACTATTGTGCAAAACACTGTCTTGGCAACCCTTGCTGGGCCCTATTCGGCTGAGCTAGAAGTATGCGAGGTCAGAGATACGTAACTGCAGCCTTCAGTGTGTCAGAGTCATGAAAAACCCTTAATTCAGAAAGGGTTCATTACGATATTTATTTAAAAGTGCACAATGCAAAATACATGGGCCTTACTGCTAACTTAACTTTGTTACATGGGAGACTTAATTACTGGCATCTTAAAGCAGGGCGTGATTGCAGAGGCCTTGTGATTCAGGCCACTAAGAGAAATATGCATGGGAGGCATGCACATACATGTAACATAGGGTATACGTAGGGGGCATCTTGGTCAGGCAAAATTTCATTTTCCTCATAGGAACGGATTGCCTTGATACATAACACCCAGGGGTTAACAACCGGGATTGGTGACGGAGAGGTCTCAACTGATGCGGAGGGAGGGTGGGGGTGGGATAGGGGAGGGGAGTGTACTTTTCTGTTGTCTATTATGTTTCTAAAAGTGGTGTCTGGGCCACGGTGCCTTGAGGTTTCAATGAGATTTGCATTGCCGCGAGGTCATCCCCAGGGATGTAGACCTTACACCCTGTGTATTGCTTTCTAGTTTTCGCTCTGCCGGCGATTGGATGTAGGCAGATAGCTGTGTATTGTGCATTCATCACCACACAATAAAAAATGATTGATTCTAAATGGTACCTAAATGCTTCTAGTCAATGTCAACATTCATTGTGCCATCCACTAAAGTAGCACTGTAAAACATGCCTCAGACCTTCCAATGCAGCCTGCAGAGCAGATTTAAACCACCATTTCGACCTGACTACATTTGCCTTTCGCCAGGCCTAAAACTTCCTTATTAATACTTACAAATTACCGTTAAGTTAGGCCCTAAATACACCTAGGACAGGACACCTGGTGTTGAAAAGTAGGACATGTGTATTTAAATTTTACATGTCTTGACAGTGAAAACATCGTAAAACTGTTTTGCACTATTGTAAGTCTATTTCTCACCTTGACTAACACTTGACAACCCTTATTACATTGAATAAGTGATGACATGTGTTTGGGTATAGACAGAGTAACCCTTCTTCCGCTCAACTGAATTGTAAATTGAAATCCTCTTTAATGGTAAATTCAGATTTTAAGTTATTACTCTACAATGCCAAACCAATTCCAGTGTCCAGAGTCACATGACCGTGAAAGGCTCTCCTGTGCTGTGGTATGTATTCTTTCCAGACATGGGAACAAAAGGGTCTTGGGTGTGGGGCAGGCTGTTCTGCTCCTGAGCAGGGCATCCTGGGGGGTGGTACTCAAGCCACCCTGAGTTTTAAAGGGAAGTCTCAGGACTATGTCCCCCCTTGTTGACATCTAAAGCCTGCCTGCCCTGCCACTGACAAATTCAGCTCACACATTGGTCTGCCAGCCTTTGTTTGTCTAGACAGGTTGGTGTCAGACCCAGGAAAGAGGAAAGGTTAGACAAGGGAGGCATCCCTCACGCACAGTTTGACACTGCAAATAAAAATAGCACCTTCAGAACCTCCCATCAGAACACGTTTGGATCTGTGGAAGATTCGGAAGAAGGTCTGCCATCGAAGGAAGACTGTACCAGTGTGTCTAGAACCCAGGATCCTCAGATGTGACTCCAAGTGTCAGTTGGCTGAACTCCTGGTGATGGACACAACAAGCTCCTAGGGGCTTCGATGCAACTGCCCTCTGACCAACACCTGGACCTGCCTGGATCTGCCGGAGTCCTGCTGCTGGCCTCTGCTGGAGTGATTCCTGATCTGTGTGAGGTACACCACAGGTCCTGGCTCCTGGACCCTTGTCAAGCATCCGAGTATAATATTCCTGAACTCTTTGTAAAAAGCCTGATGTTTTGGGCTTTTCATGAGTGAACTCTTCTTGCTGAGAGGCGGCCGACTGCGACGCCTGCCAATACGAAGGTCTAGTGACCTACCTGCTTTTTGCATTAGTGATGACCACTTTGCAACCCCAATGACTGCTGTGATTCTTCCCAACACGAAGCTCCAGCAGCGGCCTACTCTTCGCGCCAAACATCCATCGTTCGTGTCAACTACCAGTGTTGTGGTCTAGTGGCGACTACCCCCTCATGCCGACATTGACCGCCACGCGGCCCCTCCCCCAAAACAAAACTCCTGCCAAGGCATGGAATTTGAATCTGAGAAAGTAAACTTCTCATGGGGCAAACCTGTTCCCTAAAGCTGAGCGGCACTAAAATTTAGTAATCCTCAACTTCTGAGTTAGACCCGGTCTAGTGTGACCCGATACCCGTGAGAGGCGCTTTGTGCTTTTTGGTGCTATTTTTGTCTAAAACTATAAAACCTCATAAATCCAGTTTTACGTATTGGATTTTTGTCTTTCTTTTGTCATTTTATATCTTGGAGATGTTCTTATTTTTCTACATTGATTTGGGACTTTCTTTGTGTTGTGTTTTCACTTTATTACTGTTTGAGCACTGCATAGACACTTCATACATTGCCTCTATGGTATGCCTGACTGATTTTGTGATAATCTAACAGAGGATTAAGCAATGTTTTATTTAGTGACTTTTGTAACTCACCATTACAAGGATTGTGTTTATTGTTTGATTGGGGCTTCCATCCCTCTCAACTAAAAACCGAATTTCTTACACTGAGTAGTATTGATACATACTCTGTTATCATTTTGGAATCCTATTATGGCAGACAATCCAGAGTGACTTTCAATTCAAAGGTTGCTTTGAATGCGAACTTTGAAAACTGAAGAATTGAGAAATTATGTCATGCTTTTTGTCCGTCATCAAAAGGAAGAAATTCTGGGTTAGATCCCAATATGGAGTGTTTCCCGTCGCCTAAACTGTTCGCCACTTCCGATGCGGCTAACTTCTCTGTAGGCTAACATTACTCTGTCATCGTCAAGGTGGCGGTATTGCACCAAGGCTATTTAGATTTCACAGTTGTGCTGGCGATGTTCTAGTGGTGGGTTGCAGACAGAGTGATTCCGTTGTGGGACGCGGTCAACATTGGACTATTCCTGTATCTGCAGGATGGATGCTAGTATCACACACCTGATGTGTTTTACCTAATTGTTTGAACCTGCATACCACACTATAAAACACACACCATTTCAGACCGTGATCTTTTGCCATTCCAACATAGCACAACCTTTTGCAGGAGAACTTCTGTTCAAGTATGCAGGGTTTTTTGCTCCCTTTGTTTCTTTTTTTGTCTGATCTGTTTAATATTAGTTTTATATTTAATGCAATATACATGTGCTAATACTGTCACATACATACAACATCCGCATAGAGTAAGTGATTTCAAGACAGAACAGTTGACATATCACAGTCTAGACACAGTGACATGTAAAATGATATGGGGAGACATATGCAAAGTCAAGCAGTCGGGCATAGTACACATGGTATCAATACACAACACCAGAAGTAGCCAATGACTTGGAACGTCAAATCACAAAGTAAAACAGCAAAGTCAATATCCTTCAAACAGTCATAATAAAGAAAAAGAACAAGGCCAGAGATAAGTAAGCTTGGGGTACTATATAAAATTTCATGATTTAAAATCTGGCAGTTTGAGGTACATATGTTGGGCTCACGGTTGTATGGCATTAGAACGCGGGCTTTTACCACGCGTGCCATTACAACGCTGTTTTTACAATGCAAGTCGTTACAACGACTTGCGCTGTAAGCGCTGGATGGTGGAATAGTTTAATTTTCTATTCCAACTCCAGCCCACGTTACAGTAGGGAAGGTGTTGGAAAAGAAAATTAAACTATTCCCTATCCAACAGCGCCCTCCAGCGCAAGTCGTTGTAATAGCAGCATTGTAATGGTAGCGAGTGGTAATACCCGCATTGTAAAGGCTGTTCCCCGGGCTCACTATTAGTGTAGTCCAGTCTTTGTCTGTAAATGGTCTTATTGATGCTGTTTCCCAGTTAAGGTGCAATGATGTAAGGGGTATTGTAGTGTGGTGCTGCAATACCTCAGCCAACCAGCTTTTCAATTGTTGACCCACACCAAGCACATGCAACTATTGCTGGAGCACGTGGGTTGCAGGTTTGTGTGACATGTCGCCCCACTTATCACTCAGCGCCACCATCAGTGCCCTAAGAAGAAGAAACTGTCTCGGAAGCAATCCCCCCTCTGCCATCAGAGTCTCATATGGAATAAGAAGCCCTTCCTGAAAGAGGTCACCTAATGTTTGGAGTCCAAGCTCATGCTATACTATCAGCTCTGCCAATGTATACATGGTTAGACCTCTGGGTGTGCCAAGTATTGCCACTGCTGGAGCTTATGGCTTGATCAAGTTAGCAAGGGAGAGGCTACGACAGAAAAATCGGCATGATGCCCATAACATTCTTGAAGACGGTAATGCCGGCTTGGTGCAGGGGTGAAAGATGTAAAGGATAGCAGCTATAGCTTATGCCGGCTCCAATGAGGTAGTGTCCTCAAGCTACGTGCCTGCCAAATGCTTAGCTACCCACTGGAGTTGGTAAGCAAGGTAATATTATTCGTAATTCAGTACTGCTAGCCCACCTTGGTCTACAGGTAAATATAACTATATCAACCCCACTCTGAAGCGGGATATGCTCCAAATGAATTTGTGAAGCGTCTTCTCCAGATAAGAAAAGTAATAAAGGAGACGAGGCATTGCACTGTTTCGTGTGCATTTTTCATTTCATTTTTCAGTTACTTTTGGGTTACCAAATTCATTTAATTTGATTCACTATAATGGCAGGAAGGAGAAATCCCCTTTTTACAGAGGGAGATCTGTCAGTCATGGTGGATGAAAATATAAGAGTAGAGCCACAATTAATTGAACCCCAAGTCCAAAATACAACCATATCTCAGAAAAGGCAAATGTGGGCTAGACTCGTTGACAGTGTGAATGCTGTAGCAAACAACCTGCACATACAGAAGGAAATAAGATGAGGTGGAACGACCTTCAGGGGAGAATGCGTTGCCTGGCCTCCAAGTGTTACCTGGAGGCACAGACGACTAGTGGTAGTTATCCCAGTCCCCCATTACAACTCTTTCCCTTGGAGGAGAAGGTCTTGCAGATCGTACATCCTGAAGTCTTGACAGGAATCCCTAGTGGAGTGGAGACTTGTAAGTTATACTTTTCAATGTGTCACTAAACCTAAGTGTCCTGTTTGCTTTGAAGTTAGCTGTTGTAATGTGATTAGCACATTGTTTTATACATAGAAACCTGAATATATTAGTAACATCTTCTTTGGCTTGTTTGTTTGAATGTATTGTGCTGTGCTTAAGATAACAGGTTTCAATCTCCATTACATTTCACATGCTTTTATGGTGCTTTTAAGTGTTTGTGGACCAAATAACATATATGTGTTTCATGTAGTAAATGTCTGTTCTCTTTTTACAGCAGATTGTCACTAGGTATGTTCAAGTTGCAGTTTTGCAAGTGTTGTGAATGTTTTATTGAAATAACTACAACTACCATATTGCCTTGTTTCTGTTTTGTGAAAATAATATCACAATGTAAATTTGCTCATTCTCCCTTTTCTATTCACATATGGTAAGTGTCATTTATTGATAAATCTCTGCTTAATACTCTCTTTTGAAAATTGTTGTGTTGCATTATGTATTTTTGTCCTTTTCTTGTCATGTAATTGAATAATATAATTAGTTTTACAAATCAAAGTTTATTGACCCAATAATGTCAAAGTATGTAAATCTGTATGCTGAATACAAGTGGTATATGTCAAAAAGTTACTCGGCACTGGTTATATGATGAATAATGCTAAACATTCTTCTAAGTTGTGTAAATGTCTGTTTTTTAGCCTGCTAGGCTTGGAATGGTTAATTTCAGTTTTTAACGTCTTTATTTCGAAGTTTTCTTCATAAAAGACAGCATATAAAACATATACAAATGTAGAACTTTATGAAATACAAATCTTTAAAAAATACTTTGTAAACAGACATTTTCTTTTAAAAAACAATTAAATTTCATTACATCAAAAAATACGTTATATTTCCTTAAGAGTTAAAAAATATTCAATTTTTCCAGTTTATACTTTAGACAGCTCATATTGGTATGGTCCTACTGTTACTATTCCATCAATTATCGCCTTTAATGCGCCTGGCTCTAATGATCCAGGCCCATCCAAGGTATTTTGCCATGCCAATGGACAACCACTCAGCTGTATTAGATCTTAAAATATGCAATGCTTCTTCGCACACTCGTACATTTATCCTTCTACATATGGGTTTAAGCCATTTCCGACGTGGTGCGCAGTAAGCAGGGCAGGCGAAAAGAAAATGGCCCAATGATTCCCTTTGCTCACTACAGAAGGGGCAGTACAAAAACAAGTTTTTTTGCCATTTGTTGATATATTCCCTTATTGGTAACGTGTCATCTCTCTACTGTGTTGTTTTGAATAGTTGAGTAACTGGTATATTTTGTGTTGTTATAATTTCTTTTTTCATTTCAGGATGTAGTTTTGTCTGAAATGTATGATGTGTAATGAATTACAATACAATGTAAACGTATAATCATGATATTGAATTCCTTTCCCCTTTAAGTTTGCAACATTTTTTACTTAAAACTCATTGGATGTATAATAAACTCTTTAACAATGTATTCATTTTTTGACATTCATAATAGGTCCAACAGCCAGCGCATGTGTCCACACATCTGTCACTTAGGGGACCTCCACTCCAGCCAAGGATAAGGACTCCAGGGAGGATTCTGCTCCTGAAAGTGCAGATGAAATGGATCGTCCTGGTCCATCTGGTCTGCCTGAGCAGACGACTCCTGTGGGTCTAACTCAGCACATGCCTACACCTCCCACCCCAGCTGCTACAACACCTCAGCTTACGGATACTTCCACCTCCTGTGTCAAAAATACTTCACACCCTGCTTGTGCCCCCTCGTCCTGGTTGCTGTTGAGACAGCATCACCGCCACCTACAGTTCAGCCAGGACTCAGTGGGATGGGGCCCACTGGATCAAGGGCACAGGCTAGTGGGGGTAGGGGTCATCGGAGTTTGTATGTGGGTCAGCAAAGTAAGGCCACTGAGTTCATTGTCACCCAGGCCACAATCAACCGAGTCTTGAAATCCCTGCATCAGTCCCAAGACATGATGGGCTATGTGTTTACAGAGCTCCAGGAGATGGAGCAATTGCAGAGAGAGCACAATGTACAAATGGAGAATTCAGATTTCAATGTGGGCTCCCTGACTTGGATGCTGCATGGCATTTGCACACATATGTACAGTGGTTTTCCAGCTTTTACTCCCCTTTCTGTGGTCCAACAACATCTGGGCCAACTACATCTGCCTCAACCACAGAAAGGGAGGCCCAACCACAAGAGGCAATACTTGCACCCACCTCAGTCCTTGCAACTGTGAATCCACCAGCCCCCCAGAGGAGCACACGTTTATCCAGACTACCTGGAGAGGATGGCAAGTCCACCACTAAGAGACGCAGAACAAGACTAACAAAATCAAAGACTTGTGATGTAGTTCTTTACTATATTTATTCATTTTTCTCCTTCCATCATACATTTTAAAATGTAAACAATCAAATGAATATTCATATATGAATGAATTGCATGTAGGTAATGTTTCTCACAATTTTCTACCATGACAACAAAATACAAATACCCCAAACTCATCAAATAATATGTTAGTAAATCTGAAAAAGTCTGGTCTGTCAAATCTTTTCTTAAACATAACTAACCAAACCTAACACAAATACTCAGTGCCATTTTTACATTTCCAGTTCCACACCTTCCCACCACAGAAGAAGGGGATGTATTCAAAACAATCATCAGATTCAATAGGCAAAATATTATTTAATTATATCATCAACTGGAGCCAGATTTTCAGTTTCATAATAGGAATTGGACAACAATAACACTAATCGTGATAAATCCTGGTAGAGCTACATTTTTTGGCAACAGGATCATTCCAATACACTGTTACAGTATCTGGGGGTATGCCATAACCAACTTAAAAGTGGGATGCTATAAGAAGTTCTTTTTGCAATGAAGAAACACATCTACAGCTTCATGCACTTAACACAAAAATCACATTTTGCCCTTGTGAAGAGAGATTGGTATGCTTTGTGTCGATTGCCACGTGTGTTTGGAGCAATTCAAACAGCACAAATGGGCTTGGTGCCAACATGCAACAGAAAACAAGTGTAATGCAAGCTTGAAAACTTCCATTCAAATACTGTGCAAGATGTCCCAGTACAATATATGCACATCCAAAATCTGTGTGTGTCCTCCACAGGATCAACCCATGTTCCCTTTGTACTTTGTAACAGCAGCATGTAACTGCAAATGCCACAACTTTAATCAACTGATGTTCCCTTTGTACTTCGCAACTGCAAAGATGAACAATGCAAAAGAAGATATCGAAATCTGGGCTTTATTAGCCCAAAAGCCTGTTCCACTGGCCTCCATGTTCTACCACGGGCTTTATTGGGCAGACTTTCCCTGGAGCTGTTGGATTCCTCAGCAGTGCTAACAAACATGGTCAGTTAGGATAAGCTGAGTCTCCTATATGAGATTTTAAAAAATTAGCCAAAAATGTAACACAATTTTAGATATTCGAAGATCATCAAAACTTTACAATAACCAAACAATATAATGACAGTACTTACAAACAAGACAGGCCCTCTCGGGTCCAAGTTGTAACATTTGCAGGGGTATGTTGCTGTTCTGTGGTATAAAAGAATCGTTGGTTAATCCTGGAACAAGCTTACACATGCTTGTGATATACAAATATAGTAGGCAGACAACTGACACATTCGTTAATGGAAGTTCTTTCGATTGGGGCACACTTGTTCTCTGGCATGTGGTGGCACTAAGGCAGTATGTGTACCATCAGTTGCTCCAACCATGTGTAATAGTCGGTCCAAGGCATGAAAATCTCCCTTCACATAGGCATTATACTGGTTTGTAGGAAAGTGAATGAAGCTGTTATTGTGTCTCATCATTGAAGGAAAAACTTCTTTTAGTACACCACTGAATGTTGGTTGTGATATTCCACCAGATACTGCCACAGTTTGTTGGAATGATCCTGTGGCCACAAAATGGACTACTACCATTATTTTGACAATTGGTGTCATTGACATGGGATTCCTATTATGAGGCAGACGATCTGGATGCAGCTGATGGCATAAATCAAGAATTGTTTGCCTATTCAATCTGATTTTTTTAAATAATATCCAGTTCTTCCATGGTGGCAAGGTCTGGAAATGGTCGGAACACTTCATCTCCTCATTCTCTTTGGGTCGTCTCCTCCTTCTCTATGGGTTAATTTGTTGCATTTTTAAAAAAAAGAATTGTAAATGTTTACAAAGATATTTTAAAATTAAATAACACTTTTCATATAATTTTCAATACGTATACATTTTTTAAACATAATTATACAGAACCCAATTATGTTTGCTATAATTGTTTCTCAAAATGAACATTTATTGCATGTGTAAAATATATATTTTTTAAATGTGTAAATAATACATTCTTAATGTATGATTTACAATGTTTTTAATTTTGTCTGCAAAAATACCATCATCGGTGGTAGAAACATCACCGCCCAAATCTTGCATCAAACCACATTAAGGCACTACATTACACTTTTTGTAAAAACAGATGAACAACATTAGCATTTTCTACATGTAAACAAAGAAGCCACCATTTTGAGTGGTGGTGATGCACTTACAGTCACAAACACACTATTCCAAAATCTAAAATGACAGACACCTGACCTTGCCGTCTGGACATTTGGAATTAGTTGTCCGCAGCGAAAGCTGACTGCCTAGTAGGTCTGAAACTCCACAATGGACCCAGCCATAGCCTAACATGTGTGAAAGTAATGTAAGACAGCCAATGGATGTGTCTATCACCGTTGACGATTTCATACATCGTGCACATGTATGCAGTGTTTCAAAAAAGCTCACTTGCCTCCTAATACTACAGCCAAAAATCCCTCCTCAAATGTTACTGCTGTTTCTGACCTCTGGGAGGCACGATGCCTGGACGAGCAGGTGACATGGACCCAGCCTTCTCGCCAGAGGAGGTGGAGTTGCTGGCCACGGAGGTCCTGTCTCTGTACAGCCAGCTTTATGGCTCAGCATAGGAACAGGTACATGTTTAAAATGTATTTGTAAATCTAACTGTTATTTTTATAAGCACAGGCTAGAATGGCCTTTTGAGTTCCTGAGTGAAGTGTAGCGATTAAAGTGAAGTGTCATTTATTTTGTACTTTACATAGAACAATGATGGTGTGCTATTTTAAGTACTTTATGAATAGAGAAAATAACAGCATTAGTATGTGGTGTATGTTTTAAGCCCTACATTTTATTTGGTGTTAATTCTGAGATATATCTATGTATATGTATGAGTTTCATGTGAAATGTAAAAATCTCACATCATGCAAATTTAGAAACACGTCATATTTTCTTTACAACTGTACATATATGTAATCTTTTACATACCGGATAAGACGGATGTTTCGTGTGTGTTTAATCCCACAAATCACTCATCTTAGATCAGGTGTCTCCAACCAGTCATTTGGGAGCTACCACTAGCTCCCAGAGTAGCTCACCTTCAGAGTAGCTTACAGCCTTGAGTTCTTTTTCAATGAGCGCAAGGTCATATTTTCAATTCAAAGGCTGCAGATAGCAGGGCCTGACAATGAGCAGTGCTCAGTCAGATTTGTGGGCCAGGCAGGGGCGGAATCACAGAGCTGAACAACTGAAGTACTGAGGTATTTGACTCTTAGAAAAAGTTCCCTTTCAACTCAAAATTGGGGTTGTGAACAAAATGATGCTTTTGAATGCTTTTAAATGGAAGAAGAATGACTTGGAGAGTCATTAATTACACAAACAATTTAGATTTCACTGGCTCTCAGCTGTACAAATATATCCCCCTAATACGCACACATGTTCATACACTCCCAAAATACCACGCTCTCACTGACACAAGTGGCAGTTCTTTGCTAGTGCTGTTAGTCATAGTATTTAGTTCAAACCATAGTATCTGGCTATATGGACATTAGGCTTCAAGTTAATGTAGCGCTGGGCGTAGGATGTCTGGTTACAATGTGCAAGTTGTTTAGCCTTCAGTATTTCACAATGATATACATTGACGAGAAGTAGCTCTCATTACATAAAATGTTGGAGCCCCCTGGCCTAAGGATGCTCCTGGCCTGGATTATTGAGTTTCGGAAATGACATGCGATAATGGAAGTAAACAGGTTACAACCAAAGCATTGCTTAGTGTTTTATTTTGGCAGAATGAAGAATATGATATATTGTGTAGCAACTTTTGACTAATGCTTGGGATTGATGTAGTAAAATTGTGTTACATCAATATGGAAAAACAACAAATCAGAGAACAATTATTTTTTTCTTTCATTTCTTGTATTCCTATAGATCAACGCCCATCGGAAAAAATACATTTGAAAGGCCATCACCAAGAAGGTGCATACCATGGGGGTCTACAAATGGTGCAGCAATTATTGTTGGAAGAGGTGAGAAGACCTACGACGCTGGAGCAAAAAGTAATCAGAAGTCCATCTGAGCCAGTCCTCTGAACGTGGGAAGCATGTGCACCACACCTTGACCCCTCTAATGGCCTGCATACTTGCTGTGGCCTGTCTGGAGCTAGAAGGGCAGTTGATAGTGCAACATCAGCATGAAGGGGTTACCTTTTTGCCATCAACAGTAAGGTTGACACATGGCAAACACACAGGAAGAGTTCTTGAAGGTGTACGTTATGCACACATTTTAAGATGATGTGTTTTGTATATGAATTTGTGGAAAAGGATACCACTGGATATTTTTGAAGGATTAGTTCCAGCATACACATGCCTGCCTAAACAACAAATAGCAACAGGTTGCTTGAAGTTACAAGGACAGTAGTCCCAAACAGGTCACTAGCCTTTATTGTGTCCGGCGTGATGCTCCTTCACTATTGTGAATGATGTAACATAAGCTCTTTTACAGGTTACTTAGCATGAAATACACTTATGATACATTGGATGTTCCAAACGTCACATTGGTAAGTTGGTTTAATACAAGAATCAGTGAGCCAAAATGATTAGTAAAATCCTAATAAATGGCTAAATTGTTTATTCAAAACATATGCCAAATGTGTTTTGAATCAAAAAAACTATTTCAATCATGATAAAAGTGACAGATTTTCATGATGTCTTAATCCTTCACATATGTGCATGTAAGCCAGTATGTTCTTTTAAAAATAATTGTGATAGGCATACGATTTTTGGAAAAACACAGACAGGAATGTGTAAACATTGAGAATAGAGTAACACAATTTCCTTCGTTATGTTGATGATAAATCAATGATGGAGAAAAACAGGATATTTAAAGGGACTTTTGCAGATGGAATGTTCCATGAGATATATGTTGGAGTATCCCATCTGTAAAACTCAAAATCAGGCCCAACTCATGAATCATGAGGCAAATGTAGTGATGCATCAATGTGTAATATGTTGTATATTGTGAATTACAATTGAATATTTGATGTAACGATTATTTATGAATCAGAGTAGGTATTATTACTGTGATGTTGTAACAATTTGTGCCTAAGGTAAAAGCCAGCATTTTTTGTTAAACAATTTCACTATGGTGAAACAAGCTTGAAATAACTAGAGATATTTAGGAGTAAAATGTGAAAGTGTTTTTGCTCTGTACTGAAGTGGAAGTGGATTATAAAGGTGTCAAGGCCTATGCATTTACCTATGCTCAGGAGTCATTTGTCAATTCACCAAGTTTTCTTAAATTCTTCAACAGCATAGGTATATACATAGTGAAGGATACATTGATAAGCTACTTCGGTACAGAATCCATATAAAATGTATTGCATTTGAAATATACTTTAGTTAATTTAAGTAAGTTTTACCATTGTGAAATGACCAAACAAAGGAAACTTCCTTTCAGTTTATAGAAATATTGGTACAAAAATGCAGTAGTTGTTGACACAAATGTATTTATATATTGAATGTTGTGACTTTAAATAATGCAGATGATTTGGCCTTGTAAACACACAGTGCAAAGGTGGCCAAACCGTTTCTGAAAATATTGATGAGATTACGATAATGTAGAACCGAAGTTTAAGATCCTTGAAGCAGGTGAAATATGAAAATTTGGAAAATGTTTTGTGACCAAATTTCATGATCAGTTCTGTTTACACAGATATAATAAAACTATTCCATATGCCATTTCAGCATCATCAGGAGCAGGTAAAGGAGAAGTTGGCCACATAGGTGGGGTATCAGCAGACCACTGTGTTTCAGGTGCTGAGACCACCAACACCATGGCAGGGAGGGCGAGGGTACTGGCATGGAGGCCATCATCTTTGGAGGACTCCACAAGCGACCAGTCCCTAGTTGTGAGAGACCCTACAGCAACTGTTCCACCTGCTTCCTTGTCCACCACTCAAAGAGCCAATTCCACCCCCCCTTGCTTCTCCCCAGTTTGCCTAACCTGTCCCCCTAAAAAGTGTTGGGTGTCCTTCGCTAAAGGCACCTCACCCCCTGCACCTGTCCCCCCAGCTGTGCTGAGTGAGGAGGCTATTGACCTCCTACAAAACATCCCTGTAGGCCAGACTGCACTCCTGAATGCCATCCAAGGCCTTTGTTGCCACATTCAACAAATGGTAGCATACCTGGAAGGCATTCATAGTGCTATGACGGGCCTGCAGAGGGCATTTATAGGACTAGCTTACTCATTGACTGCAGCCTCCCAACTAGGCCAACCTTGTGCCCCAACTCAGGCCCCTTCCCCATCCCAATTTCCAATTCACAGCCCTGTCCCAAGCACACTCACTGCCTTGCATGCACCCACTACAACAGACACAAGCCCCTTAGTCTTTCCCGGTGCCTTTGACATGTTCTCCAAGAACTATCAGATCTCTGCAATAAAAAAAAAAATCCTTTCTGCTCCACTGCAGGCAAGAAGAACCAGGCTGAGATTGGAGCTGGCACTTGGGAGCCTAGGCCTTAAGTGTCAGGGGGACCTAGTAAAATATCACATTAAAGTCCTGTGGGCCCCATAGCTTAACCTTAAATCCTACTATAAATGAATCTTCGAAGAGGAGGTCACCCATGGCATACCCAGTTCGCAAAGACAATCAGCCATCCGAGCATTGAGCCTTCTTACCTGCACACTCAGGAAATATTATACTCAGCATGGAAAAAAGCTGTGAACAAGCAGGTTTTGCAAAGCTCATTGAGCAGGACATTGAAAGGCTCTGGTATAGTTCCATCTCATTGTCATTGGATGCCTCCTACATCCCGGTGAAGGATCAGCCTTACTTTCAACAAGTACTCTCAGCCCAGGTACACAGGAAAATCCTCCTTTTGCAGTTTAGCATTTTGCCAATTTTGGACTTTAATCCCGCCTGGGCGAGGCAGGATGAGATAATCACATGCAGAATATGTAACTATAAAAAATTTATATTTCTTAGCAAAGTTTGACATTTGCATCGTCTTCTGGGCAAAATTACCTGGTGAAAGCCACACAAGCCATGGACCCGTGGACTCCCCCCTTGTCTAGTTTTCAGAAATGTTCAGGTTCGCTAGCTTTGCTTAGATCTTAAATCCACAGCTACCCACATAGCAAAAAAAGGCCAGGTTTCAGTGTAAAAATGTGATGTGCCCCCATGTTGCCTTTTGGGCCGTCTCCTGTCACGGGCACTAGGTCTACCCATACAAGTAAGGTACCATTTTTATCGGGAGACCTGGGGGAATGCTGGGTGGTAGGAATTTGTAGCTCTTCACAAATCCCATAACGTTCAATCACAGAAGTGTGAGGAAAGTGTGTTTTTTTAGTTAAAGTTTGCAGTTTGCAAGGAATTCTAGGTTCAAAAACCTGGTGAGAGCCACACAAGTCACCCCACCCTGAATTTCCCCAGGTGCCTAGTCTTAAAAAATGTACAAGTTTGCTAGGTTTACCTAGGTGCCAACTGAACTAGAAACCTAAACTACAAAGCAACTCACTTTGCTAAAACATGGTCAGTTTTGAGCAGAACAATATGATATATCCATGTTGCATTTTGGGCCGTTTCTTGTTGCGAGCCCTAGTCTTACCCACACAATTAAGGTACTGTTATAATCAACAGACTTGGGGGAATGCTAGACTGCAAAATAAAAATGGACAGTTTTCAGTGGAAAAAAAAGGCTTGTCCATGCTGTGTATTGGGTTGTTTCCTGTTGCAGGCACTAGACCTACCCACACAAGTGAGGTACCAAATTGTTTGGAAGACGTGGGAGAATAGAATTGTAGAACATTTGGTAATACCGATTGGAGATCGCTACATTTTGTGCATTTCAAATGTAAGCCAGTGTATAGGAAAGAAGACATTTTGAAGAATACCCCCTAAATCATTTGCTAAGACAGATTCCCACACATTTCCTCTGCTGCTAAAATCCATATCTTGTTCCCATTTCATAAATACATAGGTTTCCTGGATACCCATTTTCTCCACTATATATTTCCCCATGCTAATTGGTCTATACTCGGTACACAATGAAAAACAATTGTACAGTGCATTTCATTTGTTGGCTATGGATACCTTGGTTTCTTGGAGATCCTACAAATCCCATATAACCCACAACCCAAAGCGTCTAGTGGACGTAGTTGTATATTGCTTTTGTAAATCGGCCATCATGACAAAAAGTTACAGATGAAAAAGTTGTCACAAATGCCAATTTTTCCTACTCATTTTCAATATTTCTTTATTTCAACAGTTACTTTCCTTGGGAAAACCTTGAGGGATCTATACTCATGACTCCTTGTTGAATTTTTAATTGTGCCTACTTTTTAGAAATCTACAGCTTTCCTGGATCACCCTGGGTTTTCCCAAATTTTCATCTGAAGCACTTTATTCCGGATGTACGTTGTTACAACGCATGCTTTTACCACGCATGCTTTTACAACGCAGGTTTTTCAATGCAAGTCGTTACAACAACTTGCGTTGGGGGGTGCTGGATAGTGAATAGTTTAATTTACTATTCCAACTTCAGTCCCCGTGGATAGTAGGGAAGGTGTTGGATAGTAAATTAAACTATTACCTATCCTAGAGCGCCCCCCAGCGCAATTCGTTGTAATGACTTGTGTTGAAAAACCTGCGTTGTAAAGGCACTGCGTGGTAAAAGTTGCGTCGTAAAGGATGTTTCCCCTTTATTCCTATTGTTCCCCAAAAACTCAATATGTAGCTATATTTTATTTGTGTTCCCTCTTGCTCTAAGGACTAACTACCCCAAATAGCCACAAAAAACAACAACACTGGGGGTAGGTGGGGTTCGGCACAGTAGTTAAGGGGTTAAAGCTCGACCCTCTGTTGTCATTGGTCCTGAAGAAATCACAATTACATTTATAGAAAGAGAGGCAGCCCTTTGCCCCTCTTTCTTTTTCAAAAGGTAAAATATTGCATTAACTGTGTACACTGAAGTCTTTTGCTGCCATGCAGGTAATCCACTTGGAACTTGAGATAATAGTATCCTTATGGTGGGATCTCTAGCAGTTTTACGCCACAAATTTCATCTGATCCACTGTGAAAAAACTCTTTGTGGGTATTATTTCATGTGGAAATAGTTCTTTAAAAGAGTATAAATATCATATTTCGAGAAAACTTTCCTTTGACTCTGGAATTGCTTGATATTCCACAGGAACAACTCGAGTCCATGATGCTGTCAAGTTTGAAATTCCAGGTAAAGTGTAAAAACCACAGGCTTATTTGACATTGAACTGAGAACATGAGGTCTGTCTCTGTGAAGCTCAATTTAGATGACTTGTTATTATATATCCGAGAAGCTTCAGCAGACGTCTTTCATCTCATCCATTTTCAGGGACTTTAAGAAAGCAGCACTCCTTTGAGTGAATTGGGGCTAATCATGTGCCATCCTGTTTCACAATAATGCCCCCACAGCCAATCCAAATGGGCGCCACTCCGCTAGCCTGGAGGACAGCTGCGGTCTGTTATCTAGGGGTTCGTCTATATCACTCCAAAAAGTACCTGTTTGATGGTAAACTCAAACGTGCCTGCATGCCCTTAGATCGCAAATCTGCTCAATCTCACATTCACAAGCAGGGTAGCACTTTCTAAAATTATCATTCTCCCCTGCCTCCTATTTTATTTTTTAAATGTTCTGGTCTTTCTCTAATGTCTCTTTTTACGTCATTTGGATCAATTGTTAAGAGACCTTTTGTGGCATGTTGGGGGGTGACGTGTGGCTCTTCAAAACTTCATCTGCCAATGGGTCAAGGAGGGCATGAGGTGCCATCCTTCGAGACCTACTACCTAGCGACACAGCTCCAGTGGGTATCCTGATGGCTGGCAGCAGCAAACCTCTATGAGGCAAGCACAGGAAATGGTCCTCTGCCTTCAATATAGTACGCCAGCTCTTATACTCTACTGTCAACATACATCATTCCTGGTCTTTACATAGGTGGATTGCCCTAAAATGACTAAGTATGTTTTTTTAGCTCATGAGCAAAATCACTCCATAGGCCTACCAGGTCTCTTAGGTCCACTTATGGCTGAACAGCTTTCGAAATGGACACAGACACATTAGAAATAGAGGGAGACCTCGTCCAAGATGCCTAGATCATTACATTCCAGCAAGTTCATCAGGTCTATATTATCCCCCTGGGACAGTTACCAATATATGAGCAGTTAGTGGTGGCACTCCAATCATTATGAGGAGCACTGGATGAAGAACCAACTGCTCACGCAGTGATACATACTCTATACCTCATGGGTCAAGTCAACACCTTATCACATGACTATACAAAGCTATTAGGGAACAAGCAGACATACCTCTGGTGCACCTTTGATGCCTCTGGGAGGAGGACCTAACAAGACCTCTTCCCCAAGCCGAGTGATCTAGAGCCCTGGTGTAACCTAAGACTGTTTCAAGGAACGCTCGTTTTAAAAACATCCGATATATGATCCTTTACAGGCCTTATCTTACACCCTCTCGACTAAATCATATGTTCCTCACAGCCAATTTTGCTTGTCCCCGATATCTCACACAGGCTGCTGATCTCCGGCATATGCTCTGGTCCTGCCTCAGTATAGCAAGCTATTGCCATGCAGCACATGCTTCATTAACAACAGTCACAGAACTCACCACATTAAATTCATTGGAGGCCACTGCCTTAGGCATTTTCCGCAGGCAAAAAATGTCATGTGGTATTGGGGCGCTTCGCCAACCTCGCCCTCCTGTTGTCCAAGCGTCTATTAACCATGCACTGGAGGGTCCAACACCCCCGGCTCTCTCCCAATGGTGTAAGGCACTACTCAGACTGGGAGAAGCAGAAAGCTCTTCCCTACATTGGCAGGAAGCCTGTTGTGTATGCCAGCTCCCTATAGCTGCCACCTGAGATACTATTCTCATACAGTACAAGTAACTGGCAGAAGAGGACCTCCCTCTCTGACTATCTCAAATTTAACCCCTTCGACGCTGATGACGAGCTGGGCTCGTCATGAGGTAGCCTCCTGCTACGCTGATGACGAGCCCAGCTCGTCACGTAACATGCGGTTTCGCATATCTCAGCGTACGAGCGGAATTCCGCCCGCACGCATGCGGTTAAAGGCTTCTGGTCCCTGGCTACCCTCCTCCTCCATCACAGTATGCCAAATTTCACACCAGCTCCACAAATGCAAATCCAAGTACTGTTTCACATCATTATACCATTCTCGCTCTCGCTCTCACTCACCTTGATTTCTTTTTCCAAATTCTGCAACCCATTCCCATTATTCATTGTGTGCCCCTCATCCTTTTAGGACATATAGGGAGACAATTTTATATGGTAGCTCGTAGCTGAAGGATTCTGAAAATGTATATCATTAAAACCCAGTGCATTTCACTCCTAGCTTATTGTTTGGGCAGGTACCGAACCTTGGTTTCTGTCATGTGCTGAATTTGAAATGTATCTGAAGATTGCTACTCATTTTTTATCTTGTCCTGCTACAACTGCCAATGTGTAAATAAGAATGCTACTGTTTCCTTGTTCTCATCCTGCTACAAATCCTAATGCCTATGGGCCTTACTATGACTAGGGCGGTCTGTTTGAGCTCTGTGGTCATGGTGGTGGTCTGTGAACCACCAGACTGGCGGTCCACCTGCCGTACTTCGAGTTTGGCGGTTGAACCGTCACAAAACCACGGTCACCACCAGAGATCCACGATCCCTGGCAGTCTTACAGTGGTGTGGGGCTAGTAAAATACTGGTAATGCATCTGTGGCACCATCAAGCATAATAATATTTTGCTCACCGCTACAGTTTTAGTTTACATGGTGGTGCTACTGCCATGAACAGTGTGGCAGTGTGGAAACAAAGGGGGCCCTAAAGGGTCCCATGTTGCATCTGCACCAGGGGATGCATGCAGGTGAGCGCATGGTGTGCATGCACCCTCAGTGCCTGCAGGGCGTGGACTTAACATTCTGTTCTGTGTAGTTACGTGCACTGATGATCCAATTGCTGTGCCTTGCTAAGGTTCACATATGAACCTTAGCAGGGCAGTGCTGTGGACCAACTGGTTCAGGAACGCCCGACCTGGATTCCTGTCAGAATCCAACAGGTGGTTACAGTATGGGTTTGGCTGTCTTGGAATGGGGTGCTGGCGTGGATGCCCACTCCAAGACCACCAAATTCATAATGAAGCCCTAAATAGGGATGTTACATGTCTTGTTCTCATCCTTCTTCAACTGCTAATGTTTAAAGTTGATAACGCCCCATAACATTTTTTAATCATGAGGTCTGTCATATGCTTTTATTATTAAGAATGAATGTGTTACAACTGAGGGTAGTTACATGTGCATGGCAAAAAATACCTTTGAAAGGCAGAAGCTGTGTACCTTGCCATTATGGTGTGCAAGATCTTGACCAATTATTTTTATTTGTGCAGCTTTGCACTTTATACTCCAACGATTCTGAAACCACTGTTTTGATTTGGTATACTGTTTGTTGAAAAAGCCTACGTATTTATTATGACCCCCATAATGAAATGAAATGTTTAACAACGTTTTTTACCCTTGCACTGAAATTGGAATTATGTTAAGCACTGCTGATTTGTATAGCACACTAATAACCTGAGAGGTTACCCTGATGCTTGCATGCCAAAACATATATCTTTTGACGGAATCTGTTTTATTCTTAAGCACTAGAGAGCCTATTACAATGTGAGTCGGAAATCCCCCGACTGCAGGTCGAAGGCTTTTCAACACACATTGTAGGTTTCACATCCAACAGTCTTATTATGGTAAAGGCTGTCAGATTTTAAACTGGCCGGTTGGACCGACTGGCTTCCGATGGGCTCAAAGAATATGTCGGCCAGTTAGAAGCCGATCCTAATCCCCTATGTACGGCGTTTAAACTGTGGGGATTATGATGTTGGTTTGCGACAGGATTTTCATGCTGGGCTTTCCGACATTAAAAGCCTGTTGAAAAGCGACTTTGGAGGCCCCTAGCAGGGCCCCCATGTCCCTGTAGGCTCCTGTTGGGGGTCTGGGGGGGCACCTATGGTGCCCCCTGTAAATCCCTGCACTGTGTGTCAGGGATTTACACAGGCTCCAATTTCTCCATGGGAGCTTGTGCTACGGCCAGTTTATAGCCGCAACACAAGCTACCATAGGGAAATGGAGTATGCTACAGCACCATGTGTGGTCGCGTTGTAATGGCGGTGTCTGGACCGCCGACTGGAGGTCAATTGGTCCTGCGATCGCAGCGATGTGTGGCGGGCAGGAGTTCACCTGACATCGTAATCAGGCCCTTAACGTTTTTGGATCTTTTCGGCAGCCTATCTTATACTGTAAGTGAATTTTAATATGATTACTTAGATATCACAGTGATTTCAGTCGAAGGCTTGGATCTCTTAGCACTATGAATATACATGTCATTGCCCCAAACGTGTTGACAAGAATTCACTTCTCTGTCTGGTTGTACACACAGAACTCTGCAGTGATCGCATAATTCATTTGAGCTTTCATAATAGAAAATAATGCATTTAATGCTAATTATATTAACCTGCATGTATTTTTTATTTGAGGTGTAGGCATTGAAGGTGAAAGACCAACAAAATTGTTGCAAGAATATTTTGCTCTTTTCTACGACGTTGTGACCCCGCCCCCACACTCACTAACCCCTCCTCATTGCACTCAGGGGCTGAGGTCTCTTACCTTGTTTTGCACTTCAATCACAAACAAAACCACAGTGATAAATATATCTTAATGAATGTGCTTAATAAAAACGAAGAATTTCATGCACAGTAGGTGAAGGCAGTAGTAATAAACTAATGGCTGAAGTGCATCAGGAAAAGCAATCTTCTAGCACATTTAATTTTATTGCATGTCATGCAGTATGTAGTCATGCACCAAACTGTAAAACAGAGGAAACAGAGCTTCTTAAAAACGGGCAGTTGTGGTATATGTGCTTTCCTGGGATACATTAAAATTCCTCATGATTTAGTGATTTGTATGCTTATTAAATAAACTGAGCGTTAGCTCCCCTTTTTAGAAATTGCTGATAGTGCACCAACAGTCATAGAATTCTTTATTTTTCCTCTAACAATTACTGCTGCTTTTGCACTTCGCCAATGCCAAAATCAACTTAAATCCTACCCAGAGAATTATAGTGTCTGACCATATCCAGCATTTATAGAGGGCATGTGGTTAAGAGCTATTCGAAAAATATCAAACCATTGCAGGATAGATGTATTCCGAACATTATGATTAAAACTTCATATCTAGTGAGCATGGCACGGGGAAGAAGACGAAAATAGTTTACATAAATCAATTTACAGGAACTCATCATATAGAGTATCTGAGTTGGCACTGTAATAAACAGAAAAATACACACTACACAGATTATATATATACCAATCCTTAGGACACCAACATTTAGGCCACTGTCTTGGGTGCCTAAAATGGAATAAATGGGTAATGAGTTAGAACACCACTGTTTCATTCACTGTTTGAAAGAAATGCAGTGAAAGACGGAAAAAAACAATAATGACCAGCACACCCTGGGAGACAACTCCCAGGGTTTGTGGGTAATAACATTTTTGGTTTTCAGAAACAAACCCATGCTTTGGGAGTTTGTTTCTTCAAAACCAAAAGTGTGGCAAATTTGGTGGCAGCCATCCACCAATTTTCTTGTACAGTAAAAGGAACCGCCGTATGAGGGTCAGGTGCCACCATTGTCTAAGGGAGGAGGTACACTTTAGGGTCATGCCCTTACCATTACAGTCTAAACTCTACTGTCAAAGATCACCAAAAACATAATTTGGTTTAATGCATTGGAGAAGGGCATATCTTTATGCTTTTCCACAAGTTTCTTCTGATTTCCTCAACAATAATCAAAATGTGTCATTCTAAAGTCACAATTAAATTAATTCATTTGAATTAATTGCATTGTCCGTTCTTAGGCTATGCATAGCTTCTTCCTGGCTGGATCCTGACCTCCCACTCTTTACACATTGGTTAGCTCGCTTTAACTCAATTCACACATTAGAGAAGGCATTATATGCGAAAAAGGGTCTCAGAGCTAAAAAAGGGACTAGTAATCTGGGGTCCCCTTTCTCACTGGCTAA
The DNA here is from genome assembly GCF_964261635.1 of Lissotriton helveticus. NCBI lineage: Eukaryota > Metazoa > Chordata > Amphibia > Caudata > Salamandridae > Lissotriton > Lissotriton helveticus. Next base: position 1,411,454,250 of record NC_136067.1, on the reverse strand, counting down.
ACCACCAAGATGAAATGTGGGATAGCCCACAGAACAAGTCATCCCTCTCTACTTATATGTATATGTTAATTTTTTTAATACGGTACTATCGCACTGGTCACTTTACTGAATGTTTCTATTTTTGTGAAAATACATTTTTTCTTTTTTTCTTAAAAGTTATTGCTGCTGTGGGATAAAAACTGCCGAAACGAACTTTTGATCTTGATGTAATGTACAATGGGTTATTTGTGATAACGAAGTCTTTCATTATTATTTTGCTTCCTTAGAAACGGCCTTCTATATTTATATTTAAATATACTTTCTCTTTGCGGGTGGAAGGGGGGTGCTGCTATTCTTTGGTCAATTTTATTTCTTCTTCTTGTACTGTATTCGCTTTTTTTTCACTTCAATTGAAAAATACATTTAAAAAAAACCAGAATTAATTGCATCGGTGTGGTTTATACAGTAGTTGTTAATGTGGACATGCCAAAGAGCCACAATATGAAGCTCCCATGTAAACCACAGTGAATGTAAGACTACTGAGTCAGACTCACCATCCCAGCCCACGCATACCATCCTTTGACATGAGTGTACTGCCCCCAAAAATACTTAATACACCAACTTGAAGTTTACAAAATACTGTATGGACCGTCTAAAAGCAGATATTTTTAAGCCTTCAAATGAGAAAGGTTTGACTTCTGTGTGTACAGAAGAACATAAACCCAATCACATGCCAACACGTGGCACTTGCCGTTTTGTTGCACTTGCCAAATTAGGTGTACAATTCTCATTGATTAAAACACACCTTGCTGCAATTACTTCTTACAGAAAGTGACCCTCTCACATATTTTTTTAATTGTTCCTCTGATAAAAGATGGTTTGAAGGCGAGTAAAAAAGTATTTTCATTGATTATGAAGCCATCTTGTCGATGGGAACTTAAGGTTGTGCTCACAAAACTGTTAGTTACCTATTCAAACCAGTACACACAGCTTCTCTACAAAATCTGCCTTGCAAAGCTGCATCCCTGATTATCGTCATGTCAGTTTGTAGACTCAATAATACTCAGCCGTTGGGTTTTCAGGAACCTTAAATGCTGGCCTCTTTTCCAATCCCATAAATTGTCTCAGACTTTTAAGTGAACTAGGATTACTTCAATGCCTGTATTTTTAAAAATCGAACATCTCCTGTGGAAACTACTTACATGTGTAAGTTCAATGGTTCTTAACCTATAGTCTGTGGATTCCTGGGGTCTGTTGCATCTTTAGGACCTCTAGACGTTATTTTTTGTCAATAATCATCGGAATTTTGAGCATAATTGTGTAAAGATGGCTCGTACAAGGCCAATAGTTTCATCAAGTAACAATAATACTTAAAATCTACTGGACAACCCCCCAAAAATATTTGATACATTAGGGGAGCAACTAGTGGTCAATCTGAGCAACCATGACACAGGGCGAGATAGATGAACTCAATAAAGGCATGAAATGTACTCCTACAATGTGGAATATTCAACATTTACAATTCACCTTTGTGTACTGCTCACCATGTTTCACTATATTTCACTTCACTTTGTTTGGTTCACATGTCCTACACATGATACACAGTAAATTAGATGTACATTTAGCTGTAATCATTGAAAATCTTGTGTTCACGCAGACCAGTACTCAGCTCTGTAGGAATCCCACCTCTCTATGTAGTGCACCACAATGGAGTACACTGTGCAGAGAGGGCGGGAAGATCCTTATTGGTTTACAGAGGCAAAAGTAGATCATGCTAATGCTCTATTTTTGTGGTATTGTGGGCGAGCATTTAGGCTGATCAGAGGTTGGTGCTAAGCATTTGTTGTACTCACAGAGACAATAAATGATACACACACTCAATGAATGAAGCTGAGACCAAATTAAATAAATAGTACTTCTTTTTATATAAATATTTAGACTAAGAACTTCGGGTACAAGGTGAATACTTTTCGCAATATGAGAAACTCACAGTAAATGCAATATTTACAGTTGTGAGCAGTTACACACAATGCATTTCCTATGGAAGGAAAAAGGCAATAGGAAAATCAATGCAATACAGTTACTTATCATGGTTCACTTTTTGGAAGTGGAAGGTTCGAGGGCCAAGGTCCAAAGTTCCAAAGTCAAGGTCTCCGGTGCTTCCAAGGTTTCTCAGAAAGCAGAGAGCAAGGGGGCTTTGTAGCTGGTGCACTACTAAAGAAGGGGGGTACTTGTAGGCAAGTCTGAGGACTCTCAGGGGAAGTGGAGGTTGCAAGTGTTCTGATGCCACAGGAGCACAGCTAGTTTGAAGATGCCCTGGCCAGGAGGGATGTGTGAAGTGAAAATGTGCAGCTGGGCAAAGGCGTGCAAAGAGACACCTCACAGTCAGAGGCTGGCACCTTGGAGCAATTATTCTGGAGCTGCATGGCCACTGCTTAGGTGGGTCTCCTGAGTCCTGATGTCTCTTGTCGGTGCGGGTTTGTTGTAAAGTTGAAGTTCACCTGGACTCAGTTTTGTAGGTTTTTGCAGCAGGGGGTCGGGTACCCCGGGTAGTTGTGTCTTTCAGCCCTGGTGAGACCAGGTCCAAGACTTGGTGCAGAGACTGAGCTGACTCTCCAGACCAGGTCTACCTTTCTCTGGTACTCGGAGACGATGGTCAGGCTAGGGATCTGGATGACGCTAGACCAGACTTCACTGTTTTTGATACCTGCGGCTGCAGGGAGATAACTCTTTTATTTCAAGGGAGTTCCTTAGCAATTTGCAGTGCTGAAGGTCCAGCTGGGTTTGTGGAGGGCACCCAGTGATGAGAGGAGCTGGTGTATGGTGATTGTTAAGTTCTATGGTGGTAGGCAGGAGTTTGCACCCAAAGTCCACCATGAGGTCTGCAGTTCTTGGTCCAACAGCGTTACTTCATTCATCTTTTTCTTGTGTCACTGGATACTAATTTCAGGGTATGGGGATGCCACCTAATTACTACATTTAGGTGCTTTTAAGGAGAGTGATGGGTAGTGCCAATGGGTCCCTTACCTAGGTGTCTACACCCTCTATTATGCCCACCTCCTGTGGGAGTGGGACATAGCCCTAGTTCTGTTTTAGAGAAGTCCCACCATCTTCAAGATGGTGGGCACTAAAAAATGTACTTCACCTCGCCTTCAGCACCTGAGGGGTGGAGTTGGCAGAGGGGGGTGCACCCCCAACTCTTTATTTGTTTTCCCACCAAAAGAGGGTGAGGACAGTAGGGAGGCCTGCTGCTTATATCAGGAGAGGCTGGGATTGTGCTCGATAGGCGGCAGGGCCTTTGAAGCTTCCCTCTGCAGATGGGTGACTGGGGAGGTGTGAACACCTCCACCCAGGGCAGGCATTGTTCTCAACCATTGAGGGTCCAGGCACTCACCCCATGAAATTAGAACTCTTTTTTGTGGTGACAGGCTGGCTTAGACCAGTCAGTGATCACACTAAGGGTTGGTAGGATTCAGGGTACCACTCTTAGAGGTTCTTGGTGTGCAATTATTAATAAATATGACACTGGAATCAGTGCAGGTTTATTAAGACTAGATATTTGGTACAGAACATCCCATAACACAGTGAAGCCATCATGGAGTGGTAATGATGACTGCCCAACCCATGTACCCTCCGTGGCATACCTGTTCACTTCGAATATTCTAGAATTGGCATGGATATTTCAACAGTGGAATAGCAAAGTGGAGACCGGGGGGAGCTGCGGTCCACCCCGGGCTGCCTACTCCCGGTCTTAGCTGCCATTGTGTGGCGGCAATCGCCCCAGCCCCCCACTCTACACTGTGGCTGGCAGGGGGGGCAATCAGCAGAATCTCACCAGCACCCTTCCACTCTTCAATGCGTCCATGGGTGGCAAACATAGAGACCGCCACAAGCAGCCAAAGGGCTAGCTGCGCCACTGTATTGCAGGTGCATATCTGCTCATGCAAATAGGTCCTCACAGGAGATATAGTGCACCCTGCTTAGGACTATAAGGCCTGTTAGAGGGGTGTCTTACTTATACCTCATGCAGTGTCTGTGGGCATGGCACATGTCAACTCTTCAGTTTTGTCTGCAGCAAGGCCCGCAGTCTGCAATGGCAGTGTGCATGGCCTTGGTGAGGGGAACCTAGGGTGAGCGAACATCAGGTTAGGCATTACCCTCAGAAAGTAAGCCCATACAAAAAACGAATCCAAAAAAAGACCTCCCTAATCTCCGCTTGATGGGTTGTAGCTCACACTTAAACCACACCAATCCGTGCAGGGAGGGTCCTGAGGATAAAACAGGCCACCTAATTGGTAGGTGAGTGCCTTTGTCCTGCTACAGTAAGATGCATTGTTCTCACCTGGCGCAGGTTTATAAAGAGTTGTATCCCCCTTGAGGTGCAAGAGGGTGCAAGTGGGACTCTCTGCAAGATGTCTGAGTCCGTGGTAAATTCTCTGTCTCTCTCTCTCTCTCACCAGCACACACTAACAGATATGCACACACCCACTTCCACGTGCACTTATTGAGAGATTTTTTGTTCTTACTTACAAAAGATCCTAATAGAAGATGTCCCTGGAGACCTTTTACAATGAATTATTTCTCTCTTGAGACAGCTCCGGTTCTGCTGGTAATGGTAAATGCATTGCCACTAGTCAGCTCTCCTGAGAACACCCTCCTGTCCCTGATGCTGGAAATCACTCGAAAGAGGAAAATAGAGCCACAAGTACTCTGCTAATGGGCCTGCAAAGGAAGGTGGCAACAGCAAACACTTAATAAGAAACAGTACGGCTGCCTCTGCTTAACATAATTACTTAGAGGAAGACTCTCTTGGGCTACTGTGAATCTCTATTCAACTATATATAATGTTTACATATCTATAGTACATGTTCACACAATCACAGAATACACATACACATTCCTGTATGAATCCAGAAAAACAACCATAATACACACAAGGATAAGAAACTCAAAAATCCATACAAAAAACATTTGTTTATTAGTATATAATATTTCAATTAAAAAATCTTTTTAGGATAAAAACATGATTATATAATACATCAAAATGATGATCAACAGATAAAAAAAACTTGAGAGACAAATGACGTGTAAACAATCAAAACATCACAGCACGGTTACTCCAAAAAGAATCACTCAATAGCAATTCATGAGTCCATTACTTCATGATGCTATTGGACATAGGGAGGCTCCATGGATCTAACCATATACCAAAAGAGGAGCGGTGACGCGTTTCTGTGGTAATAAGTTATTGAGGCACCACCTTCACCAGGCAAATTATGTCAAAATTGGCTGACACATTCTAAATTGTCTGCAGTTAAATTACATCTTGCAAAGCTGAATGATGATGTAGATTTAAATGATTTCATAAAAGGCCCGGCTAGTGGTAGATCCAAAAGATGGATATATGCTGTTTACAATGAAATCTGGAAGACATCACGGATTGAGGCGGCGACACGCCTTAGAGCTATAGATCAAGCCAATCTAGAAAAAGTGCTTGCTGTGGTAGATAATAGTATTAACATGCTTTCTTCCCGCATTTACACGTTGGATAATATTGTGTCTTCTGTAGTGGATATTGTGCAGGATGAAGTGTCTGTATTGTACCACGGTCAAAATCAATTGCGTTCTATTATGCAATTTGCGTGGACCCTACAGACACTTAAGTCTGGCAAGGTGCCATGGACCTCTCTCTATGCCCCCTTTAATTTAACTGACAAGCAGCGTCTGCTTTCCATGCGAGATGCATCCTTTTCAATGTTACATATTGAGAGATTAGAGTCCTTGCCTTTTTCTGTGGCAGAGGCCACAGCTGCAACGTGCCTTATCCACGGTTTGATAACATTGCCTTTTGCTTTGTATAAATTTACAAATTGTATGCGCTATGTTGCCATAGGTCGATATGAACCATTAGGTAGTGCATTTCTCCATGAAGTCTGGTCCCTTCCTTTCACTTATAGATGTTTGAAAGACGGACAGGAGGTTTATCTGAATGGGGAGGAGTGTACAGAAACACCAGATCACTCATTAATGTGTAGACACATACAATTGCACGGTTCTTGTAACCAGGACCGGCCAAACTTAGCCTGTGTTTTAAAAGGGACTCCGGTTCCGGCAATCATCCCGACTTTTACCTTACTGGGGAACGGAAGTCATTTACTTTTAAATAATGAAAATTGTTGCGGGTTACTTAAAGGTGTTGCTTATGTGGTAACAGTAACTGAGCGTGTAGTTTGCTGCAAAAATGTACTATACCTACCCACGCATGGGGATGTTTCCATCTGGCCGCGCATCCCAACCTTGAAAGCGGAGTTCAATGGCATGAGCAGAATAAGAGCTTTATTGTCCCAAAAAGAAGTGGCCTTGAGTTCGGCTCGAGAAACATTCGTGCTTCACATAGCTAACACCCGTACAGAGGTTCAGGCCCTTTTAAATACTGATTTAACGTTGCATTTCAGTGAACTGGTTCATTCTATCTTTAACGTTTCCATGACGACAGGGCTGGCGCACATTTTTAAAATAGTTAGCAGCGGTCTCGTGACTTCATTTGAGAAAATATTTGGAGTCATTTCTGCTTTCTTTCATTCCATTTTTTCAAGTCTGTTTGGTGGTTTCCCGGTTTTACTGGCACTAGCGGCAGGCGTTCTGGTGATCTTTTGTTTCTTTAAATATGGATGCCCTTCATGTGCAAGAAGCCGCGCAGCCCCTCCTGGCACTGTTTCGCAACAGGATGCTTGAATATTATGGCACACTGCCGCTTGCGACTTTAAGCACGGCGTTTGGATTATCGTTTCGATTTTCCTATTTCACCTGTGTCCAGCCTGTGTTTCATTGCCTCAGCTGTGATTTTGACTGGGCCATTGATTTGTGTCTCTGCAAGACGGTTTCTCCTGACGTCGATTTTAATCAGCTGATGTGTCCCGTCGTGGCTCACGAGTTGGTTTGTTCTGGCGATAGGATTATGGCCTTGGCATTGATGCATGGACTAATGGGTCCTTGGAACATACTCGCAGCAGCGCAAGATTTCTTGGCACAGAGCTTTCTTGAAAACCCACCGAGTTGTCCTCTGATGGTGATAGAGGCTCCAGTACTAGAAGAGCACGTATGTTCTTTCCCACTTTTGAATTGGATGGCTGAACTGTTTTCGGATGAAGACGGTGATTTCATGTTGGAGGCTGTTGCTGCATATTTTGCATATTCGGTCTTGCCCTAAAAACTTTCTTGGTTTCTGCTCCTGACGCCTTGTTCTTTGCATTTTTCACCTCCCAGGCCTATTGACTTGAGCACTGATGGACACATCATTGACATTTTGATTTTTTTGAGTTGGTTCATGGAATTTTTTTCCCATCAATTATAACATTGCTCATCGTTCTTGAACTCTGCTTTCATGAAGATGCCCTTATCTTATCTTATCTTATCTTGTCCGTGCTCGGATCATGGGGGGGTGTCATATAGCTACTGTTTATCTTTATAATGTTTTAAGTTAGCATAGGCTTATTAAATGTTTAAACGCCATTTTTCCTTTTGCTGCTTCTGCACACGACACTTAATTGTTGATTTAGCTTTCAACCTAGAAGTCCGTTGTGATTTATATGAGAATAATATGTTATTGCTCTGATATCAGCTTTGCTTAATAAACTATGTCTGTACAGAGAGTGCTGAAGCTTCAAGGATAACACGATACAAAATTGTTATGAGGTCTGATCTCCGCACCTTCATAGACATAACATAAGTGCAGCTTCTGCCAAACTTAGGCTTTAGGCGGGTTTTATATTGCTTTGCTTAGAGCACACATACACACTTGATGCGGTTCGCATGCAGAGAGAGCTGGTGGAAGCAGATGTGATCTCTTCATACTAGGATCTTGAGGTATGGGCCCGCCCTGCTAAAACCCAAAGAGACCTTCTTAGATATTAATATAATATGCTAGTTAGGGAGGGTGAGAAATAGGTGTTGTTAACCCTTATTCATTACAGCATGTTAACATGCTGTCACCTTTTGCTTTCTATGGACTAGTAACTATGCTGATAACTTTGCTTCTGATAATATGTTTCCTTGTAATATCTAAGATACTGCGTTTGAGAACACGGCATTAGTAAATAAATATTTCAAATGTGCACGTGTCCTCATTTACTCCACGTTCTGGTTTGAAATGATTGTATAACGAAAGAGTGCTCATGTGTTCCACGTAACCTGAGGTATTGTAAGTTCATGTTCTGGTTTGTCTAAACATTGGGAGTTTTTTATGACCAATGAGACACTGTAGCTAGCCTGGTAAGGGGTTTTGGGTACTGAGTTGAGTTTTGGGTCACCCTAATTCACCGAGGTTCCAAATCTCTATGCACAGTTCTGTGGGAGAACGGAAACCCTGCGACAAACCCTAATTAGAGAAATAAATACAAAGAATATATTACTAAACAGAATAAATCAATATGTCATATACAAAAATCAATCACATTTAAAACAAACTTTACATAAACCAATATCGTATACACAGTTTAATCACATTCTAAAACACATTTCAATAAAACAAGAGCCCTCATCCTGCAATATTAGAAGTTCATTCTCCTTGTATCCACACACTTGTTTAAAGGGTCCATCCCAACATACCTTCCATACCACACTCTCTTCCACACATGAAATCAGTTTGTTTCCAATGAGGATACATCCCTCACCAATTAACTCATATGGGTGAAGCCCTCAATCATACCATAATGGGGAACCCACAAATTTCTATATAATCAGGGCCAGTAAAATAAATCACTGCTCTGATCCCTATTTAGCATCACTAAATATCAAATTCTAAAAGTTTTTTTTAACTAATAGGAATTTTATATTTTGATTTATTAAAAGATCCAACCTATTAATGATAATAATGGTGGTGAATCACTTTTTGGGCAGAATTGCTCAGCCATATGAAAGTTTTTGTAGACTCAATAATGATGCCTATAATATAAAGACAAATATTAGAATGAAACTAGTCATACTGAGTTATTTTAATTTGCTTTATGAATATTCTAAATCAAATACATACAGTTTATTTTATATGTTTTTATAGATTAGATTTATCTAGGGTCCTTCCACATATGCTGGAACCCAACCATATCCAATCTTTTCAATATTATAGCATAATATGCGCTAGTAACATCCTGATAGATGAATAAAGAAATAATGGTAACGATAAAAATTGCGATCTGGTGTTCTCAGCATTCTAATGTTAGTGTAAAAGTACCAAATGTAATTACGACAAATTGTATGATTACTCACCTTGTTCGTTTTGCGACAATGTTCAAATTTGGATCGGGACCTGATTGATTACACTGACCCTTAATGCCGCTGATACCGTGCGGGTGTCTGTAAATGTACACCAAAGAGGACAACATGACATAATGCTATAAACTACGCAGGGCAAGATATTAATCTCCTATATCGTGGTTATATCAGTATGATGATAGCTAAAAAAACACATATTATTATGGGCAACAAACGCCGGGCCTAACCTCTCTTAGCTACTCGGCCCGTATTAATTTAGTGGCATAACATGTTCGATGTGTTATTATTCGTAACAATATGCCATAAAGGACAATGTGATTAGAGTGCCATTGCCATTGTGAGGCAAGTCCACCATGTATTATCAAACCCCCAAACTCTGGGGTATGAGACAATGGTCTTAACAGATTCTACATATCAATGTAAAATTTTAAACGCACCACCCCCTCGTGTCGACCGTGCCAAATGATCGCAGCGGTCTAATAGCGGTGTGATATAATGAAAGCGTCTTAGTCCCATGATCCGGTATAAACCTGCATAAATAGGTGTTCTTTAAACTCCCCATACATTGATGTTATTAATGCCGAATTTGTCGCCGTGATCTAAAGGAAATATAATACTATAAAACGCGTCTCGGTCTTAAGACGTGTATTAATTGTCCTGTAATATATCTAGAATTACGCCCATCAGGTACGGTCATCACCACCCGTCCTGCCTTCTGTTTCAAAGTAAACAGCAAATAGGCTCTATGAATCCCTACCTTTTAAATACCGCCTGCAATTCTATACACCTGGTACTGTACGTACGCGACCCATGGTCCGTGTCAGTTTTAAAGCGCCCATCATGATTTTTGTTAGCGATGGATCTCACCAAAGGGTTGACCCATATGTAAAAAATGGCAATGGGTTTTCCAATTGATGTGTGCAACTTAATGTCACGCTATGAGTAATCTAATTATTTTATTTGTTATATTTAACAATATCAGATGAATACAGTTGCCAATACTAAAGAGCTCTGTAAATTAATTTAAAACTAATTTAATTAGAGCTAAAAATGTAATAACTAAGGTGATGATACTCTCGGTAATACGTTTAGAAAGGGTCTGAGCCTGGGTGTCGTTCACATTTGAGGCAGGAGTGTATGGCCAGTACATAACCCTCTACCTCTCACGGGGCTCAGCCCAGGTAGACAGGCCCCTTCAATTTCATTGATGAGGGGTGAAACCCCAAAACCAGTCCTAGAATGCTTGTTTCTGGTCCAGGGAGGATCTGGCCTGGCAGTTCGGGCTGCACTGTTCCCATGAGGCACAGGGTCAAGACTGATTTGCTTATGGCCAGGTCTAAACTGGGGTGGCATGGTGAGCAAAAGAATGATGGCTTTAACAAAGATCTCTTGACTGGTGGTGAATGTTTTGATTTGTTCAGCATTTTGTCCATCAATTGTGTTTTTTTTGCTTCCTCGCCCTATGTGTGCCGGGTATGCCCAGACGTGGGTCCAGGCTCACTGTCCCAGTAGAATCAAGCTATTCTGGCTGATGAGGGGTGGAATCCCAAAACCGGTCCTAGGATGCTTGTTTCCAGTCCAGAAGGACCTGGCTTGGCAGTTCGGGCCGGACTGTTCCCATGAGACACAGGGTCAAGACTGATTTGCATATGGCCAGGTCTAAACTGGGGTGGCATGGTGAGCAAATGAATGATGGCTTTAACAAAGATCTCTTGACTGGGGGGTGAATGTTTTGATTTGTTCTGCATTCCGTCCATCAATTGTGTTTATTTTGCTTCCTCGCCCAGAAGTGGGTCCCGGGCTCACTGTCCCACTAGAATCAAGCTATCCTGGCTGATGAGGGGTGGAATCCCAAAACCGGTCCTAGGATGCTTGTTTCCATCCAGGGAGGACCTGGCTTGGCAGTTCGGGCCGGACTGTTCCCATGAGACACAGGGTCAAGACTGATTTGCTTATGGCCAGGTCTAAACTGGGGTGGCATGGTGGGCGAAAGAATGATGGATTTAACCCACTTGACTGAGGGTGACTGTTTTGATTTGTGCTGCATTCCGTCCATCAATTGTGTGTCTTTTGCTGCTTTTGAGGAAAGCTTCACAATATGTAACCCTTTTTGCATGTACTGCACTGAGGAGAGAGCAACAGAACTTCTGTTGTGGTCTCAGCATAATCAGAGATCACTGCTGCAGATCCAGAGGTCTTGCAGCAAGGAGTTCTGATGAACTGAGCCTGCCACATTTCAAACTTGAAGCCCCCTGCTCCTCGGGTGTTTTAGCTGTCTTTTGTTGAAATTCCAAGTGCTAAGAAGTAGGGAAGTAACAGCGGCAGTGGCAGGTGAGCTGGGCGTACAGATAGAACTAGAAGGGCTGCAGGTGATAGATTCCTGCACTTCCCAGCTTGATGGCAGACTAGTACAAAGCGCTGAGAGAGGCAAAGGTGTACACTTTCGAGGTATTGTGCTGGCTTTTGGCCCCGAAGACTGACAAAATCACAGATGATTTGCAGGAAACAAAATCCACAATCATCCAACTGAGTCATTTCTGCAGGTAGTGCCCAACATTGTAATGATAAAGCTTTACTGACCAAGAAGTCAAAATATTTCCTGGCGAGTCCTTAGCAGACATAAATTCAGCTCCAGTCCTAGTCTGGAAAAGCAGAGATTGCAGTGTCACCTTGCTGTGCCCTCTTTGCCTCTTGTCACTAATATATATTGACATGTGGAAGTGACGGGTGCCACACCAGAAAGCCGCAGTTTGGAGGAAAAGGCTTAAAAGGCATAAAAAACCTCCAAGGTAATTACTGGGCAAATAAAGGACTGTGAGCTGGGCTGAACTTTACAAGGGCATGACATTTCTGGAACAATTAGTCTAAGGTGAAAAAGCAAACAATAGTCACAAATGTAGAAGTAATGGGTGAGGGTCCTCTCAAAATCAAACCTCACTGTGTTGAGAAGCTTTGGTGCTAGAATTAAGGCCGCTTAAAAAGAGCCTAAAAGAAACTTAAAAGAACAGGGCACGGCATTCACAAAAATGCTGAAGCCACAATGGACTGGAGAAGCTCTGCAGGCTTATTGTAGATAGCCTTCTTCTTGATTTGGAAAACAGAGGTATCCCCTTAATGGAAGGTAGGGTCTCCTGGAAGGGACCCATATCAAATCATGGCGTCTGCACTGGACGACACAACAACCAGCATCTTGGGAAGGCGGGCATTGGCCGATGGGCCAGTGCCTAAGGCTCACCTGTGGGCAGGTTTGTGCTAGCTCTATCAACCGGCCCACAGAGCCTTACTGTCTCTTCCCGGCCCAGCCACAGTAATTTGGGGCCAGCATTATGGGGAGGCAGGTTCAGAGGAGAAAGCTTGCAGCCACATCCCTAGGCCAGTATTCTGGCTGCTGCAGACTTTAGCTTGGCCCCCGTGGGGCTGGGGCAGATGTTCAGAAGCAATGTCCCACTTCCCTGCTGTGCTGTTAAACTGAGGCGCCTGGCTGGGAGCAGGTTATGCGGCCGTTGGGTCCTTATCACCTTAGCTTCCCTGGAGCAGCAGCAGCAGCTCTGTACTTTACTTCACCCCTCCCCTGCCAGGCCATCGCCCTGAGGCTATACTTGGCTGGGGAGATGGAACAGTAAGTGAAGG